>NC_137791.1:131155704-131543204 GCF_963383645.1 Muscardinus avellanarius | reverse complement strand
GAGAAGCAGAAACCGGATCTTATTGAAAGAGTTCTCCGCGATGGTGGTGGAGACTTGTATTCAGGAGAAGCAGAAACCGGATCTTACCAACTTTATCTTTTTGGAGAAATTACACCAAATGTCGAATGCTACCATCACGCATTCTTAGGAACACTGGACAACATTCAGAGTGGAAAAAGAGCCTGGGAAGGATTTGAAACGGTGGAGGCAGTGACAATGCCAGTGGCCAATACTCAGGGGAGGCAGAGATCTGATACATTACACCTGGAACCTTTGAAATAATAACCACAGAGACAGTGATTGGAACCTGCTGAGGGGTTAGGCGGGCGCTGGGGCCAGTGGCCGACATCGGAGCTTGCTGTGAGGCAAGGCCACTACTGAGGCCTCCGTGGCCGAGATTGGAACCTGCCGAGGGGTTAGACCGATGCTGGGGCCAGTGAGGCCGGCATTGGAGCCTGCCATGAGGCAAGGCTTGTGCTAGGGCCTCTGAGGTCGGGTCCGGAACTTGCTGAGGGGTTAGACCGGTGCTGGGGTCAGCGAGGCTGGCATCGGAGCCTGCCGTGAGGCAAGGCTGGTACTGGGGCCTCCGAGGCCAGGATAAGAGCCTGCCGAGTGGTTAGGCCGGTGCTGAGGCCAGCGAGGCCGACATCGGGGCCTGCCTTGAGGCATGACCAGTGCTGGGGCCTCCAAGGCTGACATCGGAGCCTGCCTTGAGGCAAGGCCGGAACTGAGGCCTCCGAGGCCAGGATAAGAGCCTGCCGAGGGGTTAGGCCGGTGCTGGGGCCAGCGAGGCCGGCATCGGAGCCTGCCATGAGGCATGACCAGTGCTGGGACCTCCGAGGCCGGGATCGGAGCCTGCCGAGGGGTTAGGCCGGTGCTGGGGCCAGTGAGGCCAGCATTGGAGCCTGCCTTGAGGCAAGGCCGGTACTGGGGCCTCGAGGCCAGGATAAGAGCCTGCTGAGGGGTTAGGCCGGTGATGGGGCCAGTGAGGCCGGCATCGGAGCCTGCCGTGAGGCAAGGCCGGTACTGGGGCCTCCGAGGCCGGGATTGGAGCCTGCCGAGGGGTTAGGCCGGTGCTGGGGCCAGCGAGGCCGGCAACGGAGCTTGTCGTGAGGCATGACCAGTGCTGAGGCCTCCGAGGCCAGGATTGGAGCCTGCCGAGGGGTTAGGCCGGTGCTGGGGCCAGCGAGGCCGGCGCCAGCGAGGCCGGCATTGGAGCCTGCCGTGAGGCAAGGCTTGTACTGGGGCCTCCGAGCCCAGTATTGGAACCTGCCGAGGGGTGAGGCCGATGCTGGGGCCAGCGAGGCTGGCATCGGAGCCTGCCGTAAGGCAAGCCAGTACTGGGGCTTCCGAGGCCAGGATAACAACCTGCCGAAGGGCTAGACCGGTGCTGGGGCCAGCAAGGCTGGCATCGGAGCCTGCCATGAGGCGAGGCCAGCATCGGAGACTTCCGTGAGACATGGCCAGTGCTGGGGCCTCCTCACCCGGGAACGGAACCTGCTGAGGGGTTAGGCCGGTGCTGGGGCCAGCGAGGCCGGCACCGGAGCCTGCCATGAGGCAAGGCTGGTACTGAGGCCTCCGAGCCCAGGATTGGAGCCTGCCGAGGGGTGAGGCCGGTGCTGGGGCCAGCAAGGCCGGCATTGGAGCCTGCCGTGAGGCAAGGCCACTCCTGCGGCCTCCAAGGCCAGGACCGACGCCAGCTTAGGGGTTAGACCGGTGTAGGGGCCAGCGAGACTAGACCTGGGGCCTCCCATGAGGCAAGGCCGCTGCTTGAGCCAGCGAGGTCTGGATCAGTCCACTGAGTAGCCAGGCCACTACTGGGACCATCAAGAGTGGGATCGGTACTTGCAACGCAGCATGCACAGAGAAATATCGCAGAAAATATAAATCAGACGCTTCTCTTAATCAGCAATAACTAGGAGGAAAAGGGCAACAGGAAGAGGTTGAGCTATAGAAAGGGCCCTATAGTGAAGCAACTAATGTGACCAATCAGAGGGTATGTAATACTGGAGGACGGAGCCTCTTTAAAACGCAGGAGGTACATAAACAAATGTATCAAAGTAAATCACCAAAGAAGCGTGGGATGGAGGGAGGGGGAGGGAATGGGATGGGGGCTGAAGGAGGGCTAATTGGATGATGTGTGCTTGTATATCCTCTCAAGTCTTGTACTCCAATGTGATTGATATATGACTACAATGCACCAATTTAAAAAATAAATTAATAAAAATAAATAAATAAATAAATATTAAAAAAATAAATAAAATAAAATAAAATAAATAAAAATGCTGATGAAAACATAACAATTTGCATTTTCTCATGTCCTTTCAACTTTTTTGAGGCAAAGAAAATATTGCAAAATGACGATAGCTAGAGAGTGTGAAAAAATTTTGTCTGCTTTTAATTTTTTCTCCTGACACTTTTAATTATATTTTTAAGTATGAACAAACCCCATCTCCTCAGAGTAGAATTTAAGAATAAAAAGATGACTTAAAATTCAGCTTTTTGTATTTTCAGTATAAAATTCATCATATTTTCATGAACATTACTAAAAAGAAGTAAGTAGTCATCTTACCTTCTAAATTAAATGTTCCTAAGTCTCTCTCACAAATCTAGAATTATATTTGGTCATTACATTAATTTTCAAAACAAGAATATATTAAAAACTTAAAGAAAAAGTTTGCTATTAGGAAAAGAAAAGTACATTATATGCCAATTTTATTAAGAGAAAGGATTGTTTGAGGGAAAATCGATACACACAGAGATGTATATATTTAATGTATTTAATATTTAGTGTATATAATTTTATATGTTTGTAGATAAGAATATAATTTAGAAACCATCTCCAAAATCTATTTTCTCCAAAAATTTTCTTCCACTCTTTTTTAACCATGACTATTATATTTTGTGATAAGAATATGCAACAAAATCCTAAATTCTTAACATAAGTTATGTTTGGAATACAGTATTTTTCACTATTTGTGCCACATATAAATCTCAAAAATGGAGACTTGAGTTGGAACACCCCCTCCCTCCTCTCCAGGACCCTTCAGAAACCATCAGCAAATAAAAATGATGTAATTTGCTTTTATTTACAGGATAATCCTTACCACCTGTGAATGAAGACCACAAGACAAACCCCCTTGTTTTCTTGACAAAGTCTTATGACTCTTGACAAAGTCTTGACTCTGCCCATTTTCCAACTTTTTCTCATCTTTCTCTCGCCATCACTCTCAATACATAGGTTACTTGGGTAGCATCCTGGGGTGTGCCAAGCTCTCTTCCACTTAACCCTTGTTTCACTAACACAGCAGGACTGCATATAACTAACTTTCATCTTCATTCAAATGAAATGAAAAGTGCACATCTTCTATCACATCGTGCTGATCATGCTCTTCAGAGAACTTAGAAGAGCTGAGAGTACGTGATTTGTCAATTCAACTGCTTCCTTTGAGCCTTCTCCAATAGTGTCCAAGTTCCTTAAGTTGAAGGGAATTATCTGTTCTATTCATGACTACATCACAGTGCCCAGATCTGAGATGATCAGTGTAAACTGAAGAAAAAATAATGAATCAATACACGTGGTACAAGTGCAAAAGAACCAAAGGCCATTTGAAATTTCCATCTCTTAGAGCAAATTTGGATGAGTGGTCGATTTGACATTCAATTTTGATTTTATATAAAATATTATTTTCAACATTCACTAGCATTGATAATATAGTCTACAATAACTCTTCCTCATCCCTTTGATGACACTCATACCTTCTTAGTGACCTATCCACCACTTACATTTGATAGGATTATCAAGGTATTTCATGTACATTAGGGAATTTTCCTCTGCCCCCTCTAATCACCTTCAGGTTGCTTTATTTGCTTATCTATGGTTTCTCCCTTTTCATCTAGAGCTCCTCCTATTACATTTTTTCACACTATTTTCTGCACACTAGGGAGCACATCCTATTTTTTTACTTTTTCTGACTGCCTAATCTCACTTCTGCTTTGATTTGCATGTCAATAGGTAATGAAAATATCATTCTCATTTTATCTCTTACTGATAAAGTGCTTTTTGGATCACTACCCTTTTCCTTAGGTCAGATTCACAAAAGACTAGTAGATCAAGACAAATTAACTATTAAATTAAGCATATTTATCATTCTAACATTTTTATTAAAACATTAATAAAAATACAAAAAATAAATAGGAAAAATAAAATAAATAAGAAAAGAAAGATCACTAATAATAATAATATATATGTATATATACATATATATATATATATATATATATATATATGACATGAATCATTTTCTGGAAAAGTATAACATATTAGTTAAGTAAAGATGTAGTAAAAAAAAACTGATGAAACCAAATTTTTTGGAAGAACTAATCAGTCTTCAAGTCTCATTCTCAAAAAACTTCTAAGCATAGATAAATATTCTAGTTTTCACAATACACTATAATATATAATTTTAATACTGTATCAATTTTCTAGATCACAGAGAAATGACAATTTTCTAAGTTCATTTTATTTATTTATTTATTTTTTATTTTTGAGGGTCTGGGGATGGAACCCAGGGGCATTTGACCTCTGAACCACACTGCCTGGCCTATTTATTTTTTATTTTCTATTTTGAAACAGGGTCTCACTAAGTTGCGGAGGACCTCACTAAGTAGCTGAGGCTGTCTTTGAAGCACGATCCTCCGGTCTTAGCCTCCTGAATGCTGGGATTAAAGCGTGCGTCATCACCCTCGACTTAAATTCATTTAAAAAAATCAATATAACATTTATACTGACAGTTAGAAAAGATGCCATTCACACATAACTAAAAACCAGTATCAATTTTCAACATGCATATACCCAGGTGGGATTAGGTGCACATATAACCAAGAACTTGGGAGGCTAAGGCAGGAGGATTCCAAATTCAAGGAAACCTGAGAAATTTACCTAGACCCTGTCTCAAAAGAAAAAATAACGAAAAATGACTGAGGATGCAGCTCAGTGTAGAGTAACCTGGGTTCCTTCCCCAGTGACTCAACAAATAAATAATTGCATAGATGTACAAATTCAGTCATATAAGGAAACATAAAAGATAGAAGTATATGAATTATTTATATTCTTTTAGTTTTTACTTCTGCTTCTGTAAAATGCAGTAGTAATTATGATAAATGTATCTGCAATAAATGCTAATTAAATAAATAAAAATAATAATTCAATTTTTATTGGCTTATGACCTGCCTAGTGTTATGTGTATACCAATATCCATTTCCTTTAGAAGATCATCATTCAGGGTTTTCTTTGAATAAAACCATTGACCCTTCCTAAAAAGACCATGGCTTGTCCAGGTGGGCTCAGAATGAGGACTCTGACAAAAATCTTTCATTCTACTATTTCCTGGACTAAATATGAAAAAGGCATTTATCTTCAGTGCACAAATATGTGTCTGTCAAGAAAGTGAAGGAATGAGATTTGCATCAGGCCTTATCTATTTTTAGTTATGCATCTAAATGTTCTTTGCCCTGAAAGTTTCCATTGCTGATGAGAATAATCCATAGCATTGCATTCAAAATTATATTCTTTTCAACCTGACTTTGTAGCTCATTTTTAAATCAAGCACAAGCTCATTTTAAAAGGAAAAACAGTCAAGGTGAGAGGTTCTGAAAATAAATGTGAATGTCGCCTCTTTATCCTCTGGCCTTACCTCCATTAAGATGCTAGTTTCAGGGGTTTTATTACACCACTCATCATCAGGTAGTTCTGGTTGCTAAATTATTTTATGAAAGTCCTTGGGTCACAGTCCTATATCGTCTGTCATTTTGATAGCCCTTCCTCGGTTTTACTCAAGTTTTTACATTTGCCTCTTCATTTACTTTATTTTGTAGAAGGGAAAAAGAGTGGGTAGGATTACAAAGTAGATGACATACAAAAATTATTGAGTACTTTTCAAAGACATTCCAAGTGTTACAAAAAGAAAAGTACATGTACATGTTTACCAAAAACACTACTGGAAGATAAATGAATGCAGAAAACTCATGTCAGCATCCACAATCCTCTTTTTCAGAGCACAAGTTGGGGAACAGAGAGGCAATTCACAGCCTGATGGTTCACAGACCATTGTCCAAACTATACAATAGCCACCATACTAAAGATGTGATTTCATTTAATCCTTTTAATAATTCTGTGATTAAATACTTCTGTGAAATATCTCACAGCAATATCTATAATAGCAGAGACTTATTTTGAGTTTTAAAAAAACAAACACCGCACCCAGTTATATTTCCAAGCCTGTGTAATTCAATAATGTAGTTGTTCTCCTTGTCTATTTCCATCCCACCTGGAATTCCCATGGCATTCCTGAATGTCTAGTGAATCCAGAAAACCTCAACTCTCTAATTATCCAGCTCCACACAAGATTTCCCTTATGGCATTTATGAAAAAAAGCTTTGTCACCTAAATAAATCATTGGGGTTCCATGGAGCCCATGGAGACTGGACACATGGAGAACACAGAAGAGAGGAAACCAGAGTGCCGAACATTGGCAAGAGCTGAAGTGGCATGCTAAGTCAGCCAGCTAAGCTTCCTGACACCCATTAGATGCGCTGTGCATCTCTTATCTGGGCCACCAAGTCATTTTGACACTTTCTTTGTCCTTGGGTGCCTCTCTGTATTTCTACTTTCATGAGCTAGTGCAAAACTCCATCACTTGTCTCCAGGATCACTTCCCCACACTGTTTCTACTCACAACCCAAGAAGGTTCTTCTCCCAACTACTTTGAAAGAAGAAAACTATTCTGACACATAGAAAATAACCAAATGAGAGTGAATCAGGTGCTGCAATGATCAGGTCACTGATTCCAAGGTTGGTGGAATCACTCTGACTGTCTGACAGATGACTCTGCCTCTCTTGACCTTACCCAGCTATAGCTCTTTTTAAAATCTGTTTACTCAAACAAAAGAGAATGATTTTTAAGTCACAGAAATTTTCTTCTATTAAAGGCATTGGAAAAGCTGTTCTTCTCAGTTAAAATTCTAAATATAGGTTGTAATATTTAATTAATATTAATTTAGTATATACATTTGATACATGATATCTTATGTATCCCTTAAACAGCTGAAGACCATCCCTCCCAATATTTTCCCTATTATGAAGATGTTTGCTTAACTTTCTCCTACATTATGTAGAAGGAGAAAATTATGTTTTACCCTCAACACTGGAGTGTTTCTTGGTGTCCATGGCCAGTTTGGCTGATAAATGGACCATTAGAGTAGCTAAGGTATAAGACAGCACAATGACTGAGAACACAGACCCTGGCAGATTGTCTGAGTCAGCCCACCAGGAGAATCTTGTAGAGTGGCGGTGTTGCTCATGGAGTCAGTAGAAGGGTGGTGGGGCAAGGAGAGAGCTTTGAGACCAATGACATCACCAACTGCTGTCCATTGACTAATCCCCCAGGATTCTGATTGATCTTCCTTTTGAGTAAAACTGTAGGAGAAGGAATAGTCAGACAATGAGAATACTGAGGAACTGATTTCAGAAGGGGTACATTTACTCTAAGAAAACAGGGATATAAATGATGCTAAGATGGACCGTGAGTGGAAACTGCTACTCCATTTGGATCTTCTCTGTAGGGCCAACAGATCCATTTTATTGCTATTGCAGAAATGAGCTACAAAGAGATGACAGCAGTCTTCTCACCTGCAATTACTTCTGTCCTCCAGACCACACATTTCCCAAATGTCACCTAGCTATTTATGGACTATTGCAGAAAAAAAAAAATTCTACTCCCTTGATTTCACTTACAATAACTGATAGGGACCTTTCATGTAGAATCTGATGATACCAAAGATAAGACCACATTGAAACGGTCACCTTTTCCCATTTGTGTCTGCCTTCCTTAATTTTTTACAAAAATTTCTCCCCCAGAGAATTATCTTTCTGCCTCTAATGTCACCATCTGCATTTCATACAACTCGGTCTCCAACTCTGATCTAGGGAACCCAATCTAAGTCAAGTGACTACATGATTACATACAATCAGGAGATATCTTCATTTTCCATTTACTGGTCTCAATCAGGATTTCAAATGATTATTTTATAAAATCATGATGTTTTTACACATTATACATTGTTCAGAAAGGGAGCCACTCTATTTTTTGTTTTCATTTTTCTCACTAAGTAGCTTATTCATGAACCAGATTTATCTAGCTATATCTAGAATCTCTGATTTTTCTGGGGAACCAGAAAGTAATTATCATTTCCAAAATTACCCCCATTACAATATATGATTACAATGCACCAATTAAACTAAATAAAAATAAAAATAAATAGTACAAAAATTATTACATTTCATGAGGCTTGGATATTCAGAAAAGTTCCAGGTTAATTTATAAATGAATACTTTTTGAAACTAATAAGTATTTGAGAGAATGAAAACATTTTAACAGCTAAAAGCTGTATTCCATGTATTCTCATACAGAAGTTTGCTTTTCTCAAAAAGAAAAAAATACTTTTTATTTTTTTAGTAAGAAAGACTTGCTTCTTTTTCATTTGCCTAAAGTAGTAAAAAAAAAAAAAGCATGAACCTACAAGTTAGGAAACTTGAGAATTTTATCTCCATTATTTAAAATCTTTGGCAAATTTGTAACTATTTGAACCTGCAAAGGCATAATAAGATTTCCTTCATGATCCCTATTTCCAGCTGTGCTACATGTAGGTGTCTAATAGGAAGTATTTAATATGAAGACTGTCTTATCTGAAGCATAAATATATTTTCCTTTGAAAATAATAAATTCCTTCTTGCATTTTCAAATATTTTCCAAAAATGCCACCTAAAAATCCAGTAAGAGAAAAAAAATACTACCCCAATTTTTAGGAATAGCTACATGCTTCATAAATGTTATATAACAATAATATACTTGGAATCCTTCTCCTACGTGAAAAATCAGTAGGATATTTGTTTTTATATTCTTGGACTTTTATCATTAGATATATGACTGGTTTTATTAGTTTCTTTCATGTAATTAGCAAAATATCTTGTTCTTGCTTATATAATCAAAAATTAACATTCAAAATAGAAGCATCTGCAGGAAATCACTAGCTAAAGTATTTTCAAGGTTTATTGAGACCTAATTCCAGGACATGGTCATTTTAATAAGTTTACTGAAGTACTGGTATTAAAAATTTGTTTGCCTCTTTGAAGGTATAGATTCAGCAACCTGTATATCTACTAATTAGAAATGTATAAAAGAAATTTTCCCTTTCATTATCAGTCAAAATAAGTAAATTTTATTTTTCTTTTTGTAGGATTTGTATTTTTGTCTAGTGTTCCATATGTATATTCATCATATCTAGACCTTACTATGAAGTCAGGTAAAGAGAGATCCAACAACTTTCACTTCTACCTTCTTATTTAGGTTATTTTTTCCTCTTGCCTATATTACTGCACTAGCTTTCTGAACTAGTTTCCTCAGAATTTAGTCTATCTATTTCAACCCATATTGGCTATCAAAACTATATATGCCATTACAACATTACCTTTTTGTCATGTTATTAATAAGTTTAGAATCTTCTAATTATTCTGACTATAAATACCAATTTACCTTCCATAAATCCAATTTTCCCTCCATAAAGACTTACTCTCTAGAAAACAGATAAATGCAACACTATTATGGGAACAATATCTGCCTTTCTGCACGTTTTTGCTTCTATTAAATGACTCTTTTGCTTGCACATTTCTGACCCTTAAAATCCAGATATCTAAAGGTCAGATCAATGCCTCTTCCTTCATTAAAGCTTTTCTAATTCTACCAGTAATGCACAGGACTTGGTACCTCAACAAATGCTATTAAGTTATGATGTTTATTACAGTTATTTTTTATACCTCTATGCCATTCATTACCAAATGAGGGAATATTATCCTAAGGCAATGAAACTGTTTCTTGAAAGGAAAATCTTAGGTATGGTAATATCTGTGCACATCTAAAATGCTGCACATCCGAGTGTGGTGGCACACGCTTGTAATCCCTGTGCTTGGGAGGCTGAGACAGGGGGATCACACAAGTTCAAAGCCACCCTCAGCTACTGAGTGAGGCTCTCAGCAACTTAGTGAGACCCTGTTTCCAAATAAAATATAAAATAGGTCTGGGAGTATAGCCCAGAGGTAGAAAGTCTCTGGGTTCTACCCCCAGTACCACACCACACAAAAAATAAAAAATTAAATTAAAATAAAATTAAATGCTGCACAGTTTTATTTCTTAGTTTTTCTCATTTAGGAGAAATTATATTAACTGATTGTATATTTCTTAGCAGGGCACTATACAAAAGTTGAGAAATATTATGATATACCTTAGATATTTGTGCAGATTAATGTTCATCTGTCAATACACTCCCTAAAGTTCTCAAGAATTAGTTTTAGCATATAATAAGTAACAATTTTTAGTCTAATAGAAATCATAATATTCAAGTCACAAAGTGCTAATTTGAGGCATATTTTCTATATAAAATATAGTTATGTGCTTCTTCAATAGAATTATTTTTCCTCCTCAGATTGCTTGAGATTGTGTATGATAAAACAGTGTGGATAATGTTCCAGAGTGAAGTCAGGGAATCATCAGAGCTTTGCATCATTAATAATATTCTCTTAAAGAGTTTATTTGGTAGAACCTAGCTTATAAGTCAAAACACTGAGCAATGATTTTTTTTTTTTTTTTGTGGTACTGGGGTTCCTGGAAGCCCTTCTTCCTCCGGGCTACACTCCCAGACCTATTTTTATATTTTTGAAACAGGGTCTCTTACGCCAGCGCGGCTGGCTTCGAACCTGCGCGATCCTCCTGTCTCCGCCTCCCAAGTGCGGGGATTACAAGCGTGCGCCACCACGCCCGGCGAGCAATGATCTTTAAGACTCTTCTATCTTAGTTATTTCAAAAATGTTTAAAAATAAAAAAGTTCATGAGGGAAAACCATGTATTAAAACTTTTATTTAATACTTAAAATGTCCTTCAAGGTAAGCACTGCCTTGACTTCTTTTTTTAATTAGGTAGAGAAGTAATTCTCAGAGATGCCAGGAAATTCATCTACGGTGGCACAAAGCATTGGAATGGGAACCTCCATCTGGTGTACTCCTCAGCTTCTGATGTTTACACACCACATTTCCTCTGGAGTGGGGTTTATCAGTCTTTACCTGTAACACTTGACAACATCATTATTTTTCTAAGAGCAAGTGCAGGGTTTCACTCTTTTATGAATCTATACATTTCAGGGATCACTTCTGATTCACATCAACAAACCTCTACTTTTGATTCATTTCAACATGCATCCGAGTACCTGCTTGTCTGCACATCTGACCTCAATCAGCTATTTCTCAAGGAAGACTAGACATTAAAACTGACTAGATAAAATTTAATGTTCAAATAATTGAGGCCTCGAGAGGTTATATGAAGTCCGGGCAGTCACATGAGTGAAAAGGAGATATGGTTTCGAGGACAGCAGCATCCATCTTCCCTCAGGCTCTTCAGGATAACCCAGCCTGGTTACAGACTCTCTCTCAATCTCTCTCTCTCTCTCTCTCTCTCTCTCTCTCTCTCTCTCTCTCTCTCCTCTTCTACCACATTCTCACTTTCATTTAACTATAGTTTCTTTTGTACTGTTAATTATGCACCTAATTTTCTTTAGTAACGGTTTGAACATTACCACATTGTTAAACTAAAGGCATTGCATACTACTTTAAAAATAAATGCAGCATTTAAGATAATGTAAATGGTCACAGAGATATGTTGCTCCTCCATTCAATATTTTTGTATGTATTTAAGCTTTAAATGACTTTTAAAGGTGCAATTTTGTGTGAATTCTATAGCAAATTGTTAAGAAACCCTTAGCATTGTCAACACTTGTGGGATTTTGGTTAGAAATAAGGCCATCTGCACTGAAATAATTAAAACACTACTTTATACACACTGAAAGGAAATAAATGTGCATGGTAAAATAGACATCAGAGGTAAAAATTGGAAAAATATTACTTAAATACAGAATGACTTGTAAATTGATAATGCAGTTAAAAAGACTGTTTTTATGCCTTCATTTGAAAAATACATTTTGAGAAATTAATGCATGTATTTTATAAAAATAGAAAAAACAAGAGACAGAATTTCTTACTATAAGGAGCTCAGAATGAAGTTAAAAATATACTAAATAAAATTTTATTTAATTAATAAGGTACCATAACAAAATAAATATGTATGGTTGTATGGACCTGGAAAGGTGGCTTTATGACTTAGTATGAAAAGAATGGATATGAATCCAAACAATTTGATATCTATAACTAGAACTAAGACATTAAATCTCAAAGTCTAATCTCAAAGTTTAGTCTATTTGTGAAAGGAGATACTTAGGCAAAAGCTCCTTTTGTAGGACTTAACCTTAACATAATAATAATCATATTTTTCTGTATTTGGGAATAATGGAAGATATAAACACAAAAATTGATAATTGATATTTTCTAATAAGATGAATTAAAAAATATAGTGCTCACAAAATTCTAAAGAAAAAAAATCTACATTTCAAATACCTTCCCAGCTTGTTATTCAGTATTTTTCTTAAGCAACAGATAATGGCACACCTGTAAACCTACTTCCAAGTAAGGGCTGGTGTTTAAATATGATTCCTTCCTCATCCATATTCTTTAGACATAATGAGAAAGCACAGCTATCTTCTCCTGCTGTGGAGAAATTATATTCATAATGTTTGTAATACCATATGCATAATATTTGGTTCTTAGTCTATATTCTTTATCCAAAAAGTAATACCAAGCTATGCCTACTGTAGGGGGTAGGGAGCATATCTCATAAAAGTAGGGTTCTGGAATCACTGTGATAATTTTCTAGTTTTGTTTACTATGGCTGTGAAAGAAACAAAAGGACCAAATGATAATTCTCTTCTAAGTTTCCTAGTAATTTAACATCCTAACATTTTGAACTCATTTCAAAAAAAATTAAATAATGCACTTAGCCTCATGCCTACAGACAGGCATGGCACCTGACCTTTGGCAATCGCCAAGTGAGTTCTATGGCATTTTCCTCAAGGATATGTCAGTGGGCTAAATTTATATGATTTCTAGAAATCTTAATAGCTTAAGAGTTCTATAACTCTAATAAAATATTCTAGAACTGGAAGTTGCTCTAAGATAAGAAAAACAAAATATATTATGCCTGTCTCTGCTTCATCAAATTAACTTTCCTTTTGGTGCTTATGCATCAAATTCAGTACAGTGTATAATCAAGAAGAATTGCCAAAATCTCATTTTGTTTGCTTCTAAACCATCCGAAAACTTTATTTTGCTATTAAAATACTCACGACCTATAATTCTCCTAGAGAGTTTTTTTTTCTAAAGTCTTTCCAAGTTTCTAAGCCATTGCCATTTGTATTCAGTCACTGCATATGTTTCTCACATATATTTTTGGAAAAAATTAAAGATGGAAACAATCAACCCTATATTATTGTGAGTGAAAAATGTCAACACATTTTTCTTGCGGATCTCTAATATTCGTGATAGATACAAGAATGTGATGATATTTTTGCTATCAAGATGACAGATGGCTGGCAGTGAATGACATTACTGTCATGTCATTTCAAGAAGGAATGGCCCATTTTGTAAAATTGAAAGAAGAGAATGGTGACCCCTTGGTGCTCATCACATGAGTATCATTTTCCACTCAAACTGCCATTTATTTCAGATCTTTCTTTCCAAAGTCAGAAAGATGGAAAAAGTTAAAACTTAGCGTGATCCTTCCACATAATAGGTAAAATGCAAAATTAACAGAAGAAGCCTGCTCTCCAGAAGCTTCCCTAACCTGAGAGAATCTGCCTAGGTACCATGAAAAGGTCATCCCTAGAAAAGATAGAAGATATCCAACCCTGCTAAGGTCAAGGAAGCATACTCTTGGATTTTCTCTCTTTATTTCACTGACTCGGAGCTGTAGTTGCTAGGGTTGTGAACATTTCTGGTATCCTATATCTTTGATTCCATTTTACAGTGTACAATGGGCTTAGGAGCTCTTCTAGTTTGGATATAGAATGTGCCCCAGAAAAGCTCATGTGTGGAAGTGTAAAATGAGGTGGTAAAATTGAATTATGGGGGTTCTAATCTTATCAGTGGAAAGCCCATTAGTTGATTTATTAGGTGCTAAGGCAGGTAAAGTATAGCTACAAGAAGTAGGTCACTGGGGGTATACTCTGTAGTCTTGGGTATTATATATGTACTTTACACTCTTTATTATTTTTCTGCTTGCTTTCCCATTGCCATGCCCTGAGCTCTGCAGACATCACCCAACCCAATGTGAATTAAAACCTCTGAAACCTCCAGAACTGCGAGCAACTCATAGTTTCTTTCTCTACATTGTGATCATCAGGTGTTTCAGTACACAGTGGTAATAATGCCGACCAAAAGAGAGGCTGCTGGTTTGGACTCAGTCCTTTTCACTTCGATGTCTCTCAGTCCACTGTTCACCCATTCTTCTTCACTCTGCTCTTTGTACCACAGGACTATCCTCCTGGGTTCACTATCTACATGTATGAAGTCCACAGTAATTTTCTTGAATTTCACAAACACCATGGTGGCTCACCTCATAATCATGCTTCCTACCACTGTTCTGCTCGCAATTCATAGAAATGTCAGTATACCCATAAGGAGCTCTACAACATTTGGCTCCTTAATTACTCTAACTTTCCTCCAATCCTTTTACTCCACAGCTCTTGAACCTCTCTCTTTTGTCATCAAACACCTAGAATCGATACCATTAAAAAGACCACACTTTCATCCCCAATTCCAGGGCTTTCACTCTACCATCACAGCTCCCCCTGCTCCGGGACACCCACTGTGGCAATTTGTCATCTCTTCAAGTCATTCAAATACATTGATTCAGTTACTTTTTTGGGGGGTGGTACTAGGTCTGGGGCTACACTCCCAGACCTATTTTATATTTTATCTGGAAAAATGGTCTCACTAAGTTGCTGAGAGCCTCACTAAGTAGCCGAGGCTGACTTTGAGCCTGTGTGATCCTCCTGTCTCATGCTCCCAAGCGCAGGGATTACAAGCGTGCACCACCATGCCCATCTTGATTCAATTACTTTTAATTTCTTTTTAGTTATTAGTCCATCACACACACACACACACACACACACACACACACACACACACATCCAAAACATGGTTGTAATCAACCCATTGAATATGGCTTCCTTTTTTTTTTATAGTTTTCTTTCAGAATTCAACAGAGCTAGCTCCATCAGCCAAGGTTTCTTGCCAGAGAGCAAATCTTGACTATTTCAAGTCATCCTCGAGTGTTGAATTTTTTTCAGAATCTTTGTCAGTTTTGTGACCTTAGATAAATATTTTAACCTATATGAGCTTCAGTGATTTGCACTAAAAATAAATACTGGAAATAATCCTGACTTTCATATTTTTATAAAAATTAAAGCAATAAATGGGGAAAAGTACTTTTTGCATTTTTGAAAAAATTAAAGTACTTAAATGGGAAAGAAAGAACAGAGTCATATAGAAATGAATCCCATGCCAATGCCAGGGCAGCAAAGCTGGGACTGGAGCCTGCCATGAGACAAGGCTGGTGCTGGGGCCTCCAAGGCTGGGATTGGAGCCTACTGAGGGGTGAGGCTGGTGCCAGGGCCAGCAAGGCCAGGATCAGAGCCTGCCATGAGGCAAGGCCAGAGCCAGGGCTTCTGAGGCCTGGATCGAAGCCTGCTGAGGATTGAGGCCGGTGCCTGGGCCAGTGAGGTGAGGATCAGAGCCTGCCGAGAGGCAAGGCCAGTGCTGGGGTCAGCGAGGTGGGGATCAGAGTCTACCAGGTAGCCAGGCTGGTGCCAGGGCCTTCAAAAGTAGGATAGGAACTTACAATGGGGCATACACAGAGAAATATTACAGAAAATAAAGAATCAGATGCTTTTCTTGATATGCAAAAACTAGGAAGAAATGGGTAATAGAAGGAAATCTAGTTAAAGAAAGGGCCCTATGGAGGAGCAGTTAAGGTGACCAATCAGAGGGAATGGGATGGGGGAAGATAGAATCTCTTTAAAGCACATGATGTGTGTAAACAAATATATCAAAGTTAATCACTAAATCAAGCATGGGTTTGAGGGAAGGAATGGGATGGGGATTGGATAAAGGATAATTGGATGATGTGTGCTTGGATATTTCACAAGTCTTGTATTCCAGTGTGATGTATGACTACAATGCACAAATAAAAATATATTAAATAAAAATGAATCCCAAAATAAATACAGAAGGTGACAAGAAAATTTAATGTTTAAATTTTTATGATTATGTGACTACATCCCCATATTTTGTTTGGTTTTTCTTTAATTTTTGTATTTTTTCCCTTAGTCATGGAATATCAAGCCCAGAGACTTATTACAAGGTTCATTGGTTATTTGTGTGTGTCATCTTGGCTCAGCTATGGGTCCAGCTCTTTTGCTTAGAACACCAGTCTGGATATTGCTGTGAAGGATTTATTTTATTTTATTTTATTTTATTTTATTTTATTTTATTTTATTTTGCAGTACTGGGAATAGGATTCAGGGTCATTCTACCTTTGAGCTACAGCCCCAGCCCTAATTTTTATTCTTTATTTTGAAAGAGGGTCTCAATGAGTTGCAGAGGGCCTCACTATGTAGTAGCTGAGGCTGTTCTCAAACTGTGATCCTCTTGTCTCAGCCTCCCAAATGCTGGGATTACAAGTGTGTGCCACCATACCTGGCTTTTTTTTTTTTTAAATTAAGATGTGATTAGCATTTATACCAATAGACTTTGAGCAAAACATATTTCTCCTCACCCATTGACTTGAAAGCCTTAGTAGCAAAGGCTGAGGTTTCCTGAGGATGGAATTCAGCCTCAGCCTGATTTTCTGTCCTGTTACTGGTTTTTGTATGGAGACCACAGGACATTGTAAACCAGTTCTGGGTCAGCAGTAGACTCTGGATATTTCCATATGTACAGAGAACTAGTTACACCCTATAACTGAACACAGCCTTGCAAGGCTTAAAAATGCAGGAAGACACAAAGAAGGGAGGGACCTGCGAAGAAGTGAGTCAAAGATGTAGCATTCAGACTAATTAGTTAATTAATTAATATGTGGTATGATATAATCTACAACAACACTGAGAGTAGTAAAGGTACCTAACATTGTTGGGGAAAAAAATTCGGAAAGGTGATACTTGAGTTGCCCTTTTATATATCCAATCAGTCGCAAATCACCCTTTATTTAAGATAACACTCAATTTTCCAAAAGACTAATTAGTTTGAAAATTAAGAATCCTGTTTTACATTTTGTTCTGCAATCCATTGTCACACCTCATCTGTTTGGTTCACTAAAATAGCTCATTAAGAAGTGTGTCACATTCCTTGATCTGCTAATTTCAGAGTCAAGTTTATATATTTATTTTATCTAAGAAAAATTTCATTTATATCATGGCAAGAACAGAAATGGAAATTCAATTAAAGTCTCAGAAGTTGCTGGATAACTTTTCGACAGATGATATTATGTTCTTTTAAGCAATAATAAGGCAAATGGTCTTAGCTTTTGAATTTAGGAAACTATGAACACAATGGATTGCATATGCAAATTAAGAAAAAAATTTCTCTCAGGAAAAGCTGCTTGATATTTAAAATGATAAAAAGCTCTCAACTGCCATGGAATTAAAATATTTTTCTACTGGGTAGCAGGTATAATGTAGAAATAAGAATTTTCTTCAAGATATAGCAAAACAGAAGCTAAAATATTAAACATATATAGTTATGGCATAACTTCCCTTCTAAGTGTACTTACATCATATTATATTATAGTTGAACATTCACACTGAAATCTTATCTTTCAAACTTCATTATCGAAAATTGCTGCACTATCTACTTGGTAGAATTGTGAGAATAAAACAAGATTAAAGATGTGGAAACAATATGTAAGTTGGAAAATTTGGATGATGGTGTAAAATAAAAAGAGAAAAGTAAATATTGAGTAATAAATGTATCTAAGTAAACACTGTGAAGAAGACATTAACAGTGTATTCACAGGATAAAAGTGGCAAAATGCTTTGAGGACATCAAGTGAGAGTCTGCATAGGAAATGTGCTACTCATACTTACTGCTGATGACTTCATTAGCACAACCATCCCGGGGAATGTAGAATAAAAATTATGATTTTATCATATCCCAGGAATTCCATTGCTTCATACCTACCTAATCTTACAGTCATATCTCTGCAGAAGAGGTCAGGCATAAACATAACCGTTGTAATTTGATTGGTAAATTGTAAAATTTGGAACAACTTAAGAATTCATCGACAGAGAAATAGCTAAATCGATGATGGTATAGCAAACATGAAATTAAGGACCACTCAAAAGTAGCAAGTTAGTTCTACATACACGAATGGGATTAATCATTAGACATATTTCTGAAAAAAAACTATTAACTAATAGTTAAACAATGATGAAAGATAAAGTTTAATTCAGATAAAAATAACACAAATGAAATCATGCACTTTTTGTGGGTGGTGGTGTGCATGTACACAGGTGTGTGCCTGAAGTAATGATATACAATAGTAAGAGTTTCTGGGCATGATTACAGGGGCATGCTTATAATCCCAATACTTGGAAAGCGTATCCAAGTTCAAGGCCAGCATGCAGTAATGATATGAGATTCTGTTTCAAAAAGTGGGATGGGGGAGCTGATTTCATTGGCAGAACACACCTAGTTTTAATCCCTAATATCCCCCACACATAAATATTAATAGTGTTTATTTCTGGGGATAGGGAATGTATTTTATATATGTATCTTTATGTCTTTGAAGAAGGTCAACATTGAGGTCATTGTAGACAATTGGAATTTTTTTAGGTTTACAAATAAATTTTATTTATTTTTTATTTTAAAAATCTTATTCCTTTTAACTCCTGATTTTCATTTTTCATATTTCATTTTATTTATATGTGGAACATATTGAAAATGGTATATAATTAGATTGTGCTTGGTGCCCCCCATTCACCTTCCTCCCCTCCCAACAATGAGTGTCCAGGTTGACCATGCTGTGTTCATACTTTTACACATATTTGGATGTAGCTCCTCCATTTATCACCCTCAGCCTTCTTCTTCTCCTATCCTTCCATTCTAGATTTGCTGAGATTTCCCCTCCATTACCTGGAGTCCCTCTGGTATTCTCACTACAGACAAATGGATTTTGTTTAAAAACAGACACTGATACAGACTTTAGAACCCTAAACTTTGTAGGGAGCCTCAGCCAGTCCAGCAAGGAGCCCTGCAGTGAATTCTGTACTTCCAACTGTCCCACATAGGGACAAATGCCCAGAGCTTTATATCCCTGTCCTGCTTGGCCAATGAATGCAAGATGTCCTGGGTAGTGAATGATGTCTGCTGAATCAGTTCTTAAAAGATAAGATAATTTGTCCTCAATGTTTTTATCTTTATTTATTTATTTTAGTATTTATTGGTGCATTATAATTATGCACTGTAGTGAAATTCAAATTAATATATTTATATTTCACAAACATCAAAGTAAACCACTAAGCTAAACATGAGAAGGAGGAAATGGGGTGGGATTGGGTAAGGGCTGAGTGATGTGTGCATGTATGCCTCTACCATCTTGTACTCCATTAAGATGTATGACTAAAGCTGGGCATGGTGGCACACACTTGTGATCCCAGCATTTGGAAGGCTGAGACAGGAGGATCACAGTCTGTGGCCAGCCTCAGCTACTTAGTGAGGCCCTTTGCAACTCAGTGAGACCCTGTTTCAAAATAAAGAATAAAAAATAGGACGGAGGGTACAGCTCGGAGGTAGAATGATCCTGGGCTCCATCTCCAATACCACACACACACACACACACACACACACACACACACACACACACAGATGGATGACTACAATGCACCAATAAAATAATTTTAAAAGTTCAATATTTTCATATAGCTTTAATAAGTAGTTAAATGAAAAAAAATCCTGAATCAATATATGCCAAGTCATTTAAATTTAGTTCAACCAGTTACTTCAAAAATTTTAATATGTTTAACTGATACCTACCAAATGGAGATCTGACAGGTTATATTTTAATATAAAAAGTACATTGTAAAAACAAAAAACAAAAACATGGATATATCCAAAATTAAAGAATTATACAACTATCCCAACAAAATGATTTTGCCAATGTCTTAACAGTTTTAAAATATAAAATGATAAATTATTTGATGTTGAAACAAATATATGCAGAAAGTTTTATATGTACAAATTTAGGACTTTTTAAAAGTTATAAATTATTGTGAAAAAATAGCTCTGAGTTGGGAGATTATGAGTAATTTTATTTATTTCTCATTGAAAATTTTAGTATTGTTTTAAAATTATTTTCTCTATATATGAATCAATATTATTATTATTATTATTATTATTATTAGCCCATTTGCTTCTTTGTCTGTTTATTTTTAAATATTTGGACCTACTAAACAGCAGTTTGAGAAAAAATTTATAAGCAGTGCAGCATGGTGGTGAATCATATGCAGACTGAACCTTACTCAGAGTGTGATAGTTAATTTTATGGGACATCCTGTTTAGGCTGAATGGATCCATTTAGCTTTTGATAAAGCACCAAATTATTTCAATAGGGAAAAAAAAGAAAGGCTCTTTTAAACAAATGTTCAGGGACAAAAGATCGCCTTAAGGAAAAAAGAAGGAAGGCAGGTGGAGTAGCCAACAGACCTCAGAATGGAATGTGTGAACAGAGCCCTGATATTAGAAAAAAAACAAGTCTGACCAAAGCCAGTATAGTCCCATTCCTGTGTTCACTAAAAGAAAGCAGACAAATAGCTTCATCCTGGAAACATGGCAGAAGAAACTCTGGCTGCCACCTCGCCAAAGAGGATTCAGTGCCTCGGTCCTATGGCTGTTCCTTTCTTCCCAAAGTGTTGCCCTAAAGGACAAGTGTGTTTCAGGTAACAATGAGATAGAGTCCCCCATAACCAGTTACAGGATAGTACTTCTACAGGGTGGAGAAGTGTTGTTTTTAAATCTTGAGGGGCCACATTTGCATTAAATATGGCTTTGAATGGCTTAATCTAGGATTTTTTTTATCTAGAAATTCAAAACCATGGTAATTAAAATTTGTGCTTATCACTGCTGTGTAAAATAAGGATTCTTCCTTGCATGATGCACAGAGACTGTGAATTCAATATTTTTAAGGTGGGTTCTCAAAGAAATCGATGGATAGACTCAACAAAATCCCTATCAAAATTAAATAGGCCTCTTTTGATGGTGCAGAAAAGTTGATGATCAAGTTCATATGGAGATTTAAAAGGTTGAGGTTATTTAAAGCAAACTTGAAAAGAAACTAAACCTATGCAATTAACTGCTTTTGATAAAGCACCAAGTTATTTCAATAGAAAAAAGAGAAGTCCTTTTAAGCAAATGTCTGGGACAAGATATCTCTTTAAGAAAAAATGACAACCACCAGCAAATTCTCAACTGCTAGATCATTTGATTAAAGTATAATAAATAAAAACAGTATGAAATGGGTCATTACCCTCATTTCAACTTTCAAGTCAAAAACATTCTGAAGAAAACATAGAAGAATGCCTTCACGGCATCAGGGAAGGCAGAGATCACAGGGTCAGACAACAAAGAAGAATAAATGTAAAAGAAAAAAGAGAATTGCACTTCATCAAAATTTAAACTCTTCTCTTGGAAAAAAAATCTATGGACATGCCACAAACTTGGAACAAGTTCACAATAGATGATATGTGTAAAAAATACAGGTATCAAGAGTATGTAAATATTTCCCTTAAACCATCTTTTACACACACACAAGTATATCAGATGGTCTGATTTCAGGCTTAGTATTTGACTTTGAGAAATTCAGAGTTCTTCAAACCTCTTTCTCTGTTGTACACCCACATATGGGAAAATTAATGAGAAAACGCAAATGCTTCCACCCTAGGTAACCCGCAGGCAGTCAAAGCTATGCAAAATATCCTGCACCCTGCTCTGCCTTCATTAGAAGGCCTCCTTAGGTCCAAAACCTTTGTTCAGCATCCTGATGCATATATGAAATGTGTCTCAGAGTCTAAACCCCAGTTGGTGGCTGGAAGCTCATACTCACTCTATCGTGTGACTAAAACAATCACATGAAAAATTTGACAGAATAATTGAAAGAGGCGTTTCAAAAGGAATGGCCAGTAGACACAAATAGATGTTTGCAACAACTGAAGTAATCAGGGAAACACAATTTAAAACCACAATATGATAATTGTACATGTCCATCTGAATGGCTGAAATAACGATCATTTAAAAAGTATAACAGCAAATGTTCAAGATAAGACAACTAGGACACTCATATATGGCTGGGAGGTGCTATAATCACCTTAAAAATCTAGAGATTTCTTACAAAGTTTTTTTTATGTACCATTTACAGGACTCAGACATTTTACTATTAAATATTTATATAAGAAAACTGAAAACATAAGATCAGAAGAATATTTGCAGAAGAATATATTCAAGCTACCTTATTGACAACAATACAAAATTAGAAATAACTCAATTGTCCATGTATGGAAAGTGCATAAAAATTGTTCTATATCTCTGCACTTAAGTACTCTTATTTCATGAGTAGAAATAACTGTTGAAACATGCAACAACAGAAAGAAATCTCAAATACATTGTGTTAAGTTAAAAAAAAGCAAATTGCAAGTAAGTGTGAAAACCTACTGCTTGGTTTAGCTTCCACAGCTCAATGTCCCATTTGTACCAAGAGGATGAAGGCTTCCATGGGTTGCTCCCAGCCTAGGAAAAAGAATGACATGGAACTAGTGCTGGCTCCACTGTGTAAGATACAGACTTTTCTGATGAGTGACTTTACCTGAGATATTCATATGCCAACCTGCAGTCTTCAGGGGTTATTGGAAATGTGCTTGAACATGATACTCTCCCTACCTGATCTTTCTTCTTTTTTCTTCCCTCACAAGTGTCACACATGCCTGTCTTAGTATTGTGTCTATCTTCTTAGATTATTATCAATAAATCACTTGACACCTGTTAGAAGGACTGTTATAAAAATACAAAGAATACCCAAAGCTGGACTCAAATATAAGATAGTGTTGGTGGGAATGCACTCAGGTTTATATAAGAAAGCACTGGGACAACAATGGAAACAATGTGGAGGTTTTAAAAAGATAAATAAATAAAAATACCATATCATCCAGCAACCCAACTAGTGAATAGGTATTCAAGGGAAATAAAATTATGTTGAAGACATACTTGAACTCCTCTGTTTATAGCATCATTATTCACAATTGCAACATACGGAATCAACATAAGTGTTTGTGGCTAATAGGTAAAGTGAAGTGTATTTATTACATTGTGAAATATCATTACAACTTTAAAAAGAAGTATGCCAGGTGCAGTGGTGCACGTTTGTAATCACAGTATTTGAGAGGCTGAGACAGGAAGATCATGGTTTGTGGACAGCCTCAGTTACTTAGTGAGGCCCTTTGCAACTCAGTGAGTCCTTGTTTCAAAATAAAGAATAATGAATCAGGCTAAGGATGTAGTCCAGATGTAGAATGTCTCTGGGTTCCATCCCCAGTACCACAAAAAAAAAAAAAAAGAATGCCCTTTGTGACCACATGAACAGAAATAAAAATAAGCCAGACATAGGCAAATAGCATATTATCTCACTTACATATAGAATATAAATTAACTGAAGCAGAGGGTAGAATAGTGGTTATCAAGGACTGGTTATGATACAAGGCAAGTAAAATGATATATGCATATATGATGTTTGATTTGGCTCTGTTTCTCGGAGAACTTGAATTTGCAAAAGTATGTACTGACAAATTCCATGCATATGAAGTTGTAAAGCTGTCAGATTACACTATCTCACTTCAAAATATATTACAATCAATGCTGCAGTAATCACAACAACATAGTATTGGCAGAAAAACAGGCACATAGATCAGAACGGTGGAACACATCAGAAAGCCCAGAGAAAAACTCACATATCTACAGCCAATTGATTTTTAACAAAAGTGCTAAGAACACACATTGGATAAATAACAGTCTTTTAAATGAATAGTACTGAAAAAATTGTACATCCATTTGCTTAAGAAATGATACTAGACCCTTATCTCTCATCAGCTACAAAAATTGACTTAAAGTGGATTGAAGACTCAGATATAAGTTCAGGAGCTGGTATTTCTAGAGGAAACCTTGAGGGAAATGTTTTAGAAAATTGAAATAGGCAAGGATTTTGAGATAAGACACAAAAGACAGGAAGCAAAAGCAAAAAAGCAGGGTTACATCAAACTAAAAAGATTCGGCACAACAACAAAATATTAATGTAGTAAGTAAATACCCAAGGAATGGGAGAAAATATATGCAGGTTAAATATTTGACAGGAGGTTGATGTCAAGAACATGTAATGAGCTTGAAAAATATAATAGCAAAAATACAAATAATATAATTTTAAAATAGATGATATACATAGATATATATTTCTTGAAAAAGATATATTAATGATCCATAGATGTATGAAAAAATATATTCCACATCACTCATCATCCAAGATATACAAATCAAACCATGCCGAGATAAACATCACATCAGTAAGAATAGGCATTATTATTATTATTATTATTTTTTGCGGTACTGGAAATGGAACCCATTGGCATTCTACCTCTGAGCTACACCCTCAGCCCTATCTTTTATTCTTTATTTTGAAACACAGTCTCATCGAGTTGCAAAGGGCCTCACTAAGTAGCTGAGGCTATCTGAGAACTGCGATCCTCCTGCCTAGGCCTCCCGAATGTTGGGATTACAAGTGTGCACCACCACACCCATAAAACAGCCATTAATAAAAAGACTGATAACAAATGCTGATGAAGATGTGGAGGAAACAGGACTCCTGGACACTGTTGTTGGAATGTAAGACAGTAGAACCTTTTTAAAAACTAGTGTGTATGTTCCTAAAAAATTTAAAAATAGAAACAACGTGATCTGGCATTTCAGCTACTGGATATATATATATATATATATATATTCTCCAAAGGAAATGAAATATTTATGTCAAGAAATATCTATACTCACATGGTTATTGTAGCACTATTTATAATAGCCAAGGAAATGAAACAATCTAAGTGTTAACCAAATGATGAATCATTTCAGAAAATATGGCACATGTATGTAATGGGATTCTATTTATCTATAAAGAGCAATGAAATTCTGTCATTTGCAATACAATATATTATATTAAAAGAAGTAAGCCAGAAACAAAGAAGGCAAATACTGCACGATCACATTTATATATGGAATCTTGAAATGTTCATTGTATAGAGCTAAGAGTAGAATATGTTTGCTAGAGGCTGAGGGGACTAGAGAACAGGGATAACGAAATGCAAAAGTAAGAATATTAAGTTACAGTTAGAGAAAAGCAAGAAGTTTTGGTGCTGTTTCACAGAATAGTGCCTATCTTTGTATATCATTGTATAAGTACAATGATAAACTGCATTTTAGAAAGCTTAAAGCAAATATATTAAAAATTTCCATTCTAAGAAATGATAAAGGAAAACATAGATGTGTTTTATAAGATATATTTTATAATGTATATCACATATCAATGTTATTTCCTATTTAATATGTATAATTTTATGATTTTGTGTATCAGGAATAAATTTAATTTTTATTAAAAATGAATATAAATAAAATCATTTAAAACATGGTTGATAATGGTAGAATATTACTTTTAATAGAATAAAGCAGAAGAGAACTTTCTGGGATGATGATATTTTTTATTATCTATTGTGTATGATCACGTGTTCACACACTTGCTAAAGTTCTTTGAACTAAACACAGAACAGAGAAATGGAAGAACAGAGAGAGAAGGAGAAAAAGGGAAAATGAGAAAAAGAGAAAAAGAAAAAGAAGAAAATAGAATGATACAAAGAAGGTAATAAATACATAAATGAACAAGCAAAAAACAAGAAAAACAAATATGTCCTAAATACTTGAAGAAAAAACTAAATGTTTTGTTGATGTATGACAAAATCTTTTCTGTAGAAAATCTCCAATAATATCTCTCCTTCAAAAATATAAGTAAAAATTGTTAATACAGCCAAATTATAGAAAACAATGTTTATTTGCAAAATATAAATTTTAGGTCAATATTCTAGGTGTGAAGAGAATGACTGAATGATAACCTTCAGGTGCTAGTTACTTGGCACTAACACGGACTCTAAGATACTACTGTGTTCTCTTTGGAATGATGTATGTTAATAATTTAATAAAAGTGTAGTCTAATCTAATGTATCTCCTTCTGTGTGGGACTTCTCTAACAAGCATTCTTTTCTCTGAATATCTCAATGTGCTGGCAAAGACTTTATAGTAATAGCCAAGGGATCTTAATCTATAAAGAGCTGTGAAAATGGTCCACAGAGCATATCTCTAGTGTTTAAGGGTGGGCTGCATGGACACTTTCTTGGTAGCGAGAATTCTAACACATCCTAAGTATATATTGTTACAATTTTGTGTTATTTCCTAAAGGGACTATGGCCATTTACTAAAATTAAGTAAAGGGAATAGCTAGATATTTCAAGAACTAATAATTGACTGGCTGAGTATACACTTATACATAGACCAACAGCATTGTCATGACCAGTTTATTTCTGCTGAGGGCTTACAGGCCCCAGGTAAAGAGTGAAATCTTTGTTAAATCTACTCTGCAGTAGATCCATAGAAACACTGGTAACTTCTCAATGTCGACTGAGTAATTATTGTTATATATTGTATTGAATATTACCCTACAGTGTAAGAGATATACTGCATTTGTGGAACTCCTCCTCTTCCTAGTAAAATATAGAGAATCTAAAACATTAGCATGCATAATTTTCTAAAAATCGGGGAGGAGATGGAGTATCAAATATTAAGGACACTACTGAAGATCTAAATAATTTAAGGTGAGGTGATCACATATCTTCAAGTAATTTTTTACGCTGGCCCCTATTGCAACCAGATATGTCTCAGAAAAAAAAAAAAAAACTATGAACTATAGAAAATTCAACCAACAGTAGTTTTGCCTTCATCTCTTATGATATAAGAATTGTTGGTCCAGGAGTAAATGGATTCTCTTCAATTCAAAGAGAAATAAAAACAAATGATATTTATGTGAAGCAGACAACAATATGCGCTCACATAAGGCACTAAGGCTATATTTCTGCGTCATAACAGCCTACAGAATAACAAATTTATCCACAATATGAATAGCCTCATCCTAGATGAGCAAGAAGTGAAAAGCATGCTAGAGGTCTTAAAAAACATGTTGGTAGATAGGTCGTATGAAGTTTTAATGATCTTTCACTGCTCACATTTTTAAGGATCTGGTGATTTGAGGATTTTCCAGGATGTCCTCTTCAATGTAAACTTCAATTTCAAACCAAAATGAATGCTAAACTATCAGGGTATGGGAGAATATTTCTTTGTCTTATTTGCCTGGGGACATAGATGACCATCATATTTTAACAGAGACTACTGCTGGGGGCTTTGCAGCAAGTTCACATATGATATAAGCAACCCGGTAGTCGGTACCACAAGATACAGAAGATCTACCACTTTGAAGGTTTCAGTAACAGTAAAAGACATAGAGGAGAATTGCGGCAAGGCTCTGTGGAAGAATCACAGTGGAGATCCCTGCGGTTCTTGAGAAAAGGCATACCACATTATTTTTAACAAAGACATGCCTATTAAAATGCCCCCTGACATGCTCCTGGTCCCTTGCAGAGGATAGTTGATCGTGAGACACCAAGGGAGAATGGATCAGAGCTTCCAGTGGTGAGTTTGGTGGGTCCATAATATCCCCTGCCTCTAAGTGTTCCAAGTATACAGAATTCATCAATAACAGCCTGGGAATAGTACATAAACAACCTCGTCCAAGCATGGACACAGCTAGCTGCATGAGCAGGGTTTCCACCCTCCCAATACATGGTATGATGGAGCCAACATCCTTCCTCTGCTTGCAACTGTATTATCGTAGAAGCACTGACGAAGGACAGGCCAGCTGTGAAAATATGACTCTACACAACTGTAAATGTCCATCCATCTCATGCAGTCACAGATGTGGTTCTGTAAGTATGGCTGGGCAAAGTACAAGGTCATGTGCAAATTCTGCTGATGTAAATATGTGCCATTCGGTAAGAATCCTATATAAGGGACAGTTCTGTGAATAAAGTTGCTGTTGGCCTCCTCTCCTCCCAATTATGACCCTGCATGCTTTCTTCTTACTTGAGGTCTTACTGCCTGCAACCTCAGTTTGCCCATCACAGAGTCTCTGACAATGGATTTCTTTTATGAGAGTTGATGAAAAAGGAAAAGCCCCAACTTTGCTTATGCATGGGTTAGTTCATTATGTCGGAGCCTGCAATGGACCATGTTGTATAACAAACACACTTAGCCTTGTACTTCAAAAAGACTGGAGGGGGGCACAGCAAGATTCTCTTTAAACCAGACTCTTTCACTTTTAATGAGGAATTTGAACTCTCTTTTTTAGATTTAAGGTATTTATTTTTAATTTTTTTTTATCGGTGCATTGTAGTCATACATCTTAATAGAGTACAATATGGTAGAGGCATATATGCACACATTATGTGTTTAGCCCTTTCCCATTTCCTATCTCATTCTCTCTCCCCTCCCTCCATTTCAGGTTTGGCTTAGTGATTGATTGATATGTTTGTGAATGTCCATCATGTACATTAGGGAATGTGAGACACAAAATGTCAACTATCTTTGAATTGATAGATCAATTGATTATCTATTATCTATGTGTACTTCAGACTCTACCAAGTGCATAAATATATGATCTCTCTCCAAAATACCAGAAATAAAAATAAAAAACAAGTGAAAAACTTGGAAAAAGTATCCACAAGACACATATCTGATGATAAAAAACTAATATATATATATATATATATATAGTATTCTTATGAATCTTTAATAAAATAAAAACAACCCATTTCAAAGAATAAGAACAATTAAACTTAACATTATAGAAAAGAATATATGAAGGTTAAGAAGTACATAAAAATGGATTTAGCATCACTATTCCCAAAGAAATCACAATATACACTGCAATGAGATATGATGGCACATTTACCAGAATGTGTATAATTTAAAGCCAGAAACATTGCTGGGCTTGGTGGCACATGCTTGTAATCCCCGTGCTTGGGAGGCGGAGACAGGAGGATCGCACAGGTTCGAAGTCGAAGCCAGCACAGAGGTGCTGGCTTAAGAGACCCTGTTTCCAAATAAAAATATATAAAATAGGTCTGGGAATGTAGCCTGGAGGTAGAAGGGCTTCCAGGAACCCTAGTACCACCAAAATTAAAAAAAAAAAAGCCAGAAACATTATGTTGAAAAGATAGTGATTGGAACTCTCATACATATCTCAAAGATGTTAAAATATTAAAATGATTTTAGAAATTTATTTTGCAGTTTCTGATAACATTATTCATATCTCAAACTTATAACTCAACATATTTTTATATGATATTTAGCCTACTCTCAAATTACAAAACATTATCCTAGTTAAGACTTAAAAGTATTATTTACAAATAGCCCAACCTATAAAAGACTCAAATATATTTAATTAAATACAAAAATAGCTTTAGTATATTTATAAAAGACTGTTTCTTATTAAGAATGAAGAGTAAACTATTGTTAAGAGCAATAAATTAAATAATCTTCAAGACTTTGTGTTAAATTTAAAAATAGTTACAAAATTGTATATAGTGGATGGTTAAATTAATTTAAGGTATGATTGGTTTTGGAATTTAAAATTAGACTTACTGCTCTCTGTTGAAATAAATCAAATAAATAATTTGATTATGAGATGATGAAAATATTCTTTATATTAATTGAGTATATGGTCATAAGGATGTATGCATTTGTTACTATAAATTTCACCATATGCTTATTATTTGTACATTTTCCTAAATACAAGTTGTGTCTCACTTTCTTGACCCATCTAAAAATTAAAACAGAATCTAGAAAAATGTATGTCCTCCATAGAATCAAATTAGCAGAAGACAGATTAAAAAAAATGGTTGGGGAAATTTGAGATAAATAGAGCAAAAATAAAAACCAAGAGATCTGATGAAAAGTAGAGGAATATATGAAATAAGAATGACATTACAATGAATTTGAAAAGGATATTAAAAGAGAGAAATGAGAAAAGTAAAGCCCGGATAGAAAAAGATTAAAGAATATCTCAGTACAAAGTTTTGGAAAAAATGTTTATTGTATTTGGTCTCATGAGAGGACCATGAATGCTAGGAAAAAAAAAATTAATGCCCCATAGATTGACCACTTTATCCCATCTATTGATCAGAGCATGTATATTATTCTTTGCTCCTGGGACTTATGAAAACCTCTTGGCCTATTTCTTACATATTCTGATTCCTGAAGCATAAACAAGAATGTGTTCTGTATAATTCAAATCACGGCCCTGTAAAATACTCTTGATGCAGTAAGTAATATTTTCCAGCCTTTAGCCCTTGTATAGATTTTAAATGCATTAAATAGAGGTAAGTAGCAGGTTCGATAGAATTGTGGAATAAAAAGGCACTCATGTTTATAGGGTATCTATCCAGTGAAAATAAAATTCTATTAGGCAATTTACTTGTGCTTTTCAAAATCCTTTTGTTCACGGAAATTATTTGATAAGAACATTCTCTGGTCTAAACTCTCAGTGGGGGTTTGTAGAAGCTTCTATTGGCTGAGAAGAGAAGATTATAAATATTCAGGCATTTTGTGAGCAGATTGATAGCTTGAAATTAGCCATGGCTAGCACACTTACACCACCAGAAAGAGCAAACACTGCGAAACGTTTTCTTTTGTTCTTTCCAAAAAGCCAGTTTACTAACACAGTACTGCTTGTGTTTTTATTCTTCATAACAAATTAATTATGTTAATTTCTTAATAAAGGCTATTTCTCATTACATTGTTCTGTGAGAGATTGAATCCATATTTTATTCTATCTGTGCTTATTTTGAAAGCTTGATCCTAGCAATAAAACAGAGGAATAAACAGTACACTTTCTAGTCAATTGGTGAAGATGGGAAATAAAATGAATTATATAACTTAGTGACGTTAACACAACAAGAAAGTAAACTAGAGATAAATTTATCTCATACCAAAGCTCTGCTCTGTTCATTGACTGAACCATCTTTCCAAGAAATTTGTGGTCAATGACTAATGTAAGCACAGAATCTAAAGCACCAAATCTAGCCTTTAATATATGAATCTGTAGCAAATAAAATTCTATCTGAGTCATTGAATATCAACTCAAATGATATACTAATACTATTTTACTCTGATGACAGAGTGTATCAATTTTATACATCAATTTATGATTACAAAGAATCTTCAGATATATTATCTAGTAATAATATAAGTTAGATATATTATCTAAAGATATTGAGCTTTTAATAGCATAAGCTACAAGTCTGGGCTGGAACTCTGCATGAATTCAAAAGCTACCTGCAACAGCTTCTTGGCTTACTAAACCTTTAACATTGAACTCATTTAATTTTATGAGCTTAAATTTTTTATTCTTGAAATTCATAAAGAATAAGAAAATTTTCTCAAAATCTAATCTAGAATTAAGTAAATAAATAAGAGTAAATAGAAAACCAATAAATAAACTTTATTTGTGAATACTGCTTTTTAAGTGTTATGTGCCCTCATAAGTTTAAATGCAATGATCTTGTATTTCCTAAATCAGCAACCATGTAAATAACTAATGCAAAATTAATGCATGAGTATTGTCATCTTAAGGGGAAATGGACTTAGAAAAGAATCTGTTAACATTAACATGACTAAAGTGCTATCTAAAAAGCTTTAACTACAGAAAATGATGTTAAAAGAAGACAGAAAATCTGATTGGAGTTTTGAAAGAGAAAACAGGATTTAGCATTCACATTTCAGTAGCTTCCTTCAGGTATATCTATTGAACTCAGTCATCTTGTCAACCTGAGAGGGTTATGATCGCAAATGTAAGAGAGAAGAGTCCTTCAGACCATTTATTTTACAATTAAATATCCCCAAGGTGATTCACTAGCCTTTCATAATATTCTATAGAGAGGAAACCCATATAACAATTCTTTCTAAAAAATTAACATTTATCACAAATTTAAATTTTGTTATATCAGTTGATGCATCATTTTCTGCTGAAGAGGAGCAAGCTCCTACCTGGATAATCAGCACCCAATTAGTGAATATCTAGTCCTGCCAAGCAGGAAGGCAGGCCTTCAAAATGAAACACAGACTCTGAGAAGTGCCCACTTGCTGGTCCCTTGCCCCAGGAACCAGCCAAGATCCCACTTGGAAATTTCTACAAAACCTTCTCTAAGTGCTCAGAGACTTAGAAATGTGGAAGGTTTAGATTCATCTGACATATGGCTATCCTATCTCATATTTTTCCTGGTCAAAAGTCTGAAGAAAAGAAATGGGACAAGACCGACTATTTAAAATTTACACTTAAAGAAACTGAAGGCCTCAGAAGAGAATTAACCCATCAATGAAATACAGCTTGTAGGAGTCAAAGACTTCCAAGAAGTAAGTCCTTTTTCTCCAGAGTAAAAGTGATTTTCACAGCATTGCTCAATTAGGAAGTGAGTTGAGTTTTCAATTCCTAGTGAAGCTTGCAGAGAAAAATTCAACAGGAGTAAATTAGCTTATTTTTATTTTTCTAATGATGTTTGGAGTTTGATGTATCTTACAGTAAAAAAACAAATAAAACTCGTTTTATCTTTTTTTGAACATATTTTAATTCACTTTAAAATTGCATGGTATACTTAGAACTTAACCATCATTATATAGTTAATGGTTATCAACTCAGTCATTTACAATTTCAAGAGTGTTTGCTTAGTTGCATTATGTCATTTAATTAATATAATTAATGCCTTTTAAAGTGAGCCTTACAAGAAAAAGGAAAGTAAATAATAGAATATTTGTTAAAGCTTACATCATTAACAAAGTGCATAAAAAGAATATTTTCAGACTAAATTAGATGATGCTGGGGTCTACTTACTGATATATTTTTTAATCATTGCTGGCTATAGTCTATCCTACATATAAACACATTTAAATGAAATTACAGTAAAAAAAAACAAAGGACTAGGACACCCAAGTGTGAAATTATTTACTTAATACCAAACATAGTTTTTCATTGCATTTTTCACAATAACTTAATTTTAGTTACCAATATATTAAAAAAAACAATTTTAAATTAAAATTTTCTGTATATTTAGTAAATACTTATATATTCAGTAAAATAAAATAAAAAAGTAAAGTTATCTGAGATTAGAATAATCCTTGAGGAAATAAATTTGACCCCATTCTAAGGGCACCAAATATGAGGGAGACAGTGCTCCCAGCTGTATCATGGTGGCTGCATAATGAAGACTGGCAATGACCACTGCTGATCTGATGTTCACTCAACCCTTGCACAGCAAACATGCCTCTGCAGTATTCTCTGCAGTATCTCATTCTATAAACAAACAATCTTAAGGTAATCACACAGATTTGTTTGTTGTTTTGTTTTGTTTTGTTTTAGTATTTTTAGTACTGGGGATGGAACCCAGGGGCACCCTACCTCTGAGCTACACCCCAAACTGATTTCTTTTATTCTTTATTTTGAAACAGAGTCTCACGAAGTTGCAATGGGCCTCACTAAATAGCTGAGGCTATCCTTGAACCACGATCCTCCTGTCTCAGCCTCCCGAATGCTGGGTTTACAAGTGTGTACCACCATGCCTGGCTTATCACACAGTTTTAAAATCCAGAGATGAGATATATTTAAGCAATTTTGGAATAAGCATCTTTTTAATTCTTTTTAAAAATTAAACATATGTATGGTGCTGGATGAAGAAACATAAAGCAATATAATTTTAGCAATTTTAAATTACAAATGATCTTTGACTTTATCCATATATGGAGATAAAATAGAAACCCAACTCAGAGCATTTTAGGAAGACAAAGAGTAGCTGCAAACATGGACATACCCAGCACTGTGCCTGTGGCAATTATTAATTTGTTCATAGCCACATCAGACCATTTCCAAGAAACATCGTCATGAATGGATCTGATCCTCACGTCAACAAACAGGCAACATGTCCAATTGCTCTTATAATGCACAATTCTTCTATTCATTAAAAATGTTGCCAACTCTCGTGACTTACGTATTAGATATATGCTAGTAATTCCCAAATCTACACTCTAGCAGTTATTTTCGGCTCCAAAACCAGTATCTCTGCCTTTTTTCCAACCTATATCTGTATCTTCCTCTCCATATACCTACCATCCATGGACATCAATCATTACATTTAAGTAATTTCCTATGCTGTCTTCTTTATATCTGTCACAGAAGAAGGCATATCAATAACTCTTTGGGATTCAGATAAGATACTCTAGTTATCTCAACTCCCTATGTTATTTAAGTTAATTAAATTGAATACAAGTACCCTGTAAAGATACCTCAAATATGTTCCTCATGATGCTTTATTGCCATAGTCAAGGCCAATTAATTTTCATTATTATATTTTCCCACTATTTTCTAGAAGACTAGACTAAAGGATAAAAAGCATTTGTCCATTCATTCTCCTGTGAGTACCAGGTGGAATGTTTGGCAGAAATGCCTAGAACCAGAATGAAGCCATAGCACCTTTTCTGTAAGGACTTCCTTCAGAAGTTCTAAGGTATGGTCCCAAATAGATTCATTGAGAAGAGAGATTCATTCTTTTTGTTTCTATATAATAGAAAAAAAAGACATGGCATTTTCTCTGTATGGTCATTGGGCCCAGTGAGGTTGGTTCACTACAAATATCTCAATTTGAGCCAGATACTCATTTATTTGAACAAAGTCGTAGTGTGTATAGTCATTAATAGAACAGGTCGGGCAGGGGAAGCTAGGGCTTTCCCTCAAAGAAAGAAAGAATATGAACCTCCGGGTGTCACTTACCAACTTCAGGAGTCAAGACTACTTTCTTGGAGGATACTTTTAAAATGCTTCTCTGCTTTATAAGCCTTAACCTTCCTTTCTGTGTTTACAGATTAAGGGATAAACTTTTTGACTGACACAGAACCTGTAAGAGCTGATCTAATTTTTCTTTCTACTTTTCTCTACAGCCATTGTTTTTGTTCTATTTTCTGCTCTCTTTTTTTTTTTTTTTTTTTTTTTTGGTGGATGGAACCCAGGAGCATTGTACCTTTGATCTACACCCAAGACATATTTTTTATTCTTTTATATTTGAAACAGATTCTCACTGAGTTGAAAAGGGACTCACTAAGTAGTAGCTGAGGCTGTCTTTGGACTGCAATCCTCCTGTCTCAGCCTCCCAAATGCTGGGATTACGAGCGTATGCCACCTTGCCCGGCTCTACTTTTCTGGTTTCTATGATCATATAACAAGTCTTTTCCTGGGTGTAAAGTAACACACAGTTACAAATGTGCACTTATAAAACCATGGTACAATATTATTCTCTCCATGTGTTTTTGCTTAATTCTCTGCTGATTCCTGTTTAACACACCTGCCACCTTCCTGTTACCTTTGTACTGTGAAGAACTCCTAATTATTTTCAGCATCCAAGGAAAACTTTACCTCTCTGTATCATCTGAGGGAATATAAATGTAAATTATATCCTTTCATTTACATTTGCATAAACTTTGATTAGAGTACTGTTTGCATAGGTAGCAAGAAAGATTTGTGCATAAAAGCAGAGTCTAAAACATGTTGACATCAATGTGGATCATATTTCTACTATGTGTGACAATAAGAAAATTATTTACCACTTGGAGACTCACTTTTTTTTACCTATAAAATGTGGATGATTTAAATCATAGTACTGTCTGCCTGCCAATTAAATCACATGTCAATTTTGTTCTGTTTTCTGAGTTTCATTGGATTTCCTTTGAAGTCACTATCAATTCTTTCTCTAGTTACTTTTGCTGGCTACCTTCTGATTGACCTAATTAAAAATACTTGGGGTTTGGTCTTCAATTTTGGGGGGAGGGATAGAAGAAGTCCTGGAGTCTGAACCCAGGGGCCCTGTACTACTGATCTACTTTCCAAACACTTTTTATTTTAAATTTTTGAGTCTGGCCTCCAAATTGTGATGTTCCTGCCTCAGCCTACCTAGTAGCTAGGGTTACAGATGTTTGCCATGGTTACAGTAAGATATAAAATGTCCCCTAAAGAGCTCATTTATTATGTTTGGAGTTATATAGTAGAATTATGAAGAGTATAATCTCAGCAGTGGATAAATTAATTATAACATATCCACTGAGTGGTACCCAATACACTGGTAGGGTTTTGTTGGAGAAGGTGGATTCCTGGAGGTGCAGTCTTAGAAATTATATATGATTCCTTTTCTCTCTTCTTATTTATTTGTTTTAATACACTTTTGCTGGTGCATTGTAGCCTCACATCATAATGTTCAGGGTGTGAGTGATTTAAATACATGCAACACTTGATGAGTTTCCTCTTGGCACTCTCCACACTGGCTTCCCTTTCTCATCCATTATGTTGCGATTGGCATTGTTTATCCACCTAAAACAAATCTCTTAATTCTTCTCCCATCTCTCACTTTTCACACTCAACCTCTTATAGTTCATCTAGTCTAAAAGTCCAAGTGTATTCCTCATCAACAAATTTTCACTGTCTCCAGCATCACAGATTTGTCCAAACTATCATCATTTTACACTAGAATTCCCCCAAATTATATTCTTTTTATAGTTCCATGCTGGCTCCCTAAGAATTTTTACCTATTATGAAACAGTCAGACTGAATTTATAAAACAATAATATTTTCATCAATCACTCACTTAAAACTTTCCAAGAGCTTCCCATTAAACTTGGAATAATACTACTCATTTGCTCGCCATGCATGAGTGGCAGCTGTCTAGTTTTCTTTCTCCCTGTGCAGCTAAACATCCAAGCTAAATCCCTCATTATGTTTAAAGAAACAGTAATAAAAGACAGTTTTTGAGAAACAATCTGCCCACATATGAACCCCAACTATGCTACATATTGATGTGGGTAATTTACTTGACACTTCTCTGCCTCTGCTTTTTCAAATATATGTTGTGAATGAAAATAATAGAAAATGAATAAAATGAAAATAATTGCAATGAGTTAGTGTATATTAAATATCTAAGTTTGTCACTGACATAAGGTCAATTCCACATAAATATTTGCTATTAATATTCATCAGTTTTCTAGACCATTGACTACTGTGAGAGGCTGAAAATTCTGTGAAATTGGGAAATTTTCTTTGGTCTCTATTTTCAAAGTGTCTAGACCTTGTTCTATTATATAATAAAGATTTAATAAATATTTGGAAGGTGTACAAAGCTCTCAAAATGCATGAAGTATATTGTAGTATATGTTAAGTACATTAGACACATACAGTGTATGTAGCATATTACCTACATAACTTATTACTCTCACCAATGAGACTTTCCAGAGCCTTAAAGAGAAGTAATAAGTAACTTTAATGGATACATACATTATAGCACATAGTCTCTAATTATCTGCTTAATTCTTATAATAACCACATGAAATAAGTTGTTTATCACCTTTTACAGAATAAAAAAATTCAGTAAAAATTTAGTCTTGTATTAGGTCATAAAATTAATAAGTAGCACAACCATATCTGTAGTGCTTCAAAACTATTTTTTCTCTTTATTCACAATGCTGAGATTTCAACTTATGAATTTTAGTAAGACAATGCTGATGGCCAAAGCATACCGCAAATTATACTTGTAAAAGATGTATTTCAAACAACATGGACATGGACAAACCTGAACAGAGAGATGCTGATAAAAAAAAATCCTTCCAGAATATAAGTTGCAGAAAGAACCACTTTATCATTTTTTCAATTAATTATTCAGATCAACATAAGTGCAAAAACTTTGCTTATGCATTTAAAGATTAATATCAAATATATGTTTGCACTATGGACATATCATAAATTTATATCAAAGTTCTTCTAGTTCCACACTACCCTACTTCTATCTTCATGGTCCAATTACTGAAATTATTGCAAATTCAAAACAGTTCCATTTTAGCTGATCACAAAATTTGTGTGCTTCTCTAGTACTAAAATTCTTAAATCTTAGTCATTGGGGTTCATTCTGTATGAACAAATGTGTTCAGTTGTGCGGTGTGGTGAGGGCATTGCCAAGGTTCTTCCCTTGTGATGTATTTCTATTCTGATTACACTTATCCTTTGCACATGTTCTAAGACTTTTGATGTCAAAGATTTCTATTTACTTACTGTAAGAGTTTGCCAAAAGAATAGCAAGGCTGATATAAATTCCACAAAATACTTTTTAAAATCTCAAAAATTAAAATTTATTTACTTAATAAGCAATTCAACAAATAGTGAAAGCTCTACTTAAATGGCATTTTAAGTAGCAGTTTTTAAGTAGTTTTTTTTTTTTGCAAGCGTCGATCCTGCAGTTTCAGCCTACTGAATGCTGGGATTACAAGCATGCACCATCATGCTCAGCTTGAAAAATATTTTAATTGTCCTTACTGCCAGAAATCTCAGATAATATGACTGTTTTAATGTATGTACTATAATTGTTGCTATATATAGTTTAATAATACTGTTATACTACAATAATTATTAATATTTATATTGAATAAAATGTTTATGCATAAAGTAAGCTACTTATATCTGAGATTTCAAAAATATCAAAGCTATTTAAACATCAAAATTGAGCAATGAGGAGTTAGATGAGCATGAGTTTAGAAATAATTGAATTTATTTTTTTAATTATTGCACAATAGTCTCACATCATAATGTGGATCATGTTGACAATGGCATATAGTCACACGGTACTTGGTATCATCCAAACCTCACCCCCGCTGCTTTCCCTTCTTCCTCCCTCCCAATACCAATTTTCCATGTTAACAATATTATATTCACATGTTTATACATATTAGAATGTAACTTTTTCATTAATAAGCCTCAGCCTTCTTTCTCCCCTACCCTTTCTTTCTGACTTAACCGAGGTTTCCCCTCCATTACCTGGAGTCCCTCTCATATCCCTAGTACTATTAGCTTGAGCATATTAGAGAAAACATATGTTCCTTCTTTTTCTGTGCTTGGCTGAGCTCATTTAACATAATGTTATCCACATCTTTCCATCTTCTTGAAAATGACATGATTTTGTTCTCCTTTATAGCTGAATAGAATTCCATTGTGTGTGTTTTTCATAATTTTGCAATCCATTCATCTGTTAATGGAGACCTAGGTTGTTTCCATGTTTGGGCTATTACAAATTGTGCTGCTATGAACATGGGTATACAAATGTTACTGTAGTTCTCTGATTTCAACCCCTTTGGAAAGATACACAGGAGAGGTAGAGCTGGATCATATTGTGAATCCATTCCCAGTTTTCTAAGAAATCTCCATGCTGATCTCCATAGAAGCTGGATTAGTTTGCTGTCTCACCAGAAGTGCAAAAGAGTTCCTCTTTCCCCACATCCTCACCAGCATTTGTTGTTATTTGGCTTCTTTATGCTTGCCACTCTGTGTTTAGATGGAATCTCAGCATAGTTTTGATTTGTATCTCCGTAATTGCTAATGATGTTGAACATGTTTTATGTATTGACTGGCCATTTCTATCTCTTCTTTTGTGAAGTATCTTATTCAGTTGCCCATTTCTTAATTGGGTTATTTGTTTTGCTAGTGTAGAGTCTTTTGAACTCTTTCTATATTCTGGATATTAGCCCTCTATCAGAGTGGTTGCTGGTAAAGATCTTCTCCAAATCTGTAGGCTTTCTCATTAGATTCTTGATGGTTTCCTTCGATGAGCAGAAACATTTTATTTTTATGTCATCCCACTTGTTACTTCTTGTTTTAATTTCCTGTGCTTTGGAGGTCTTGTTGAGGCAGTTATCACCTATGCCTATATGTTGAAATGTTGAACATATGCCCATCTTGAATAGCTTCATAATTTCTCGTCTAATTTATTTGATTCATTTTGAGTTGATTTCTGTGCATGATGAGAGGTAAAAATTTAGTTCCATCTTTCTACAAATGGATATCCAGTACTCCCAGCACTGTTTGTGGAAAAGGTTGTTTTTTCTCCAGCATATGAATTTGGTCCCCTTGTCAAAGATCAATTAACTATAAGTGTATGGGTTTGTTTCTGTATCTTGTATTCTGTTCCATTGATTGGTGTGTCTGTTATTGTGCCAATACCATGCTGTTTTAAATACTATTGCTCTGTAGTATAATTTGAAGTCTGGGATTGTGATGCCTCCTGCATGGTTCTTATTATTAAGAATTGCTTTGGTTATTCTGGTTCCTTTCTTTTTCATATGAAATTTATGACTGATTTTTCTAGGTCAATGAAGAATGTCATTGGTATTTTAATAAGAATTGCATTGGAGTACAAATTTTCAGAGTAATTATTTATAATCTTTTGAATTCCCCACTGTTTGTGGTGATGTCTCATTTTTCCATTTCTGATTTTAACGATTTTAGTTGATTCTTTCTTTTGGTTAGGTTGGCCAGGGGTTTGCCAATCTTATTAGTCTTTTTCAAAGAACTAGCTTTTTGTTTTGTAGATCCTTTTTATTGTTTATTATTCTTTATTTCATTTATTTTTGCTCTGATTTTAATTATTTCCTGACTTCTGCTTGCTTTGGGATTAGAATGTTGCTCTTCTTCTAGGTCCCTGAGATGCATCATTATGTTGTTTACTTGACAAGTCTTTGTACTTTTTATGTGGACACTCAATGCCATAAACTTTCCTTTTAACACCACCTTCAAAGTCTCTCATATATTATGTATGTTGTTGATAAGTCGGGTCCCTCCCCTCTCCAAGTGATCTCGCAGCAAGGGCAGCAGGCAGAGAGTCTGCTCCGCGAGAGGACAGATATCGTCAGAGAAGCAGCGTTCCCACACTTAGTCTCACTCCCCAGAATACAGGCTTAAAAACAGAATTCTGCTCTGGCAGGCAGGTGGTTCAGCTGGCCAATTGGGACTGGTCCCTTTCCCCCATGACTGGCCCCCATCCCCAAAGGGAGATGAGCTCCTTGCCTGATTAAAGCAGATTCCATACATTGCTGTCCATTTGCTTTCTTTTGTAATCTACAGAGCATCCCCATAGATCTTTCAGTAGTGTCTCTATCTTCATTTAATTCCAAGAATTTTTTATTTTCCACCTTATTTCTGATCTTCTCCACTCCTCATTCAATAGTGTATTATTAAATCTGCATGTATTATTTATTTACTTATTTATTTATCTATGTATATAAATTTTATGCTACTGGGGATGGAACCCAAGGGAATTGTACTTCCAAACTACACCCCCAACCCCATTTTTTATTCTGTATTTTGAAACAGGGTCGCACGGAGTTGCAACAGGCCTCACTAAGTAGCTGAGGCTGTCCATGAACCGCTATCCTTAGTTCTCCTTTCCTGAATGCTGGGATTACAAGTGTTGGCCACCATGCAAAGCCAATCTTCATGTATTTAAATATTTTCTTTTGGTATTCTTGTGGTTGAATTCTATTTTCATTTGATTTAATCTGAAAAATGTTCATTGAATTAAATTACATATTTTAAATTTACTGAAGCTTGCTTTGTGGACCAGGATGTGATCAGTATTGGGGAAGGTTTAATGGGCAGCTGAGAAGAGGGTGTACTCTGTTCTTTGTGGTTGAAATGTTCTATATATGTCTATTAGGTCTATTTGGTTTATAGCTCTGTTTAGTTCTGAAGAGTCGTTGCTCATCTTAACTAGAATATTGATCTACTGGTGTTAGTGTTTTGTTGGAGTCTTCCAATATTATTGTATTTGGATCTATTTGAGATCTGATGTCCTGAAGGTTTTTTTTTAACAAATGTGGGTGCACACATTTGGAATGTAAATATTTACTATCATTATGTCTTCTTGCTAAATTGTTTCCAGTAATAAAAGGAAGTGCCCCACTTTGTCTCTTCTGATGTGTGTTTGGTTTACAGTATGTTTTATTGAATATCAGCATTGCTACTCCTGCTTATTTTTGACCTCCATTGGCATTATGTATCTTTTTCCATCCTTTAACTTTTTGACTATGAATATCTTTGGCTGTAAGGTGAGTTTCTTGCAAACAGCATATATTTGGATTATGTTTTTTTTTAATCCCAATTGCCAGTATATGTCTTTTAATAGGTGAATTAATTCCTTATTATTATTATTATTATTATTATTATTATTAAGACAGAATTTAGTTTACTGTAATTTTGTGTTCTCTTTGTGTTTGATATAATGCTATTTCTTCTTTGCTTAGATGCCCTGCTAATTGATTTCATGTTTGGTTCTGGTTCTGAAATTTGCTTCTTTTTTCTTCTTTATGGTTTCTTTAAGTATTTTCTTTATTACTGGCTTAGTATTTATGATTATTTTTGAGGTTCAGCTTATCTTAAAACAGTTTTATTTCTCCATCAATTCTGAATAATAACCTTGCTGGATATAGCAGTTTTGGTTGAAAATTCTTTTTTTCCAGACTCTTACATGGCATGGGTATGTCCTTCCTTGATTTTTTTTAATGTTGTTCTGTATGTCTCCTGTATGTCGATATTCAAGTTTCTTTCCATGTTTGAAAAATTCTTTAAAATGATTTATCTGAATAGGTTATGAATAACCTTGGTCTGTGCCTCTATTCCTTCTTCAATGCCTTTCTTCCATAAGTTACATTGTTTCATATTATCCCATAGTTGTTGAATATTTTGGTTCTGTTTTTTTTTTTTAATGTCTCTGTATACTATTGACTGTGGAACTGTCTTCTAATAGTGATATTCTGCTTTTTATTTCATCTAATCTTCCAGAATTTATTTTTATTGCTGTCTTCGTTTCATTTATGGACTCTTTCATTGAATTTCAGGCCTCTTTCTGATTCTTTCTTAATGTCTCAATTTCCTTTTTCATTTTTTGTATACTTGCTGTGAGGCCTTTCATCATATTGAAGATTAAGATTCAGAATTCTCCATCTTGCATTTTTTGTAGTATTTGTGATTTCCTTATTTCCTCACTGTTTCTCATCCTCATATTTTCATAATTCTCTGGTTTGTGTTTTTGTTGTCTTGGCATCTTCTTTCCGTGTGTGAGTCATTATCGATCAGTGCTGTTTTAGACTGCTATCGGAAGAGATGATTCCAACTATTTCTTACTTTGACATTCATCCTAAATACTGTCTTACAACCACTCCACTGTTGTTTTCCTGTAGATAATCAAAACAGAGTTGCACTGGGTACCTTCTGCTTGCTGTTATGGTGGTGTTGATGGGTTTCAGGTGTTAAGGTCACATGTTCTGTCTGCTATACCTTTATAAAACTCAGTGGTCTGGACAAATAGTATGTGACATATTTCTTTTTTAAACCTTTATGGGTAATCTATTGATTGTTTCCTTCTGTCAGCTGTGGTTAGTTTACCTATTGTGTGGTTGTCCTTTTCTATGGATCACCTGTCTGATCCAATGGTGCCTTAGGGATTTAGAGGTGACAGAAGGTTCATGCATGGGTAAGTAGTGTTGTTTTCAATGCTGAAGGTTAGATTAGATGGAAGGAGCAGGAGTAATGGGTACAGGAGTAGGATAAAGTAGAGGTTATGTTTGAGTAAGAATTTAAGTATAATAAGGTAGTGTCTTATTGAGATGAAAGATAGTGATATAGTATGATTCTTGAAGTAAGTATAGAGTATTTAGGTATGGATATAAAATAGCTTGATATAAAGCAGAGAGATAAGTAAGGGGAAAAGTTCTGATAGAAGAGAGTAGATATGATAGAAGAAGAAAGCTTGTAAAAGGAATGGAAGAGGGAGCAATCAAACATGCACAAAATAATAACACAAGCAACAAAAGGTAACAATAATAAGAGTAAATCAAAGACAAAAGAAACCAAAAAAAGAAAAACTAATGACAGTGAGAAAAAAAGAAATAAAAGCATTACTGCCAATTTATACCTATAAGACCCATATAATGTCTATTATCTATAGTAGATTCTGAAGCATACTTCAATATCTCTCATTTACTCTGTAAACTATTGTCAGATTTTGGAACCACTTTGGAATGTTTGTGCCCCTCTCTTACCTCTCACCCTTTGTGCTTAGGTGTCAGGGATGTGGGTTTCACTGTAAATGAGTTCTCTGTAAGTTCAGGGTTCTGTGTTTTCTGGCCTTAGGCTCTGCACTCTCCATTACTGGGCTCTGAACTCTCTGGCCCTTGGCTTTGTGCTGTCCGGTTCTGGGCTCTGCACCTTCCAGCCATGGATTCTGTACCTTCCATCCCCAGAACTTCACCTCTCTACCCACATCAATGGAGAGTGTCCAGTGTAATCTTGGAGCTACCCCCTGTAGCCCTTTGTGGGTATTGTGTCCTGGGCACTATGGGTCTTTTTTGTGCCTCTATAGGATATAACCAGACCACCTCAGGTGTGGGTCACCATATGCTAGCATGTAGGGGTCCCTGGGGTGGCTCTGGGTGGTTGTCAGCTGGGAAAAGCAGTTAAAGTGGGGGTTTTGGCATGTCTCTGAATCATAGTTTCTACACACAGAAACAATTCCAAATACATTATGGTGTTTGTGAAACTTAATAGTGGCCTTTTTCATTTTACCCCTATGCCTGGTTTATTCTTTTCTCCTAACATTCCCCCCCCCCACACACACACACTATATATATATATTATATTCCTTAAAATTTTGGTGCAACATATAGAACACAAAATTTGCCATTTTTACTATTTTTAAGTATAGAATTTAATGTCATTGCTTGTACTTATTTTGTGCAGCTATTATTACTGTTTTCAAAACTTATTAAAAACATGAATCAGGACATTTTCACTCTTCTTGATATCTCTTAATATATTTTAGCTCACTTAAAATGTACTTTAATCTCTTCAACTTGATAAAATGGATTTTGTAATTGCTCCATTGTTGTACCCTCATTTACTCACTGAATTCCAGCTACTTCAGCCATGTTTGCGTGTCATCCTGACCCCCTATAGACTTGGCACTCAAGCTCTCTTCTATTTGGAACACTATCTCACCAAATTTGCATTCAACAACTTCTTTTCATCTGCCAGATATCAGCTCAACACTGGCTCCTTCAAAGAGCCCACCATGGGAAATGCCTATACAAGGTTTTAGCTAAGGAATCTAAAGTTTAAAATGCTAACCAACTTCCCTTCCACACTTTCAGCACAAAACTTGAGGAAGATAAAATAAATAAATTCAATCTTCAAAACATCTGCATCAACCACCATCTTTCCTTGGCTGATTCTTTTGGTTCTTAACAAATCATGTGCCCACTTTCTTATCTAAGGTATTTACTAACCTGCAAAGGTGCTCTAGATTTCTCATTCAACTGAATTTTTAAAGAGCCTTTAGTATTTATTAGCCCTACCTGAAATGTGCAGTGCCTCGCTTAGGTTTGGGAAAAGATAACTACCACTTATCTAAAGGAAAAATGAAATTAGGTAAAAAAGAAAACAAATGGTAAGTAGAAGATGAATGGCCAGTAGCTTTGACTCTAAAAAAAAAAATCACGGTTACATCTTCCCTGCCACAGTAGATTTAGCTCAATCCTTCCAAAATCTACAGGTGTTCTGGATTGGTATTCTAGATATCAGTGCTAGCCCCAGACACTACCAGAGTAGAAGAGAGCATTGGGAATCATAGCCTCTGTCCCTTCAAGAGCTACTCATCAGCATTAAGTTGATAATTGAGAAGTTCCATGAACCAAAGTTATTTGGAACTAGTGGTGTGAAGATTAATTGATCCACAATAAAAGGAATCAAGTTCAATCATAACACCCACACTTAGCACTGCCCCACACTTGTCTGTCACATGCTTACCATTTACAAAGTTTTCTATAGAAGAAGATCCATGTTCTGCCAGAGTTGATAGTTTCTTTGTCAACCTGTCTGCTGGTCTCTGTTCCTCTTGTTTTCTCTTAGTTTTTGATGTGTCCCCACTTAAATAAAACTGCATCTGTACTGCTGTCTTAAAAATTAATTTTCAGGCCACAACCACTGAACAATGATATGTATTTTAACTTCTTGACATTGATTCTTTCAGGCTTTTTAAAGAATTTCTTCTTCTTCATGAGATCTTTTTCTTTGCCTTGCCTATATTTATGTTCATCTTCTTACTTACACTGATCATATTGTACTAATTTCATAGGTTTATGACATACCAAATAACTTTTCTGCCACATTTCTATCATGCCAACACATATACACCCTATAGCAAGTCAAAAACTGTCAACTGCTGACCATCATCTGTGTAGAACAATGCCCCATCTGTATTATTAACTTGTACTCTTGAAATTGGAAAACTGTTTCTCTGAGAGTAACTCTGGTCAAACCACTCCATACTAAATTTAATTTGTTTTTGTTTTGTTTTGTTTTTTGTTGGTTTTTATTTTATTTATTTATTTACTTATTTATTTTTGGTGGTACTGGGGTTCCTGGAAACCCTTCTACCTCTGGGCTACACTCCCAGATGTGTGTGTGTGTGTATATATATATATATATATATATATATATATATATATATATATATTTTTTTTTTTTTTTTATTTGGAAACAGAGTCTCAGTCTCTTAAGCCAGCGCATGGCTGGCTTCAAACCTGCAGGATCCTCCTGTCTCTGCCTCCCAAGTGTGGGGATTATAAGCGTGCGCCACCATGCTCGGCCTAAATTCAATTTGAATCTGCCAAACTTGTATGTTAGCAGGTTAATCTCTGAAGTTGGGCAAATGAACTAAATAGACACTTCACAAAAGAAGAGATACAAAGGGCTAATAGATACATGAAAAGATGTTCTTCATCACTGGCCATCAGGGAGATGCAAATCAAAACTACACTGAGATTCCATCTAACCCCAGACAGAGTAGCAAGCATAAAGAAATCAAACAACAACAAATGCTGGCGAGGATGTGGGGAAAGAGGAACTCTTTTACACTGTTGGTGGGAGTGCAAACTAGTTCAGCCACTATGGAGATCTGTGTGGAGATTCCTAAGAAAGGTGGGAATAGATCCACCATATGATCCAGCTATACCACTCCTGGGTATCTTTCCAAAAGGGTTGAATTCAGAGAAATACAGCAACATATGCATACCTATGTTCATAGCAGCACAATTTGTAATAGCCAAAATATGGATCCAACCCAGATCACCATCAACAGATGAATGGATAGCAAAACTGTGGGAAATACACACAATGGAATTCTATTCAGCCATAAAGAAGAACAAAATTATATCATTTGCAAGAAGATGGAAAGCCCTGGAAAGCATCATGTTAAGTGAGATCAGCCAAGCACAGAAGGAGAAGATACACATGTTTCCTCTAATATGCCCAAACTAGAAAACACAAAGGATACCAGTAGGACCCCAGATATTAGAGGGGAAATACTAGCTAAGTTTTAATGGAAAGATAGGAGAGGAGAAAGGCCGATCTTGATTAAGGAGCATCTTCACCTGAACATGTGTAAAATTATGAATAAGACATGGTTAACCTGGCCAACCATTGGTGGGGGGGGGAGAGAAAACGGGGGCGGGAGGGAGAGGGCACCAAATATAGTGTAAATGTATACTATTTATGTTCAATAAAAAAATTGTTAAAAATAAATAAATAAATAAATTTATTTGGGATGATGATTAGGTCCCATTTAATATTTCTTGGTTAGGTTCTTAAATCTATTTTTACACTCAACTAATAATTTGTCATATGTATTATTAGCACTTTAAAATACAATTGTGGTCCAGGCCTCTGGCCCCGACCCTGGGCGGGTGGACAGACACTGGTGGGGCACCCCTAGGTGACCCCCCTTACACCCGGAAGGACCCAATGGTCCGGGCCTCTGGCCCCGACCCTGGTCAGGTGGGCAGGCGCTGGGGGGCACCCATCGGTGACCCTCTTTCCACCCAGAAGGACCTTGAGTCCGGGCCTCTGGCCCTGACCCTGGGTGGGTAGGCAGGCACTGGGGGGGCACCCCTAGGTGACCCCCTCCCTTCCCGGAAGGACCTTGTATCCGGGCCTCTGGCCCTGACCCTGGGTGGGTGGGCAGCTGCGGGCAAGGCACCCCTAGGCGACCCCCACTCCACCCTGAAGGACCCTGTGGTCCAGGCCTCTGGCCCCGACCCTGGGCAGGTGGGCAGGCACTGGTGGGGCACCCCTAGGCAACCCCCTATCCACCCAGAAGGACCCTGTAAAAAAGGAAAAGAAAAGAAAAAAGGTAAATATCAGAGAGGGGTCAAGGAGACTAGGGCGGATGCCAGGATACTGGTGATGCAGTCAAAACTTATCCAAATGAACTGGAATTATTGGAAAAATTCCCTGCTAAGGAGGACTGCTTATTCTCTACATTGTTAAGAATCTTGGACATCACCTGTAAGGAGAGAGACTTTAGCTGAGACCAATGAGAAAGGCGGTGCTGAAAGCAGTCTCCACATTGACAGTGGAGACTTGTATTCAAGAAAAACAGAAATCGAAGCCTAACAACCTTATTTTTTTTTTTTTTGAGAAATTACACCAAAGGTCAAATGCTACCATCGCGCATGCTTAGGAACACTGGACAACATTCAGAGTGGAAAAAGAGCTTGGGAAAAATTTGAAATGGTGGAGACTGTGGCAGTGGCAGTGGCCAGTACTCTGGGGAGGCGGCAGAGATCTGATGCATTACACCTGTAACCTTTGAAGTAATGACACCAGAGGTAGAATGCTAGCACAACGCACCCTCGAGAACGTGAGACAAATGGTTGGGCGAAGAGGGTGCTCGGATTAGAGCCTGCTGAGGGTTGAGGCCGGCGACGGACACAGCAAAGCTGGGATTGGAGCCTGTCATGAGGCAAGGCCGGTGCTGGAGACTCCGAGGCCGGGTTCGGAGCCTGCCAAGTTGTTAGGCCAGTGCTGGGGCCAGTGAAGCTGGGATCGGATCATGCCATGAGACAAAGCTCGTGCTGGGGCCTTTGAGGCCGGGATTGGAGCCTGCTGTGGGGTTAGGCCGGTGCCGGGGCCAACAGCTGGCATCAGAGCCTGCCGTGAGGCCAGGCCACTATTGAGGCCTCCAAAGCTGGGATCGGAGCCTGCCAAGGGGTCAGGCTGGTGCCAGGGCCAGCTTGGCCGGGATCAGAGCCTGCCATGAGGCAAGGCCAGTGCTGGAGCCACCGAGGCTGGGATCAGAGCCTGCTGAGGGGTTAGGCCTGTGCTGGGGGCAGCGGCTGGCATCAGAGCCTTCCATGAGGCAAGCCTGCTATTGAGGCCTCCGAGGCCGGGATCGGAGCCTGCCGAGGGGTTAGGCTGGTGCTGGGACCAGCAAGGCCGGGATCGGAGCCTGCCGAGGGGTCAGGCCGGTGCCAGGCCAATGTGGCTGGGATCGGAGCCTGCCGTGAGGCAAGGACAGTGCTAGGGCCTCTGAGGCCAGGATTGGAGTCTGCTGAGGGGTTAGGCTAGTGCCGGGGCCAGCGGCCGGGATCAGAGCCTTCCGTGAGGCAAGGCCGCTATTGAGGCCTCCAAGGCCAGGATCGGAGCCTGCCGAGGGGTTAGGCTGGTGCTGGGGCCAGCGAGGCCGGGATCTGAGCCTGCCGTGAGGCAAGGCCGGTGCTGGAGCCTCCGATGCCGGGATCAGAGCCTGCTGAGGGATTAGGCCAGTGTCGGGGCCAGAGGCTGGCATTAGAGCCTTCCGTGAGGCAAGGCCGCTATCGAGGTCTCCGAGGCCGGGATCGGAGCCTGCCGAGGGGTTAGGCCGGTGCTGGGACCAGCGAGGCCGGGATCGCAGCCTGCCACAAGGCAAGGCCGGTGCTGGGGCCTCCGAGGCCGGGATCGGAGCCAGCTGAGGGGTTAGGCCAGTGTCGAGGCCAGCGAGACCAGAATTGGGGCCTCCCATGAGGCAAAGCCGCTGCTTGAGTCAGTGAGGTCTGGATCAGTCCACCGGATAGCCAGGCTACAATGGGGCCATCAAGAGTGGGATCGGTATTTTCAACACGGCATGCACAGAGAAATATTGCAGAAAATTAAAACCAGATGCTTCCCCTAATCAGCAATAACTAGGAGGAAAGGGGCAACAGGAAGAGGTCGAGCTATAGAAAGGGCCCTATAGTGAATCAATTAAGGTGACCAATCAGAGGGTATGGAATAGGGGAAAATGGAGCCTCTTTAAAAAGCAGGAGGTACATAAACAAATGTATCAAAGTTAATCACCAAACAAGCATGGCATCGAGGGAGGAGGAGGGAATGGGATAGGGGCTGGATGAGGACTAATTGGATGATGTGTGCTTGTATATCCTCTCAAGGCTTGTATTCCAATGTGATGTATGATTACAATGCACCAATAAGAAAAAAAAAAAGTATAATTGTGCTGGGTGTGGTGGTGCAAATTTGTAATCCCAGCACTTGGGAGGCTGAGACAGGAGGATCTCACAGGTTCAAAGACAGCCTCAGCTATTTAGTGAGGGTTTCAGCAATTTAGTGAAACCCTGTTTTCAAATAAAGTATAAAATGGCCTGGGAGTGTAGCTCAGAGGTAGAAAAGCCCCTGGGTTCCATGCCCAGTACCACAAAATAAAAATAAAAATAAAATAAAATATTTCCTCAATGTCTATGAGGGATTGGTTCCAGGACTTCAAACAAAGTCCCAAATCCATTGATGCTCAGGACTCATATAAAATGGTCTTATATACTTACATAACAAATTTATAACTTTAAATAACCTCAGGATTATTCATAATATCTGATGCAATGAAAGTGCTGTAAAAATAATTGTTATACTATAATGTTTATAAATTAAATGCAAAAGAAAAATACCTCTGTACATGTTCAGTAAAAGTTTATTCCAATTATTTGGATACATGTTTGTGGATAAATAAATAGTTGTTTTCTAAATACTTTAATCCACACTTGTTAAGTACATGAAAACTCCATAGATACAGACACTAGCTGTACTTCTAGACCAAATGCTAAATAGGCACTGCTCTGAGTCATGCCCTCTAACCTCCAAGGATACCGAAGCTTCATCCTGAAAAACCACTAGGTATCTAAAAATCCAGAAATCAAAAGCTGTCTGGCATAGTAGAGACCTCCAAGTATCAACTCCAGTTTATATCTGGCATATATTCTGATGGATTGTTAACTTTCCACTGGCTTACAGCCTGTCGAATACTATAAATTTCACTCTTATTTGCATATGTATAAGATTTTATATCTATAACTGAAGTTACCTATCAAAGAGAAGCATGGCATATGCATTAGACAACTATATTTGGTGCTCATTGAAAATCATTGTGTACTCTATTTTTTCTTTTTCCTGTCTTTTTAAACTTAACTCTGATTTCCTTATTTTTACATTATTCTCACTAGCACAGTTTTCTATACTTTAAAAGGGCTCTCGCATAATGTTAAATTTATAAGCACTATGAAAAATATTTGTATATAAAATGCAAAATATCCATCTAGTTGCCAAGTTTCATGCCATATCATAAGTAGTATCAGGTGCAAAACCTGGTAGATTTTTTGTATAACTTATCTTATAATCTTGCAAAAGTGTTTGCTATAGTGATCACCAGCCTTTAGTTCTATCTGGACATGGCAGAATCTTTAAGAGGTGAGATATAGTGGGAAACCTTGGGTTACTGGGTGCATGCTCTCAAGAGGACTGAAATACATTGGTCTTTTCCTCTTGCTCTTTACCTTTCATTCTCCAGGAGGTTATCGACTTTCTTGACCATACACTCTCCATCACATGTGCCCCCTCACCACAAATTCAAAGAGGCCAAGAGACCACAGGCTGACACTTCTAAAGTCATCATCCAAAATAAACCTTTCCTTCTTATAAGTTTATTAACTGAGGTATTTCTCACAGTAATGAAAATCTGACTAAAACTGCTGCAAGATAAAAAAAAGAATAGTAAATTTAAACTTAAAGAAGTGCTATGCTAAGGTAGAATTCTAACCTAGTTCTTTATAACAGAAAAACTAGTATATTAATCTGTTGGCTATTTTTCAAGACAAATATTTGTAAGAGAGAAATACAGAATTTCTATATCATCATCATAATCATTATCATAATTATCATAGCCATCCATCTAGATGTACTTTAGCCCAGGGAGATGAATAAGACCCCACTAGTATGACTTGGAAGGCATGTGTGCCATTTAATATACATATATATATATATATATATATATATATATATATATATATTCTTTATTGGCCATATCTTAATAAAATTAATTAATAATTAACCTATTACTAATGTAATAAATTACCTTAATCCTTAGTAGTTCTCTGAATCCTTAATAACTGAAAATAATGATAATAATGATAATAATGAAAATAATGATAATAATAAGTGATTAAGAAGGATTAAGCAAACAAAGAACAAGCCGGGCATGTTGGCGCACCCTTGTAATCCCCACCCTAATTTCATGTATGAAATTAGGTTTTAATTAATATTTGTCTTATTGGTCTACAAATAATAGCCTTTATTATATATTTTTGTCACAAGTGCCTGCATAACTCCTGCTTTAAAACTGGTTCTCTGGGACAGTCATCAAATCACTCAGGATGGTGTTCTAAAATATATAAAGTTCAAAATCGAGCTAGGTCCCAGGTTAGACTGAAATTTAAAAGTTACACTGAAGAAAATGATTTTAATATCTGTCATAACCATGTTGATTTCATGTAGGTATTAAAAAACAAGTGGAGAAGAGCATCTCTGTAATGGTGGGGTAATGAGCTTTGAAAATCTACTTCTTCACAAAAGAAATGCTGAGAGTGCCAAGAAATTATCAAAAGGAACCTTTTCAGAATTACAAAAAAACCCTAAAAACTAGAAACAAGGTGGGTGCATATTTTAGAGAAGCAATTGACTGAGGGGAAGAGCAAATTTCGCAGTCTTTTTTATATATTATTGCTTCATTGCAGTCTCATATCATAATAAAGTTCAGAGTGAGAGTTACATTAATGTACACACCACTTTGGGAGCTTTCTGCTGGCTCTCTGCCTAGTCCACTCTCTTCCCCATACATGATATTGAGATTAGCATCGTGATTCTCATATATGTACATACCACTGAAAGTGTTTTCTTAATGAATCATCCCTCTCTCTCTCCCTGTCCCTAGACTACCTCTCTTGCTCCACTAGAGTATATTATCCTCTCTTATTTAAAGTTCCACTTGTATCATGATTATTCCCTAGCTTTCCCATCTGAGACCCTTCACTTTCTATGACTGGCTAATCTCACTTCACATAATGTTCTCCAGGCCCATCCATTTTCCTGCAATTGGCATTACTTTGTTCTTCTTTATTGCTGAGTAGAATTCTATTATGTGTATATCCCATAATTTTTTAATCCACTCATCTGATGATTGACACCTAGGTTGGTTTGATAATTTAGCTATTGTGAATTATGCTGCTATAAAAATGTATATGCATGTATTACTATAATAAGATTTTGCAGTATTGTAACTTGTTTTACCCTCATTCTTTTTTGTTTTAACTCTGTAATAGCCATGAACACCAGCAATTTCACAGCCCTAGCGTCTGTGAAAATCAGCAGACTGGAAGCCACTGGATGGCCATAATGTGCCTAGAATATTTCAAGTAGCCTCTTCTCTAAATAATAATCACTGTTTTATTCATTTGGCAGCTTTGTGGGAAAATCTTTTACAGCGCTTGTCATTGTCTGACCTGGTATCTACCTTACTGATATCAGTTGTTTAACACTGCCACAAATTACCTGAGGTAGTAAATATTACCTGGATAAATGAAGAGTAGGAAGGAACACTTAAAAGAAGGATTTGTTGAATAAAATATTGGCAGGAGGCTTCAAATAGATTTGTTGTTTCTGAACATTTACAGATCACGCACATGTAAAAATGGTATGGCTTGGATCTAGAACGTCCCACAGGAAGTTGATGTATTGAAAGTTTGTTCTCCAATGCAGCGACTTCCAGCCTTGAAACTTGTAGGCAATGATTAGATCATAATCTCATCAGTGGGTTAGTTCACTGGATAAATTAATTATTTAAATGGACCTGTTGAATGGTAGCTGTAAGCATTGGTCTGTGGCTGGAGAAGACACTGAAGACATTCACTAGAATTACTTTTTTATGGCCCTCCCCTCTTTCTCTTTTTCTTCCTCTGCCTTTTCCTCTACCACTTTCTTTCCATTCTGGATTCCATGAACTCAGCATCTTTCATTTTACACACCCTTCCTTCATGATATTCTGACTCATTTTAGGCATGGAAATGGAGTTGGGCAACCATGGTCTAAGACTTCAGAAGCCACAAGTCAAAATCAACCTATTATCCTCTAACTTGTTCTTGTCAAGAATCTTGGTGACAAAAAGATGAATAATGCAATAGGGCTTTGCACATGCCCAGAGAAAAAACAATTTGACCTGTCTTGGCCTTAAGGTCTTGCACACACACAATGAAGGCCAAACTAAAGTTGTGAAATTCAACTTTAAGTGTTAACAGTGTGTCTATACATACACATAAAGTCAATTGCCAAGGAGTTCAAGGAGGAATTTAAGAAAAACTGTGTTATCATTGGTAGATGATAAAGGAATTCGAGCAGAATGTCTATAGCCACACATGGCAGAGAATGCAGACTGTACAGAAAAAATTTAGGGATGTCACTGAAGAAATATATTAAAGCTGCATCAACAGTGACCAATCAGTAACAACAAATAGCATTTATCACATTTGTTATAGTAAATGTCCAGTTTTGGAAAAATTTAGATGAATTGTGAGGAAATAAAAATTAAAAAGATACAGTCTGATATTATGTAGAAAGAAAAATAAATGGAGGAAAACAAACAGAGCCTGAAGGACACAGAGTACAACAAAGAGAATGCAACTGTATACTTGAGTCTCAACTGGTACACTCAACAAAACACTTGATAAAGATTAATACCAATTAGCCACAAACAATCCCAAAACTTTTACAGGGATATATTTGTTACTTTATTGTAAAAGACCAGTGCTACTCAAACCAGATAAACAAATTGCATGGAGACTATAGCCCAAAATCGCTTAGTATACATATAAGTAAAAAAAATTGTTCAGCAATACATTAGTAATCTAAATCCATCAACAAAGGAAACAAATGATACACTGTAATAGAACAATTTTAACTCAAATATACAAGGCATATTTCAATAATCCAAAGCCAATTGATATTATGCACTATATTAATAAATGACAAAATGATAATCTCGGTAGTCATTGAAAAAAACAATTCTACAATATCCAGGGATTTATGTCTTTATAAAAATGTTTATAAGACAATAAATATTACAGATATGGTGTTATTTTTCTTTAATCCCAGATTTTGGAAGGCTGAGACAGGAGGATTATAATTTGAAGGCAGGATCAGCAATTTAGTGAGGCTCTCAGCAACTAAATGAGACCCTCTTTCAAAAAAAATAGGGCTGCCAGGTATATCTTGGAGATAGAATGTCAATAGGTTCAAATTCAAGTACCAAAAAAGTATATATAAAGTAGGAAAAGAAAAATAAGAAGGAGGAGGATGAGAAGAAGGAAAATAAAAGATTTTGGATACAGGTATGCGTACAATGCCCAGAGATAACATAATAATTACTTATGAAAAACTGAATGCTCTTCTCTTAAGATGAGGAAAAAGACAAGCCTTTTTATCATTTGAATTTAGCCTAATTCTGTAAGTTCTAGTGAAAATAATTAGAAAAATTAAGTCACTCAGATGGAAAAGTAAAAAATACCTATCTGCATTTCACTTTTTTATGCTTTTTTTCCTGCACTACTGCAATCAAACCCTCATGCATCCTAAGTATGCACTCTACCACTAAGCTACATTATCATCCCATCTGCACTTTCAAATGATATAATCTACAACACAAAAAGTTCCAGAAAGAAAAAATAAAACTAATAAACCATATCAAAAAAGTTAGATATAAAATCAATATTCACAACATTATATCACTATGTAATATTACTAAACAACATAAAAATATAATTGTGAGGCTGAAGCAATCCTAACATCAAATTTTTTTAAATAATTTTCAAAATATCAAATATTAGGCCAGGTGTGGTGGTACATGCTTGTAATCCTAGTATTTTGGAGGTTGAGACAGGAGGATCACAGTTTGTGGACAGCCTCAACTACTTAATGAGGCCCTTTGCAACTCAGTGAGACCTTATTTTAAAATAAAGAATAAAAAATAGGGCTGGGGTGTATCTCAGATGTAGAATGCCTCTGGGTTCTATCCCCAGTACCACAAAAAATAAACAATAATATACTAAATGAAATGAATAATGAGTAAAATAAGTTCAAGAGATATATCATAAAAAATAAGGTACATTGCTGAAAAAAATTTTTCAAGGATCTTACTAACTTGATGAGGCTGGCCTCTAAAGCTGGGCTTCTTCTGTCTCAGTCTCGTAATTATTGAGATTGCAGAAATACATCATCATGCTTGGCCAAGCTTTATTATATGTGGATATTTTATAATCTTAGACTCATTTGTTCAAATAAATATTCTTTTCCCATTAAATAATCTTGGAATAATTGTTGAAGTCAATTAACCACTGATGTAAAAGTTTATTTTCAAAGTAAATAATAAAAAGAAATAGGTATGTAGTTAGCAGAAGGAATGCCTCAGTTCAACCTCCAGTTCCCCTCTCCAAAAGAATAAGGCTTGATTTCTGCATTATATGTAAAACTTATCTCAAAATTCATCATAAAACTAAAGCTGTGACATTCTTAGTAGTAAATATCACTTATTCTGGTTAAATTGTGGCTTCTTAGGTATAATATAAAAAACTCAGGTGAAAATAAAAGATAACTTAGATTTTATCAAAATTAAAAAGAAACACTTTTTTGCATGAATAATAGCACTAGGCTAAGACATAAGGATCGAAAGTTCTCTGCTAGACTCAGCTACTTAGTGTGATCCTCCACGACTTAGTGAGACCCTGTTTTAAAATAAAATAAAACATAAGGCTAGATGTGTAACTCAGAGGTAGATTGCCTCGGAGTTCAATCACCAGTACCAAGAAAGAAAGAAAGAAAGAAAGAAAGAAAGAAAGAAAGAAAGAAAGAAAGAGGTTAAAACACAATCCAGAGGGTTTGAATAAAATGTTTTAAATCATATATGTAATAAAAAATTACATTTAATTCCAGGAAGATGGAGATAAAGGGAAGTAGCACATCTTAGTCTTGTTGGCACTCGATTTCTATCACTGTGAAAACAGTGATATTTCAAGTGATTAAAAAAAACAGCATAAAATTAAACATAGCACCAAGAATTAAAAGGCAGCAGAAACAAAGTTAAAAGGCAGAAGAGAAGGCAGAAAAGTACCCTGCCCACCTACAACAGCTTTGGGCATGGGGGCTAAAACAGCCCAGGCAGCACCATCTTGCCTCACTGTGCTGGGACTGCCAGAACTGGAGACTCCAGAGACCGTCCCCCAACAAAAAAAGCCCCCTCCTTGAAGTGAAGTAAGCAGATACACCTCAGTAGAATTGTAAGCCATCAACTCCTCATTCCATGCTCCACAGAGACACTACTGCCTGGACACCAGCTACCCCTGGAGCAGTGGCAGCTGAGCTCAGCACATTTTCCAGAGATCCAAGTAGTCCTCAACAACACCTTAAGTGAACTCACGGTCCCAGCAGGAGATTGCCCAGCATGGCCTCAGGGACTCTAGTAACAAGTGATAGACTCGAAAGGCTCACAGAATATGAGACTTTGCAGTTCACCCTGAAGAAATTGGGTCTGAAGTCTGCTATCATATACAGCAATCAGGCAAAGAGGCCAGGAATCTGAAAGATACAGTTACCTAGAAGGACCTCTAGAGATCCCCACAGACCACCTAATTATAGTGTCTAGGAAGATGTCAGACTATTTCAGACATATCTGTGGAGAATGTGAACTTCTATGTATACACTGGTTTTAATGGCACCCATCACCTATGTAGGCAGAGAGAGACAAAATGTCAGGGTCTTTTGAAAGTTTGGAAACCTGTGCTTTGATCCAGCTCCAGTAATACCAGCCACCTTCGTAAACTGAGACAGGCCCTTACTGAGAACTAAGAGAATCAGGCATGCTTGAGAGAAGTGTTGGTGGCATTCAGTTCCTGCACAAACAGAGGCACGAGGCCAGCGTCAAAATCATTGAAGAAGAGCAAAAAGTGGGGCTACAGACTGGCATTATAACTGTTTCAGAGCAAATGAGAGTGCTTAAAACATGATTAAGAACCTAGTATAGAAAGTGAAAGTAAACAGCTGAAAAAATCTGCAAAGACTTGGGAGGACTATAGAAGCCAAGTCTACTCAGTATTCACATATTTGTAGGGCTGTTTCATTTTGTTGTTTTATGGGGTATGTGTATGTGTGTGCGTGTGTGCGTGTGTGTGTGTGTTTGTGTGTGTGTGCTTGTTTGTTTGCTCTCTTCACTATTTGCACAAGCTTCTTCCCTCTTTCCTATCTACTCGCTTCTCTGTACCTTTTTATCTTATTTTTTGTATTAAATCCACTTTATTTCACTATGCCTAAATACTTTACATAGGTTATTAGAATCCTCCTATACATACACTACAAATAATCATATATATGTATTTATATATTTCTATATATACATACATATGTATACCTTACCACACTCAAACTCTCATTCTACTTAATTCTATCTGCTACTTTATTATTTTATTTACTACTTTATCACCTTCATCCTCACTCAACTTTCATGACTGAACACAATACAACTTGCCTTTGTATATACCAAATGAAAGATAGAGGGTGAGAGAAACCTATAAAAAGCAAGAAAGATAAAAACCTAAGATGCAAAATCATGAGGAGAAATAACAAAGAAACAATGAACTCCCACAGCCCCACAATACCAGAACCTGAGAATACACAATCGCAGAGATCTCTAGAAGGACAAGTAAGAACTTCAGGAGTATAAATAATAGAGAAGTCTTTGAAATCTAATCTAATGCTTTGAAAAAAATTTAGAGAGAGCCTAAGAAAAGGAACAAATAAACAAAAATATGACACTCTAAACAGAAATCAGAAAGAAGCTCTGAAGGAAGCGAAGGATACTATTATTGAACTAAAGGCATCAATATAAACTGTAAGCAATAGAATAGACCAAATTAAAACTAGAATCTTTTTTTTAGAAGATGAACACTCTAAAAATTAACATCGAATATATAATTTACAAAAAACAGTTTGACAGTATGAACTGGACTTTGAAGAGAAATGGGATTATTTTTAAAGTGCTAATCTAAGAATAATGCACAGAGAAGAGAGAATAGAGGTTGACACTAAAGGGATCAACAAACTTTTCAAAGAAGTAATATCAGAAAATTATCCAAACATAGAGAAATATGTCCACACATATTTGAACTCCCTTTAAACAAGATTAGAGAGAAGGTTCACCCACCACATAATAGTCAAACTGACTAAAGTAAAGGCCAAGAAGAGAATCTTAAAGGCAACAAAAGCAAAAGATCAAGTGACATTCAGAGGCAAACTAATGGGAATCATTCCAGACTTCCAAATAAAGTCATAAAAGCCAGGAGGGCCTGGAGTAACATATTCCAAACTCTAAAAGAAAACAACTTGCAGCTAAAATATTCCTACCCAGCGAAATAATCTTTCAAATTCTATGGGGAAATAAAAATCTCCCATGACAAGCAGAAGCTGAAAGAATCTATGCTTTTCAAACCAGGACTAGAGAAAATACTCAAAGAGATTAACTGCAAAGAAGAAATAATAAACACCAGAACCAAAGAAACAATAATTTTCATCAAAGAACTAAGCAAAGAAAAAAACACTTAAATAGAAAAAAATACTTAAATAGAAGATAAAACTCTAAATGTTAGCTACATTCAAATATGTGTATACATGCGAATATAGCATAGTTAACCTGGACACTCAGTATTGATAGATAGGGACAAGGGGAAGCAGGGGAGGGCACCAAGTACTGTGTGAATATATGTCATTGTCAACATTCACATTATGATTCACATTGTGATCTAAGACTATAATGCACTAATAAAATACAATTTAAAAACTCTAAATGTTAGGAATAAAAAAAATCATCTCTCAATAATCATGCTTACTATAAGCAGCCTTAACTCTCTGATAAAAATACATATGGTGGGAAAGTGGATTAATAACCAGAATCCATCTATCTGTTGCCTGCAAGAGGCAAAACTTACAAGTAAAGATAGTTACAAACTAAAGATGAAGGACTGGAGCAAGTTAATCCATGCTAAGCAAACTCAAAGACAAGCAGAAATAGTAAATATAATATCAGACAATTTAGACTTCAATCCCAAACTTCTCAAAAAGAACAAAGAAGGTCAGTTTTTTATTGGTAAAAGAAAAATATCTAGCAAGGGGAAATAATAATAGGCAACATTTATACTCCAAACATAGGCACAGCTACTTTAATAAAACAAAATCTTTGTGACATTAAGTCACACATAGACCCCAATATAAGTCACACATAGACCCCAATATAAGTCATACATAGACCCCAATATAAGTCATACATAGACCCCAATATAAGTCACACATAGACCCCAATATAAGTCATACATAGACCCCAATATAAGTCACACATAGACCCCAATATAAGTCACACATAGACCCCAATATAAGTCATACATAGACCCCAATATAAGTCATACATAGATCCCAATACTGGGAGACTTCCATACTCCTCTCATACCACAAGACGAATCTTCTCTACAATCAGTCAGTAAAGAAGCCTCAGACCTAAAGAAAATCATAAACCAAATGGACCAATTAGACACAGAATATTCTACCCAACTACAGCAGAGTTAACATTTTTCTCAGCTGCTCATGGGAACTTACCCCTGTGACATACTCCTTTGTGTGTTTTTAGAACACAATAGAATAAAACTAGAAATCAACTATAAGAAGACCAAGAGTAACCACATAAACATGCAGACACTGAATACCACATTGCTGAATAAAGAATTTGTCATTAAAGAACTAATGGAAAAATTAAGAAATTTCTAGAAACAAATGAAAATAGAGATACAACATATCAAAACCTTTGGAAATTCTTGAAGGCAGTATTAAGAGGAAAAATCATATCAGTGAGTGTCCACATATGAAGAACAAAAAAAAAAATCACCAAATAATTAACCTAATGACATACCTCAAAGCCCTTGAGAAACAGAAAAAGTCTAACACCAAAGCAATTAGACAGTAAATTATTAAAATTAAAGAAGAAATCAATAAAATAGGGAAAAAATACAGAAAATCCACAAAACCAAAAGTTGATTTCTTGAAAAAATAAAAAAGATAAATCCACTTCTACATAACCTAACGGAAAATTGAATCAATACAAATTACTAAAGTTAGAGATGAGAAAAAGAGATATCAAAGCATTTGAGAGGCTGACATCAGAGGATCACATTTCGTGGACAGCTTCAGATACTTAGGCCCTCCACAACTTAGTGAGACCCTGTTTCAAAATAAAGAATAAATAAGATAAGGTAGGGCTGTAGCTCAGAGTTTGAATGCCACTGGGTTCCATCCCCAGACTCTAAAAATAAAGAAAAAAGTTTCAGTTTGACATGGCATTGGAATAAAAATGAATGCAACAATCTAAAACAAAATGATTATGAACCAAAATAAAGGATAACAAACCAATTAAAAATGGGTAATAGGTTGGAATGGACATTTTTTAAGGAATATGTATAAACCTTCAGTAAGGATATAAAATATGTTCTAAATCATAAGTCACTGGGGGAGTTTAAATCCATGCAAAATCAGATGTATTGCCACATCCACTATTAAGATGGCAAAACAAAAAAGATAATATCAAATGTTGGTAGTAAGAATGTAGAAACAATAAAATGGAGTGTAATACGGTTTTATTGGCAGTTTTCAAAATCATAAACCAAGATTTATATGAACAAGACTTATATGAACAAGCAATTTCAGTAATAAGTACATATCCAAGATAATACAAAAAATATGTCAGCCAAAACCTTGTCCATGAATGTTGTAGCATTATTTATAATAGTCAAGTGGAAACAACACAATGTTTATCAAGTCGTGAATGGCAAATAACATGCTATAAATTCTATGTAACCATTATGCAATACTACCTAGCCATGAAAGTAACTGTAGTATTTATTTATGCTGCAGGACTGGACCTTGCAAACAGTATGCTAAGTAAAAGAATCCAAGTAATATATATATATCCCAGCTACACCCCCTACCCTATTTTTTTTGGGGGGTCTGGGATGGATCCAGAGGCATTTGACCTCCGAGCTACAACCCCTGCCCAATTTTTTATTTTTTTTTTTTTGTGTGTGTGGTACTGGGGGTGAAACCCAGGGTGTTTCTACCTCTGGGCCATACTCCCAGACCTATTTTATATTTTATTTGGAAACAGGGTCTCACTAAGTTGCTGAGAGCCTCACTAAGTAGCTGAGGCTGGCTTTGAACCTGCGCGATCCTCCTGTCTCAGCCTCCCAAGAGCTGGGATTACAAGCATGCACCACCACGCCCAGCACTATTTTTTATTCTTTATTTTGAAACCGGGTCTCACTGAGTTGCAGAGTGCCTCACTAAGTAGCTGAGGCTGTCCACGAACCGTGATCCTCTAGGTTTCAGCCTCCCAAATGCTGGGATTACAAGCATGCGCCACCATGCCTGGCTTATTTTTTATTTTTTAAAACAGGATCTTGTTAAGTATCTCAGAACCTAGATAAGTTGCTGAGGCTGTGTTTGAACCTGCAGATCTCCAATTCTCCTGTCTCAGCCTTCCAAGTACTGGAATTACAGGCATGTGCCACAATGGCTGGCTACTTTTTCTTTCTTGAAAAAGAACTCAGAAAAAAAAAAAAAGATACTCATTTTGGCTATTTCTTTCTTTCCTTTTTTAACCCCTTCTTCAGTTCAGTATTGGGGATTGAACCAAGAACCTCATGAAAGTAGGTATATGCTCTATCATTTCACTACATCCCAGTTCTTTTAGTTTTTGTTTTTGTTTTTGTTTTGGTTTTGGTTTTTGGTGGTACTGGGGATGGAATCTTTCTACCTCCGGGCTATACTCCCAGACCCATTTTTTTAAAAATATTTTTTATTTGGGAACTGGGTCTCTTAAGCCTCCTGTCTCCACCTCTCAAGTGAGTGGATTATAAGCGTGTGCCACCATGCCCAGCATTCTTTTAGTTTTAATTAATTTATCTTTTTGGTATTGTGGATTGACTCCATGGCCGAGCACATGCCAGGCTAGTGCTCTGTCACCGAACTGTAACCCTAACCTTTTATCTTTTTTTTTTTTTTTTTTGGCAAGTCTGGGGTTGGAACCCAAGGGCATTCGGCCTCCGAGCTGCTACACCTCTGCCCTATTTTATTCTTTATTTTGAAACAGGGTCTCACTAAGTAGCTGAGGCTGTCTGCAAACCGATCCTCTGGTCTCAGCCTCCCAAATGCTGGGATTACAAGCTTGTACTACCACACCCAGCGAACCTTAACCTTTTTTATTTTGAGATGATCCTGCAAAGTTGCATAGGTTGGCCTTGCATTTGCTTTTTACTGCCTCAGCCTCCAAGGTAGATGGAATTAGGTGTGTGCCAGTGCAACTGGCAACTTACTTACTTATTTACTTTATTTATTTATTTATTTATTTATTTATTTATTTATTTAATTTTGCGGCACTAGGGACTAAACCCAGAGACATTCTACCTCCAAGCTACACCTCCAGCCCTTTTTTTTTTTTTTTGAGACTGGGGATGGAACCCAGGGGCATTCTACTTCCAAGCTATACTCCCAGCCCTATTTTTTATTCTTTATTTTTGAAACACAATCTCACTGAGTTGCAAAGGTTCTCACTAAAAGCTAAGTAGCTAAGGCTTTCTTCAGACCATGATCCTCCTGTCTCAGCCTCCCAAATGCTGGGATTACAAGTGTGTGCCACCATGCCCAGCTCTCCAGCCCTATTTTTTATTCTTTATTTGGAAACAGGATCTCACTAAGTTGTAGGGGCCCTCGCTAAGTAGCTGAGTATATCTGTATTTATATATATCAAGAATATTTTGCCAGGCGTAGTGGCACACGCTTGTAATCCCAGCATTTGGGAGACTAAGACTGGTGGATCGTGGTTTGCGGCCAGCCTCAGCTTAGTGAGGCCCTGTTTCAAAATAAAGAATAAGAAATAGGGTAAGGGGTATAGCTTGGAGGGCAAATGCCCCTGGGTTCCATCCCAAGACCCACAAATATCAAAAAATTGGTGGATAAAATAGTATATAAGAATCATATATATTGCTGGACGTGGTGGTGCATGCTGTAATCCCCGCACTTGGGAGGCAGAGACAGGAGGATCCCGCGGGTTCAAAGCCAGCCGCACATACTGGCTTAGGAGACCCTGTTTCCAAATAAAAATGTAAAAATAGGTTTGGGAGTGTAGCCCGGAGTGTAGAAGGGCTTCCAGGAACCCCAGTACCACAAAAAAAAAAATCATATATATTCTCATAAGACTCAATTTGCATAAAATGTCCATAACTAGTTGCCAGGATCTTGTTGTTTGGTCAATGGAAAATAAATATTACTGGGCTTGAAACTTTTTTGGTGTTATAATAATGTTCTGGAACTATATTCTACAGGTGGTTGCATAATTTTATGGTTATAATAAAAATGAACAGTGCATTTTTAAATGATGAATTTTACAGTAGGTAAATTACCTGTCTATTAAAACTAATATGTGAAGCTACAATGCTGAATAACAGCTTATCTCCAATACCAAAGTATCTTATAATCATGTACCTAAAACAAAACTAATGTTGATGTTCTGCATCAAGTGGAAACAATTAATATTGGCCTAAATTTCGAGTTAGCAAGCAGTACAGAATTTTTAGAGATGGTGTTGGTCACTTACTATGCATCAGGCAACTTGTTAAGTACTTTACTTACTTCACGTGTAGACATTAGATCAGTAGTTATCAGAGATGGCCAAAGTATCACGAAGGTGGAATTGGGTAGTTTTGTGTGTCTGTAGGTGAAGAAGTGGTGTAAATACTATAAAATTTGAAATAATAATGGCTGCACAACTCTGTAAATATATAAAAAACTCTAGATTTTATAATACCAGAAGTCAAATTTCACAGTACATGAATTAAATCTTAATACCACTTTCAAAAGAAAAATAAGCCAGGTATAGAGGCCCACACCTAAAATTCCATTATTTTGAAAACTGAGACAGAGGGATTACAGGTTCCAGCCCAGATTCAGTAATTTAGCAAGATCCTATTTAAAAATAAAAAAATATATAAAATATAAATGGTTGGGAATGTAGCTCAAAGTTCCAATGCCTCTGGGATCAATCACCAGTACCAGAAAAAAAAAAAAAACTTTTAAAATAATAAACCAATGAATATAAATGAAAAAAAATTAAAGAATATAATCAGAAATTTGGTGAAAAGCCAGGCGTGGTGGCACACGCTTGTAATCCCCGTGCTTGGGAGGCGGAGACAGGGGGATCACACAGATTTGAAGCCAACCTCAGCTGGCTTAAGAGACCCTGTTTCCAAATAAAACATAAAATAGGCATGGGAGTGTAGCCCAGAGGTAGAAGGCCCCTGGGTTCCATCCCCAGTACCACCACCAAAAAAAAAGAAAAAAAAAGAAATTTGATGGATAAAATAAATATTATTTTAAAAATAAATATTAATTTCCAGTCACTAATATTAATTATGAAATACTGAAGGCTTCATATTTACCGAATGGTCTGTATATACCCCAGGCATGTGGTAAGGGTTTTATCATACTTAGCCAGTGCATTACATTGTAGGGGTACATACTACCATTAACATCTTTACCATCTTTAATACTCAAATGAAATAGTCTAGCATCTGAATATGGTCAATATGTTTTCTGAAGATAAACAGTGACATTGCCAATAATCCATAATATTGTGTAAAACTTCAGAACCTGTACTTTCCAGACCATGCCTCTAAACTTTTGAGATTCTCTTGCTAAGGCACTGTCATCTGGTCTCAATGTATTTGATCCCAGGTAAGATTCCAAGACACCTCTCTGCACTGCTACCCTTCATCTCTTTCCTCCAGTGCACTCCAGCCCCCAGAGTCAGCTTTGAGTCAGCTTCCTATGGTTCATTGTGCAGTTCAGTTTTGCATGAAGACCTGCATACGGTTCTGTGGACCTTCCTCCTGATTTGATAGCAGAAGGCCAAATGACCACTTGATTAAATCTGTGAAAAAGAAAGTGCTGTGGTAGGTTGCATGAGGGGTGGGTGAGCTGTGATTTGCCTCTTCATTTGGCATTAGATGCAAACAACTCGAATGTAGAAGCTATTTGAAGGTAAGGAGAAGATTCTCCATTTGTTCCATAATTCTATGTAAAGGCATATCTGTTACTGTAACGTTTTTTTTAGGTCTTTGCTCATTCATTTATTTTCTTCCAGAGAAAGACTGTGAATTATCTGACAGATCACTTGAAGCTATATTTTAGTGGTTGTAATTTTGAAGGAGTGCTCCTACTCCACTGAGGGCCCCTCAGGGAAGAAGAAAATTGAGAGGATTAGTTATTAGAACTGGGATAAAAAATAAAAAAACTAAGTGATATTTATAATGGCTGTGAAATGGAAAAGTGAATATTCTTGAAATTCGGAACATAAAAATAGCCCATAATTGGACTGAGACAATTGCTTTTGTTTTTTCTCTAGAAGTTACATAAATTTCCTCTGCAAGTTTAGAAGGAAAAGGAGCTATTTATGAAACTAGTTGGATTGAAGAAATGATATTGTAAATCCATAGTCCTAAAGTCCAGCACTGTATGTTCTCTCATGAAAATCTTTGAGGCCAGTGCACCAACTTTAATTCTATTTAATACCCAAACCCACATAATTCTGAGTCCCTGCATACACAAAACATTGTTGAATATTTTAAAAGACTCTTTACTTACGTTGAACTGATTTGATTCCTAATGTGTGAAAATGAAACTGGTCTCACTTTTGCCAGGCTATTCTCTGCTCAGTCGGAGGAAATGAACAGACTCAAATCTGATTCAGACCATGAGATTTTCCAGCCTGAAGCCTTTTAAGGATGCCTCATTGATTATGAAATGTAAGGACTTTGGAATGTGACAGAAAAGGACCTCCACTATCTTGCCCTTTCTGTTCTCCAGTATGGCCCCTGGCTGCTGTCACCTTGCGTTCTCTCTTTTCGGTATATAGGGCCAGCACCCTTCGTAACTCCACATTTTGGTGTCTTGGCAAATATTGTCTTTCAGAATGACCTCCTTTCTCCAATAGCCACTGCTTATTAGTCATCTATTAGTCATACATTAAAAAAAATCCTGAAGGACGACTTTCCATTCAGGACGTTCCTGATCACTAGCCATTATTGAGCAGCCAATGTCACATGCAGTTAGGCAGTTGCATGACTTTATATGAATATGGACTTTAACAAAAGTCAAGGAGAAAATATGGGCAAAGTGGGGCACACCTGTAATACAGGTACTTGGGAGGGCTGAGACAGGAGGATCAAAATGTCTAGAAAGCCAGGTCAACAGAGCAAGCCCCTGTCTCCAAATAAACAAATAGGAAAAAGCTGGAGGAGAAGTGATAGAATGTTCCATGTTCAATAACCAGTATCACAGTGTCACATGTTCATGAACTGATATGGGTGTGCACACGCACACACACACACACACACACACACACACACACACACGGAAAGATAGATACAATTCATCGCCTCTTCAACGTCCCGTCTAAATACATGTAGAGAAGAATTTCCCTTATTTTAATATATCTCTTTATTTAATTTTCACTTACTTCAGCATAAACTCTGGAACTATATCTTTTTCTCATAAATAAAAACTAAAAATTAATAGAAATGTTTGATGAGACATGACTTATTTACATAGTCTGGGATTACCCAGACAAGATACGTATTGATTATAATCTTTATATAACTTTGTATAACTTTACAGTGAAGAAGTTTGGTGACACCACTTTAACCAAATTATCACTGCTAAAAGAATAATCCAACATCATCTGCTCATTAAGGATGTCATGATGGTTTTATCCAAAAAGTATATAATCTGATTATAAAATACCTAAATACTCTAAGAAATTGAGGATAATTCTCCCAAATATTGGACCACTTGTCTTAAAAGTTTCAAGATCATGAAACACAATTGAGAATTATTTAAAATAAAGGAGACCACATTCTTTCAACTAAATAGAGGCTTTTGAACAAAAAATAAAATGTATTAATGAAATTAGTAGCAAAATTTGAAAAAAGGTTTTATATTTGGTAATAGTAATGTATTAATATTAATTTCCTAATGTTCATCGTGGTAGTATGGTTATATAAAAAGTTAAAATTTGAGATATTTAGGTAGGATTCCTCACCTTCAAGTCTGAATAACTTTTGTGTTGTGAGAGCTATTCTATAAGTGGGTAGCAGCATTCTTGTCCACTACACACCAAGTGCCAGAAGCAATACTCCTTTTCAGTTGTAACTCAATTATTGCTAAATATTTTGGGAGAAGCTGAGAACCTCTAGTATATGCAAATTACTTGTACTCTTTTTATAATCTATTTATAAGAAGAATGAAAGTAGCTTAAAATAAAAATTTTCTAACATGTAAAAATTCCCAGCTCAATGAGAGTATAATAGAAACTGAATTCAATAGTTATTTTACAATTTAGTGAACAGACCTCTATAGAGAGTCACATATTTCCTTGGACCCCATGTTTTAATGAGAACTTCAATGGGTCTATTCAAATAGTATGAAATGTACTGAGAGACTCTTTAAGTACAAAATACTGCTTGGTTTTGACACCCCTAATACTAGATTTCTCTTCTCAGCATTCTTTCAGTGTCTATATGTGGCAGGTCAGTTCTGCTTTTGCAATTTAATGCCTCTTATTCCTCCAGGCTCCTTCAGAATGCAAACCTTTTCCATTTGGGTTAATTTCACACTTAGAATCTCACTGAAACTTCATTATTATGTTTCTTTAATGGACCAGCTCCACTGAATGCTGGGTATGAGGATAACAGGAAAATCTGTAATATTGTTTAACAGAACTTTAAAACCCAATGTGATTGTCAGAAAAATGGAAACATAATATGTATAAAAGCACAGCCTGCATCTCTTAAATCTGTCCTTGCAGATGCCAGTTTTAACAGCTTGACCTGGCTGTTCGTGTTGCTTAGTTATCTAATAACAATGAAGAAACCTGGTACTGTTAATGAAAGGCCCGTGATTGGCCATACACAAATTGCTCAGAGAAGGATGAATCAGAAAAAGGCAAGGCAAAGAAAAGAAAAAAAATCAGAAGACAGGAAGAGCAATTGAAAGGGAAAACAGAGCCTGGAGTGATGGACCACACCTGTAATCTCTGTACTTAGCAGGCTTATATAGGAAGAGCACAGGTCTGAGGCCAGCCTCAGCAGCTTAGTGAGATCTTGTAAAAAAAAACAGAAATAATAATAGGGCTGGGGTATAGATCAGAGGTAAAAATCTCCTGAGTTTGATTCCTGGTTAATAAAAAGGGAAAACAGAGGGAAGGCAGCATATATGCTTTGAGCACAAGAAGAAGAGAAATGAGGTAATAGTGTTGATGGCCATAAAGTTCCAGAACATGACAAGCTGAAGGAGCAAGAGCAAGAGAACGGAAGAGAAAGATACAATATGGAAAAGAAAAAGAAGAAAGAAAAGAAGGGAAATGCATAGTAAAATAGGAAACAAAAATATCCTGAGATCCTCAGTTTCAATTGATGACTTATGGTTCATCCCAGGGAATGTGTCCAGCATAATAAAAGAAAATGAAGAAACAGTCAACTATTTCAGACTTAAAAGAGTCAAGAAAGTTGTGTAAACATATGAGAAAGCCTAACAGGAATATATGTGTTCTTCAAACATTCATAGCACTCCATCTAGAGACATTGAAAATGAATTGATCTGTGTGTGCTGATACAGTTCTGGACAAAAAGAGATGGGTGAAGGGCAGTTATAACGATGCATACAATGGTCTGGATATAAAATGTCCCCCTAGCCCTAATAGAAATGCAGTAGCAATGTTGAAAGGAGGGCTTGGTTTCTAAGGAGGGATATTGGGGGTGTGGCCTTGGGGATTCTACATCCTTCCTCCTTCTCTCTGACTTTGCTTCTGGCCTCTGTGATGTGAGAATCTGCGTCTATGTGCTCTTCTCTCTACCATGTCCTGGAATTCAGATCCTGGCTTCACATGGCCTAAACTTAGAATCTCTAAAAAGCCATGAGCAGCTGGGCATGGAGGCACACGCTTCTAATCCCAGCATTCGGGAGGCTGAGAGCAGATGATCATGGTTCACGGACAGCCTCAGCTAATTAGCGAGGCCCTCCGCAACTTAGTGAGACCCTGTTTCACAATAAAGAATAAAAAATAGGGCAGGGGGTATAGCTCAGAGGTCAAATGCCTCTGGGTTCCAACTCCAGACCCGCCAAAAAAAAAAATAAATTAATTAAATAAAAAATAATAAAATAAAAAGCCATGAGCAAAAAATCTTCCTTCTAATTGTTCAGTCAGTCATTTAGATTATAGCAGTGAGAATATTGGTGAAGACAGTGCTCATAGGATTTTCTTGAATTCAAGTCACCTGATAAAAACTGAGATATGTTTTAGTTTTCTGGGTGTCCAATAACTTGGTAGTATTAATACTACCAGATACTAGAGAAGAGCTTTTTAAACAAAATTTCATAAAAAGCAATAGAACTAGGTTCTTGTGTAATTTTTTCTTTTACCCAACCTTGTATACCTTTAAAAGAGAAAGGAAGCTTATTTATAATAATTTTGGTGCAATTCAAGCAATGTAGAATTCTTCTGGGAAAACTAGAATATATAGATATTCTGAAGTAGATGAGCTGATATGGATACTTCCATTGCTTTGGACCCATGGACCCATTGGTTTTTTTCTTCTCCGATTAGAAATTTCATTGGCATATTTCTCAGTCATTTGAAACTGAGTTATCTATCCATACTGCCTATTTATTACTAAAAAAGAAGACAGTAATTTGAGGATAGAGTAACATTTTATTTTAAGTTCATTTATTAATTAATTCCTTCATAGAATAAGGGTTAAGTATAACTTATCTTCTAGCCTTTGTAACAAATATTGAGGTTTGGTAGTGAATATAAGAGAAATTACTATAATGAAGTCTACATTTAAAAAAATGATAATCATGATGAATACTCATAGTACTAACAAAATTAATGATCTCCTTTGTAGAGACTATTAGTTTTATTTTATTTTAGTTAAACTCAATTGAAATCAATTCTACCTACAATTTGTTCAATATTTAGCATATTGTAGCTATTCCAGTAGGCTTTCCAACATCCTGTTCTAACTAGATTTGTATGCATGATATTGATAAACACAAAACAAACAGTTACTGCAGCTCTTAGTTTTTAAGAGATTGAACTTGGCAGTGAAATATAAAACCAGCTTAGGTATCCTTCAAGAAATGAATGGATTATAAAATTATGGTATGTAAATGCAATGAAATTTTAATAAACTGTAACCAAAATACAACCATGTCATTTATTTTCAGGAAAATGGACAGAACATAAGAATATAATGTTAAGTGGGATTAGCCAGTCACAGAAAGGATCATATGTTTTCAGGGGCATGTAGAAACTAAGAGAGAAATTGAGAAACAACAACAACAAAAAAATTCAGATAATTGAAGGGACACACTAGTGGAATGGGGGAAGGGTACTTGATGAAGGATGTGAGGAGGAAAAAGGGAAGATCTGATGACAGAAAAAATATCAAAGCTTCCTTTGTTCATACATGAAGATATCAATATCAGTGTAAATATTATCTATGGGGAGGAGAGAACAGGATGGGTCCTAGAGAAACACACAATAAATGTACATGTATGTTTATGTCATTCATTTATGTCATTCTCTCTCTCTCTCTCTCTCTCTCTCTCTCTCTCTCTCTCTCTCCTTCCCATCTCATTTCTCATCTCTTCTGTCTCATAGTACTGGGGGTCAAATGCAGAACATCATGGATATTGAGTATATTTTACTACTGAAATGCACACTTAGCTCACACTGAAGATTTTATCAGGTGATGTAATCTCTCCTAATAATTGGTGCTTTGGATTATGCATTATAGTGAGATTCAGAGAGGATATGTGGAAAAAATGTGATAGGATAAGAAGACTTTCATAAATGGCTTTCTTTTTTTTCTATTGCCTTTTAAACTTTAATTGAATTTTATAAGCATAACTATAAGAACCTTTTTGCCGGACATACTATCAAAGTGTGATCAATTTGATTTTTAACAAATTCTTTTCAAATTTGAGAAAAATAATGTATATGTCTAAAGAAATATGCTAAGCATCTCTTCAGATAAATAATTTTTCTGTGTAAGTATAAAGAAAAACCATATAGCTAAGTGAATGGAAGATGAGGATTTGATCTAGTGTTCTGTCTACACTCATTGTTAGTAACCATTCAGATATTTATAATGAATTTATAACATTCATTCTGTTTTGCCAATTATGGCAGGAAGGTACAATGAACAATGACTTCTAGGGTAGAGTTAATGGACTCATGAACTTGAGGAAAAAATAAAAAAGGATGACGAAAGGAATGAAAACGCAGTGGGAAACTACCCATGTTGAGGCATTCCTTTGTTATTAGCAAGCTATCGGAAACCATTTTAAGCCATCATCCTTTAAAAGAACTACTTTCAGCTCTCTACAAAATTCAGATTTATTCCTAGACTTACTCTTTGCCATATCTGTTAGACTATATAATCATTACCAAAGTACCTGACAAGAAGAACTTAAAAGAGAAAACGTTAATTTTGGCTCATGGTTTCAAAGATTCAGTCAATGTCTGGCTGGCTCCAAGGCAGAAACATCACTATAGCAGGTTGTAAGAGAGGAGAAACATGGTGGTCGAAGCAAAGAGAGCAAGAGGAACAGATGTAGTCCCAAAAGCCACACCCACAGTGACCCACCTCCTCTAGTCATGTCCCATCTCTGAACCTTGTGGCACTGGGGACCAGAATTTATTCACATAAACTTTCTGGGGAAGCTCCCTAATCAAATCCATAGTGCTATATATAAAATCTTGAAGAGTGTTGCATTGCTGACATTCTGTTTTTCTTTATGAAGTTTGTTTTCTTTTATGAAAATGTACTTTAGGATAGTTCCATGTTTCTATTTATAAAGTTCTGTTTATTTTGACTTTGGGATCTCCTATCTCATATTCCCATAAACTTAAATCTAATGCAGATGAGGAAAAGGAAGAATGATGATGAGGTGGCATAGATAGAGAAAATGAAGAAGAGGAGGAGAGATAAGGAGCAGAAGGAACACAATAAATGAAACAAAAAGGAAGAAAAGAATAAAGAAATGAAGAGGTAATGTGATGGAGAAAAGGGAGAAGAGCAGAAGGAGAAGGATGATGATGAGGAAATAAAAAAAATAGAAAGATGACCTAACCTGACACTCATCCAGCTTGAATGGTATCTTAGATTCTCATGACCCATATAATGTGATAGCTACAGGAATGTATGTATGAAATCCATTATTGCAATTATTACCATCTCTAGGACAAAAGGAGATATGATTCGCTCATACCCATAGGTTGAACTTTGAAAAAGAAAATTATCAAATAAAATGAAACATTCTTGCAGAGTAAAAGAAAGGAGAAGCTACAGAAAGTAATGTAATACAGAAAGTAACTTACCATGTCTCTCAGATTCACCTGAAATAAGATTAAGAACTTGCTGAAAGAGTGAAACAAAAAGTGCATTTGTCAGCTTTTTGTCTATATTACAAACTGTGACTCACTGGGGAAGTCATACAGTCATACTTTTTGTTCATTTTACATACAAAAGTGATTGAAGATACAGTTCAAATCAAGGGCAGTGTATTACCTATGGAATTATCAATGAAACCTTGAAGTAAATCACTAGAGGAAGGAAGAAGATATATTCAAAATTTATAATAGATATCATCTGCCTTTCCCACTCTTCCCTTCCCATTCTCGGTCCTCTCATTTTTCACAATCTCATAAATCTAGGGTCCTATATCTGTACTTTGTGGTCCTAAAGGAAGAATCTCTCCACTTCTATATTATATCTAGCTTTCCCCATGAAAATACTTCAAGAATTTTCATGGCTAGTTTACAGACCCCTAGAAATCTCTATTGCCCATGTCAAGATTCATACTGATTCATCAACCACAGTATAGGTTAAAGATTAATAGTATTTATTTAAAAAACTATACATCATTTCTAGCCATTCCTAAACTTCTAAGTCTTCATATCATCTATTACACCTTCTTCAGAGACAGATGTCTAAAATCTGTTTAGATTCCTGCTAGTCTTTTTATATCACTCCCTTATAAATTACTCCTGTTATATATTAAGAAAACCTATAAAATCAAAGATAGATTTCATGGAACACTGGGAAGAGAGTAAGCTGCATTTTCTTTTAGTTTGTTCATTTGAGGGGGAATTAGTACACATCAATACTTATGATGATTGTGAAAATACCATTGGCTGCCCTACAGTACATCTGGTGATAACTGCCCTTATTATTATTAAATGATCAAATACAATTGAATCATCATATAATCATGTTTCAATCCATGACAGTTGGAGAGCCTTTCCTTATTGTATTGCTGCATATAACCATTTCTTAACTTCTGATATTTAGAATTTGGTTTTAAACATATAAGAGAACTGAATGTAATTATTTTTTTTAAAAAGAAAGTTACCTTGAAAATAAAAATAAGCAGAAAGAATTTTGCTGTTTTGTTGGCAGCTGCAACATTAACAAATTCATTGCATCAAATATGTTCAAGTGAATCAATATCTCCTCAGTGTGACTCGAGTATAAACCAAAATTTATGACCCAAACATAGCAATACCGTGACCAAAGTCTGTGAATAAGAGAAAATGGCATTAAAGAAATAAATATTTTTATATCAGAATGAATGGCCATTAATTTTTTAATAAAATGATTGTAAAAAGCAGAGATATACTTTCACTTTAAAGCAACAAGTTTTTTTTTTCTTTAAAAATTTAATAGGGCAGAGAACTCTGAAATTACATAACATTTTATTCACAGTAGCTAATAGTGCAACACTAATAAGAAAATATATTAGAGAAAGTTTGCTTATAAAGACACCTAACTATCTAAATACCAAAAAGACTAATCAAAATCAGTTAATAGAGTCTCTAAATTACACAAATACAAGGGGAGGTTACTTTGACCAGAGTCAGAGAACTGGTTAACAGATTTTTCCATCAGCCACATGTAAATTATTACCTAATTTATAGACATTAATTTCTCTCTCTTCTCTAATAGAAATACATATCATTTGTACACTTTTAGGGTATCATATTTAGCCAGGATGACTATTGAAATGGAATTTCAAATAAAAATTATCATTAAATATAAGTATTTCCAATTAAATGTTTTGTATATACTTATCATAAAATTATATATTTCTATAAAATTCAAGTGTAGCTGGTGTCTTATTTTTATCTGGAAAAAATATACACTAGAAAATTTGTATTGGAGAAAACATGGACACCTCTAGGTCTATGTATTCAAAGTCAACCTTGTTTTCTTTACCTTGGCCTTCTGCCATCTCCCTGTTTATAATTAGTGATCTCCTCATCCACCTATATCCCTAAACCACAGTCCTGGCATCATTTTTAACTCCCTTCCTCTGTCCTTCTCACCAGTCATTTCTTGAATGTCTCCCAAATGCACCCCTCACTGCTTAGCTCTCAACATTGCCTAGTTCAGTGCATTGTTTCTTGCACTGCTAACTTTAATGCTGTCTGCTTGGTTTACTTGCTCTCAGTCTCAGCTCCTTCTTTTAGTCAGAGCATGAATCTGACCATCTCCTTAATGTGACGGTAATTTTCAATGTAATTTTCAATGATCTCCATTGATGTCTTCATACGGAGGGGCTAAAACATTCCTAATGAAAACTATTCATGGTGTGTCTTCTACTTGCTACTACAGCCCCAAATCCCTCAAAATCTCCTTTCCTTCTACGTCACTAAGAACAAACTTGAAAACTAGTGTCCACCGCCTCTTTTTTGTAAATAAAGTTGTATTACAGGAATGTCATGCCCACTTTTTTATATACTCATGGTATCTTTCTCCATGATTTGATTCAAGTAGTTGCAATATATTGATGAGTTCTAAAGTGGAGAATATTGACTTTAAAAGAAAAGTGGATTCTTCCTGCTCTGGATAGGCCAAACTATTTCCAATTCTATAGAACTTATTGTGCCATATCTCATTAAGCTAAAACTAGTTTTTTATTAACTAAAGTCACTACAGTTCTCAAATATTTCACTCCTCCCTTAATATGATGTGACAAATACAAATAGCCTCCAATTCTGCCAGAACTGGATAAGGCATCCATCTCTGGTTTTATGGATGTTTTCTCCATGCCTTTCTCCTATACTTAGTAAAATTTATATTTTTATAATTCTCTTTGAACACATATATCTTTTAAATATAATATTTATATCTTCATAACTCTCTTAGGCACACTAAGATTTGTGCCTCAATCCCAGCTCTAGTCATAGCATAGAATCAACATAGATTAGTTTTTTGTTTATATTTTAAGATTAAATTTATCCACAAAATAGAAGTTTACTTTCAATTGTCCAGATTTCCAGTCCAATTATTTTCATTCATGCAAGATTCTTCAATCTTTCTGTATTTATTGCTTTATTTTAAGCATTTGAGGAGATTATATATATATATATATATATATATATATATATATATATACATTCATTTTTGTTACCTTACTCTGATAAGGTTTGAAGCCAAACATTTAAACATTTTACCTAATAGGTTAGAATAACTTTATGTAGTTAACATCCAGAACCAAGACCCAAGGAGTCTTGAGACATATGTATTAACAATATCAAAATCATTTGACAGGGGACTCAGTCAATAAATTGAGTAAAAGAAATACTTCATGCCTGCCTGAAAATATTTGCTAACATTGGAAATAATTTTCATTCTGTTTTTTTTATACTGGGGATGGATTCTAGGGTTGCTTCATGACTAACTTACATCGCTAGTGATTTTTATATTTTACTGACACAGGGTTTCCCCTGAACTCTATGTAAGAAATGGACCAACACCAAAGTTGCTGTTTGTTCTCCTCTACATGGTGACTCTGTCTTTCTTGCAGGACCACCAAACACTGAAACCTCCTCTGCAATGGAATCTTGCCCCTGACATTGCCCCTGACTACTGGGAAGATAGAAGTTTTGAATGTGAGCTCTACAACTGGATTATAATGGCTTCTGATTCGTGATGAAGGCTAAATTAATAATCACAGCAAGTCTAGTACATATAGGTTCATACTAAAAATAGTTGTAACTATATGTCTCAGGGTAACAACACTGAGCAGATGTATTTGAGAAACTCGAAGTCTATGATTTCCCTAAATAGGCCCTCTAAGTTGGCAAAATGGTTCTCTACTATTTACTAAATAATAATGTCTCATTGAATAAAGATAATGCAAGGCTTTATCCAAGGCAAATGCCAACCAATGTGATATTCCTTTCAAGATCTTTCCTGAAATTATTTAATTGTTCCAAAAAGCATATTTTGTGTGGACATGGGCTAAGGATACAAAGTTATATGATGAAGGTATAGGCAATACACAGCACCAGAAATCAATAGAATATAATATGATTTGGAATAGATCTGAAGGGCCCAGAAAAATATGAGTCTAAATGTAGGAAAATTTATTCAATGGAGCACTTTACAATAACTTAAAATTTCAAACTCCTGAAAGGATGCATTAAGTCAACTTTAATAGGCTTTTGAAACGGGTCCTGAAGACTTGGAGACAATAGTGTTCTACAAGTAAAGGAAGGGGAGATTTCATAATGGGCTTAAGAGAGGGGAATGATAGAATTTCAGAATATGTGAGATCAAGTAGAATACATTTATCAGTGGCAAATTGGTCCCAAATACTATTGTAGGTAGAAAGTTCATAAAGTCAACTTGACATTTTGATAATGGAATTTCAAGGAACAAAATACAGAAGCAACTAATGAGAATTATGTCCTCTTTATATAACAAAGACCAAAAACAAGTTCAAAGGAAGTATGCAGAAGGCTAATGTCAGCCGCTCCAATACAAAATCACTCTCTCTTCCCCAGTTTTCAGACCTATGCCAGCCATTGAACTTGAGTCTATTAATCCCAGTACTTGGAAGGCTGAGACAAGAGGATTGTGTAGGTTCCAAGCTAGCCTCAGCTACTTCGTGAGGCTCTCAGCAACTTAGTGAGACCCTGTTTCCAAATTAAATATAAAATAGGTCTAGGAGTGTAGACTGGGGGTAGAAAGTCCCTGGGTTCCATCCCCAGTATTGCAAAGAGAGAGAGAGAGAGAGAGAGAGAGAGAGAGAGAGAGAGAGAGAGAGAGAGAAAGAAGAGAAGAGGATTCTGTCATGACTAGCAACAGGGAACAATAGATTTAACTCCCCAGAGCAACACACTGCTATTTACAAAAATAAGTGTCCATTGGAGAAAAATAAATATCTAGATCTTCAGAGGATTGCTGAGTTCATTATCTGACTACAGTGCTAACAGAGGATTCAGTATTGTCTTTCTTTTTACTATGGATATGCTGAAGGCACAGCATAATTGGGCACCTGACCCAAATATGCCTCACTTCAGATTCTGAGTGGTAATGACTGGTTACTCCCCCAGTTTCCAAAAACATAATTTTCATGAATATATTTAGCAGCTGGCAAAACCTTCACCTTATTCCCTCATATGTAGATGAAGAATTATTACACTGTAAAGGGCAAAGCAGAGGCTTGTGAATCTGCCCTATTCCCCATTTATACTAAATCAGAAGAATACTGCATCCTGAATACAGGGGCAGAAATTACACCACCCTCTAAAACTTCAAGGATATGGTACTTATATTCCTTATTACATCCTTGCTTAATTCACGGATATGATACAAAAAAAGATATTTTCTGATGTTGGTAACCTATGATGTGTGTAGCAAAGAATGTAACGGAGTAGTGGCCCCCATAATCTTTTTCCAGTTGAGGTGGTTTAAAACAAATCACAATGCCCTATTGCCTCTTGGCAGCTACCTCTTGGTCTGGCAAAATAATACCTTTCAATCCCTATTGAGTAGGATGATCAGATATTGTCAGCATTCACTTGAAAAGACAGCAGTATACTTTTCTTTCTTTCTTTCTTTCTTTCTTTCTTTCTTTCTTTCTTTCTTTCTTTCTTTCTTTCTTTCTTTCTTTCTTTCTTTCTTGGTCTAGGGATGGAACCCAGAGGCATTTGACCTACGAGCTACACCCCCTGCCCAGTTTTTTATTCTTAATTTTGAAACAGGGTCTCACTGAGTTGTGGAGGGCCTCACTCAGTAGCTGAGGCTGTCTGTGAACCGTGACCCTCCTGTCTCAGCCTCCCGAATGCTGGGATTAAAAGCGTGCGCCACCACGCCTGGCTGACAGCAGTATATTTTCCACTGCTGTGTGAGGGATATGTTATGTCTCTTGCTCTTTTCACGGTATAGATAGAAGATACCTTGATCATCTGGACATGTGGCCATGTATGACACTGATCCCTTGTACCAGGGTTCTACAATTTTTTACTGAAAAGTACCAGGTAAAAAATGTTTTAGGCTTCTCAGTCCATGGATCTTGCAAACTCTTTTCTCCCTCACTTCCCTCCTTTCTCTTCCTTCCTCCCTCTTTTTCACTTTGATTGTCTTCCCTTCTTGATTCCTCTTTTTTTCAGACTAGCAATTGATCCCAGCACCAGATGCATGCTGTGGGAGGGCTCTGCTTCTTAGCCGTATCATCAGCCAAATCCAGAATCTATGAAAAGATTAACCTCTACCTTTGAACAGATATTGACATTATTTAAGCTGATAAATGTGTCCTTGTCCTAATACACTTTATACACTAAGACAGGTAACATCACACTTGTCCTAGGGAAGCAAAGATTTATGTGTTTGTAACATGCCAGTGACATTGTGTTAGTTTTATCCGATAACCTCAAAATGGCAAGTGCACTAGATATTCAAGAATAGTGCACATATGAGAGAGAGAGAGAGAGAGAGAGAGAGAGAGAGAGAGAGAGAAGAATGATATTAAACTATACAAATTATTGAGGGCCTAACATGTCTATAAAGTTTTTAGGGATCTAATTTCAAAGTACAGTTCATAATATTTCACCTTGAACTTTTTTTTTTTTGGGGGGGTCCGGGGATGGAACCCAGGGGCATTTGACCTCCAAGCTACACCTCCTGGCCTATTTTTTAGTCTTTATTTTGAAACAGGGTCTCACTAAGTTGCGGAGGGCCTCACTAAGTAGCTGAAGCTGACTGTGTACCTGTGATCCTCCTGTCTCAGCCTCCCAAATGCTGGGATTACAAACATGCGCCACCACACCCGGGTAACCTTGCGCTTTCTTTAACTAATAAACTGGGACAGTGCTTAAATGGCTGTTGTGTATCTTGAAACCCTGTGTATCATTTTCAGCAATATAGCTCTGACTCATGTATAGATGACTCATGAAGACAGGTTTGAGTGAGGATAGAGCAGTAGAGCTCTCTACAGTAAGTTCAAGTAGTTCAAATGAGATATTCAAGGAGGTAAATGTGTCCACATTTCATCTGTGGTTGTCCACACCACGATGGCTCTCTGAAAATCCTCAAAAGAAGTGTCATAACATAACGCCCCTTGGTCCTGAAGCAAGGCTGTGTTATATGCAACACGGTATTGTTCACTGATGAGAAGCAGCTCTTGACAAACTATTGGAACTTAATTGAAACTGAGATCAACCACAGAACATCTAAGTGAGTATGAAATAGGGCATATTTATTATAAGCTGAGTAATTTCAGGAGAGCATTGAATAAACCAAACATATTAAAAAATTGGTACTTTAAGAACTGGGCAGGTTAGGAGGTATAAATAACTTACACAAATGGATGGTCAGGACTTCCGTGTCTGGATCCACCTCCAGGTTGCATCATTCCCTTGCACTACTTTTTCCTTAGTTTATAATTTATAGATTTTTTGGTATTAGCAGACTAGCCGATGCTGGAAGAATAACTTGAGCTGTATTACGGTTGCATCAACACATTGGTATGAGTACAAAACAGACAAATGCTTCAGTACACACTCAGTTATGGTTATCCAGTAAGGGCATTCATAATCTGAAAGTGGGCTATATTGATTCCTATGTTACCAGTGGCAGTTTATATCCTATATTATAAAGTTTGTTTTTTGAAGTTTTCAGAGGTCTTTAGCAAGGTTGAGGCCCAGCAATGCACATGGTAATCATATAATTGAAAAATTTATTGAATCCATCTCTTAACCACCACCCTTTTTCATGTCCCTCCCATGGTTCCTGGGATTATGTTCACAAATAAACCACTTGCATTCAAATCCTATTCTCAAAAATTTCTAAACACTTAGATTTAATAAAACGGTCTATAACAGACCAAAGTACTTAATTTAATTTATATTTTATATAGAATATCTTTTATTCACTTTTCACAAATATTCTTTTGATACCTCACAGGTGCATACTGCTCTTATTAAGCAATGCTTTGATTAGCGATTTCAGAGTCAAATAAATGAATATTATGTTAAAATTTGATTAAACCTTAACAGAGGACCCTAGAAGGCACAACAAGAGGAATGGAAAGAGAAAAGAATAGATAAAACATAAAAACAGAGGAGACTAAGGTAGTTTACTTCACAGCTAACTCAGGAATCATGGAAGATGCCAGACTTGAAGCTGTGACAAAATTGTATGGAGAAGTGAGAAGGCTGCTTTAGCTATGAGGACCTGTAGAAGATACAGTAGGGAACAACGTTACATATCTTGGAAACCACATGTAAAAATGTATGGAGGTGTTGTGTAGGGTGCTAGAAAGCAATAATATCATTATTCTATGTATTTATTTGTTTGTTTAGGGACTGAGAGGTGGCATTGAAGGATCTATTGTTATAATACTTAGTTTTCTGCATTTGAAGTATGTTCAGTCAACATTTTTAGAAGATATATGAGTTCCCAAAGCTGAACCAGTGAATAAACTTTTGAACTATTAGATTTTTTAATAATAAAAATTTCATGAGGTAAGAATTATAGCAGAAGATTAATGATCCTAGTGGCAAATGCATATCTTCAACTCTTAAATCTCATTGTTATCTTTTGATTCTTGGTTCTACAGAAAAGCACTTTTTTATAACTGATATTAAATCCAGCCATATTGTATACATTCTGTAGAATAGTGTGTGTGTGTGTGTGTGTGTGTGTGTGTGTGTGTTTGACTTGTATCTCATATCTTCCATTTCTTAAAAAGAGGGTCTAAAGAAGCCTCTATTCTGTGGCCTCCACAGCATCTAAGGGCCAGATTGAAAAAGACTCTTAACTCCTGAATTATTATTTGCCTTCATCTAAGTAATAGAGTGGGAGCTTTAAGTGCAATTCATCAGGAGAAGGCTCCATCCTGAATTAAGTTCATGGGAAGGAAAGCATGGTGTCTGCAATTTTTTAAGAAACAGATAAAAAGAAGACAAATGAAAATCCATTTGGCTCTTAGTAATTGAGGTATTAACAGCTAGCCTGTTAAAATACCCCCTTTTCTATTCTTAAAAGCTATACAGTCACATCCATTACCTCACTTGGTGTTCCACGGTGACCCTGATAAATGAGTGTGATTAGTGGAATTCTCGATTGGAATGACATCTCAACTGGCTTGTTCACAATAGTCATTTTTCATCAGAATTACAAATCATCTGAATCCAATACATTGACCAAGGGCTCTGTCCCCAAGAGATGAAGAAAGTGAATTTTCCAAAATATTATGCTCTTTCCTTGCTTATTGATAAATGTAGCCGCACCTAGGTAAGCTCATAATTACACCTATTTTTGGTTTTTAAAAGAAGAATTTGTTTCAGAATGCTTAAGAAGTTTACTAATTATGGCTGGCTTCTAACAAGAGTTTATTTGGTATCATTTTCCCAAGTGTTGGTTCTAGGTACTATTAGTATATTCATATTATGGATAAAAACCTGAGACAGAAGATCTAAGTAAGCCCTGATGTTTCAATTATAATAAATCACATATCTGGGACTCCAAACATGTTTTCTGACTCTAAACTTATGTAAGTTTCACAATAAGAAGATAATGAAGAGAGAGTTAAAAAAAATCAAAGGAAGAGAGGAGGCTAACAAACATCAACTTCGCAAACTTCTCAATGACTTTTCGCTGGAGGTAGCATATGTAATGAGAGAGCCTTATAAATACTTTAGGACACAGGAGAACTATTTGGAACAATGCTCGGTAGACAGAACACTTATGAATTCTCTATGGGGAGCAAAAATGGTTGTGATTCAGAAAACACTAACTGAATCATTGATGCCAACACCAAACTTACAAATAGACCCATGCATTATTCTATTTCATTCTTCTTCTAAGTGCATATAGGAATATTCACAAATTCATTACCTTTCAATAGCAAATGGTACAGTTATATCAATACTTTAGTAAATGCTTTCAGGATCATGCAATTCCATAGTGGGTGTATGGGAAAACCCCCTGTCCATTTGATTTACAAAGCACAGATGGTTAATAATTCTTGAATTGTTATTGATGCCTGCTAACATCTTTCTCAGCACCCTTAAAGAGAGTGGCATAATTCTTTAAGACATAATATTACACTTAGGAATTACTCTAAAAGATCATCAATCTTTTGCGCACGACTCTGAGCGCTCAGCTAGTGTTAAATAAACCATGACTAGAAATGAAATTCAAAATACTTTGAGTGATTCCTGCAAAATGCTCTCTATTTGCCAATTATGCCCTACCATATTTCATTTTATCAGTTATTCATTATTCTTGGCTAAAAATACAGTTATGACAAATAGTGTCTCTCAGAGGAAGTTTCATGATTTTCCAGAGAAATATGATCAATATATTTCAGCCAAGCCATTGCTTATGTTTTGTCCTGGTGAAAATAATATTTTAAGTGATGATGAGTGTCACTTTATTTGCAAATCTGATGAATTTATCTTTGAGGAATTAAACGCAGCTATAAGTACTATCAAAACAAAGTGACACTGTGACACTCTTATAAAAAATTAAAAAGCTCCCTAAGTATCAAATGGACTTTCACCCCCCAAAAGTAATCAGTATAAAAGAGTCTGTTTTTTAAATATAATTTATAGGAAAGAAAATAAACTCAGAATTCAACAGACAAGAAGGGAAGCTCCACTCCTCACTTACTACTTTCCAAAAGTAGGATGAAAATCACACCAAGCTTTTAATGTTAAAGTCATTCACTTTTTTATTTTAAATGCTCTATAATGGATGGAGAGAATTATGGGAATTTTGTTCAAATATCTACATTTTGTGTCTTCTTGGATGCTGTGTAGCTTGAAAAAATAAATCTGAGCTTCCAATTTTGCACCATACTATTTCTAAGCTTTATTTCATGCATCAAATAAGAATTTAAAAATAATTTTAAAGCCAGGCATGGTAGCACATGCTTGTAATCCCAGCATTCGGGAGGCTGAGACCAGAATATCCTGGTTTGCAGATAGCCTCTGCTATTTAGTGAGGCTCTTTGCAACTCGGTGAGACCCTGTTTCAAAATAAAGAATAAAAAGTAGGGCAGGGGGTGTATCTCGGAAGTCGAATGCCCCTGGGTTCCATCCCCAGACCTGCAAAATAAATAAATAATAAAATAAATAAATAAATAAATAAATAAACAAACATTTTAAATATAAAAACTAGCTGGGCGTGGTAGTGCACTCTTGTAATCCCAGCATTTGGGAGGCTGAGAAAGGAGGATATGGTTCATGGACAGCCTCAGCTACTTAGTGAGGCTCTTTACAACTCAGTGAGAACTTGTTTCAAAATAAAGAATAAAAAAATAGAGTTGCTCAGAGGTACAAGTCCCTGTGTTCCATCCCCAGTATTGGAAAATAAATAAATAAATAAATAAATAAATAAATAAATAAATAAAATTCAGATAGGGAAAATTGTCCTTATTGGGATATATTCCCTAGACAAAAAGTATTCTCATAGCACTAAAAAAGGTTAAAATTAAAGTAATGTATTATTCATGTCTATAAGCTATAAAACTATATAACCCAAATGTATTAATATAGTTTATATAATAAAATTATATGTGAATTAATAGCTTTATGAAAGCAATTAACATTAGTTTATATATCATCCTACAGCAGCCTTACAAACGGCATTCTGTAACTAACAACTGCTCTTTGAGGTATTCAACAGCATAATAAAGTGCAACCATAAATCTCCTATCCTGCTGTGTTTTCTGGGACACTTCCAGCAGTTTTTCTGACATTCAAGCCTAGGAGCTGCTTGAAGTAGAAGATTCTCCGTCTACTTACAGAGAAGAACTAGCAGGGACCTTTTGATTAGAATCTAAGGCTCAACGCTTGCAGAAGAGGGGCATCGGTGTGAAGGGTGGAATGTGCCCCAGTAAAGCCTGACGGGTCTAGGTCACAGGATGTGAGCAGGGAATGTCGGGGGGGACAGTGGAGGTTGGGGATTTTGATACAGAGATACTGGGGATGCTGCTGGGATGGATCTGGAATTACACCACAGTGAAAGGATAGTAAATTCTAGCTAAAGAACCCTTGATTTGCTCTGAAGTAAGGAAAAATTTTAAAGCAAGTAGTGAACTGCCATAGGCACCCTTGGAGAAGCTCACTCCGGTCTCAGGCACAGGTCAGAATGTAGCAGGTGCATACAGAGAGGTCCAGGAAAGAAAGACATAGAATCAAGAATGTTTTCCTCTAATGTCTTTTTTTATTATGCAATGACCTCTTTTCTGACATGCTTTAAGTGAGTAGTATATCCTTTTCTATCCTATCTACCTATGCTGAAAAAAAAGAGAAACATGAGTTTTAAGACCTAATAATCCATGTGAAAAGCCCTAGCAGTACAAGCTCTGCTGGCCAAAGGCTACACAGAGAGGAGGAACAAGTTCAAGAGATCTACTGTAAAGCCTGGTCACTGGAGCTAATAGCAACATCTTGCTTTCTCGAAAACTGCTCAGTGTAGATTTTAAGTATTCTCTCTCCTGCACACACAAGCACACACCATGTTAAATAAGCGTGGTAATGACTATGCTAATTACCTCTTGCATTTCACAATGCATACATATTTTAAAGCATGCACATGAGAAATATGTATGACTTTTAATTGTCAACTGAATAAAATAATTGACAAATATTACTTGTGTGAATATAGATGCTTCTCTGACATCACTGTTTCTTTATCTATAAAAGGAGAGTAGTGACAGTTACTTCTCAGGGCGACCGTAAAGAATCTGAAGGAATACAGAATCACATGATGGGTAGATGGACCCGGGAAACGCTAGTTACTATCATCTTCATTTTCATTTTCGTACTCGCATAGGGTCCAAAGTGGCCTGCTTATTGTTTTTGTTTAGTTTTTTTCTTTTTTTTTTTTTTGTCATGAGGGAAAAGTTTCATGGAAAAATAGTGGCTTTCCAAGGAAGTAGAATTCATGATCCTTTTACTGCCCCATTATGTTTTGTTGTTGTCGTCATTGTTGTTGTTGTTGTTGTTGTTGTTTGTTTATTTTTGGAGGTCAGGGGAGAACTGAGAATTTAACCCAGGGGCATTCTACCTCTGTGCTATACCCTATTCTTATTTAGTTTCATTTTGAAATAAGTTCTCATTAAGTTGCTGGGGCTCTCGCTAACTTTCTAAAGCTAGCCGTGAATCATGATTCTCCTGCCTCAGCCTCACAAGCATTGGGATTAGAGGTCTGTGCCACCACTCCCAGCTTCATGACCTCTTTTGTTTCTCTCAGTGTGCTGCAGTATCATGCTAATAAACAAATCCCGGATGCTCCACCAGTTTTGCCAACAGTCTTCAGGCCGCAAGCCTTTCACCAGCAGCCATGCTGATGGGTAGGGGGACTGTTTGTACTTATCAACATCATACTGCCTGTTACAGCTTATCTTCTGCTTTGCTTCACACTGAATCACATTTACATTCTATTTCAAGGTACACGCATAATTTTCATACATATTAGCTGAGCATGTACATTTTTCATTCTAATGTGTCATTCGGATTTATTATTTATGATTTAATTTTATGAGTAGCAAGGTTAATTGTCCTTTTTGGGTATAAAAGATGTGTTGGGCATAGGAAGATTTCTTCAGTATAGATTTCCTGAATGATGTTGGCAATCCTAAACTTGCCAACAGTGAGCTTTTGCTTTACGTCCGTGATAGTTACTTCTCGGGCTTATTGAATAGACACAGAGCACATGAATACTGAAAATGCATAAAGATCCTGCTCGATTGGTTGTCCTTTAGCAGATTAGAAACGTGGTGCTCAAATGGGCATGATGGCACAACTTGCAATCCCAGTACATAGGAGGTGGAGACAGGAAGATCGCAGGTTCATGGTCAGCCTCAGAAACTCACCAAAAACCTCAGCAAACTGAGTGAGGTCCTGCTTCAGAATAAAAAATTAAAATCATTCTGGAAGTGGCCTAGAGGTAGAGTGTCTGTGCTTTCAATCCCAGCTAAAATAATTAATAATAATAATAATAATAATAATAATAAGTTAAAAAGGGCTGCCCATGCTCAGCAATGCCAGATGCACTGTCATAATCGTCTGCTAATGGGAAGAGCAGAACTGGACTGAGCTGAAGTTGAGGCACACACTGCATCCTAAACATCAAGCCTGCACATGCATGAAAAGACATAAAAACTCTGGACGAGACAGGTAAAATTATAGATGAGCAAATAAGGTGACCTAGCTGAGGGGATGTAAAAGGGAAAGAGGAAAATTCCCTAATATGCATGATGGACCTTCACACATGTATCAAAGTTAGTCAGTAAACCAAACATGAGAAGGAGGGATGGGGGAGGGACTGCGGTAGGAACTGGGGAAGGGCTGAGTGATGTGTGCATGTATGCCTCCACCATCTCATACGCCATTAAGATGTATGGCATGAGTGCACCAATAAAAATTTTAAGAAAGACATAAAAATATAGCCTTATAGGGAGAGAAACACAGTAAAGAGCTTATCTGAAACATACCTTGTCATTATGAGGATGGCCTCAGTGAGATTCCCTCCCAGGCTCCTGCTGAGTGAAAATCTCCCTCTAGATTTGAGTTTTAAGTGAAAGATTCTAACGACAAGAATGCAAGACTGCGCCAATCCCCAGGGTAAGATTTCTGGAAATGAGAGAATTTGAGTAAAATTGTTAGATGCTTAAAGAACCCGTTGTATGTGTTACCAGCTATGAAGAAAATATTGCCAAGACTCTCAAAGAACTCTAGGAACAAACACAGATTTCAAAAGAGAAACATCACAAATTAATGATGACAGCAAAAATGAAAAATGCAACTGGAACTATTTATCTGCGTGCTGCTGACAATATTTATTTTTAAAAATTCACTATAAATGAAACCTGTGCAACCACTTATGTCTGGCCAGGAAAGACAATGACAAAATCCATTGTTATCAAAAGGAAGAGACAGGAGACTATAAAGCAATGGTGAACAGTGAGTGACTAAATAATAGAATTGTGTACGTGGCATAACAAACCCATGCACTATTGCTGAGGCCAGGCACTGAATCATCAACAAAACTTCAACCGCAGGGATGTCTTTTAGAATAAGTAGTTTGGCACTCATGCTATTGTTGGAAACAGATTTTAGGGAAGCTGTAAATAAAAATTTATGAAACCGAAGCTAACTCGGTAAGGAAATTTACTTCTGCACAGAAGAACGTGAGCACACTGGGCAGGTAGGCTGTTCAGCTTTTTATCTCCTAATAGGAAGGCCAGTATGCCATTCCCGTTGGCTAGAGCATGGCTTTTACCATCTATCCAATCTGGTTGGTTAGTTTTGACTGGGCAGAATTTATAAAAGGAAAAAACATGAAAACAGTACATCTGGGAATAGTATATATATGGATGTATGCAAAAGTTATAAATTGGATTCAAAAGCTATAGTTACAAAATGGAAGCCTCCTCTGACCCTGATATACCCAGCTGCCCTAGCAGACAACCCAACTCAAAGCACAAATTTTTAAACCTGCTTCTCAGAACTACAATGTAGAAATATTTGTAAATAATTGTTACAATTAATATCAAAAGCTGAAAAATTGTGGCTAAATTTCCAGCGATGCCCCTTGCCACAGCTATTTTTGAGAGGCCGTGAGTGCTTGTGCATACTGAAGCCCTGAGCATCAGTGAACTTCACTTTGGACTGCTTTCTTTTGTTTAATCAAGTTTACTTTGTCAGTGAAAGCAATTTTCACAGAATCGCTACTGAGATCCAGCAGGAAACTTGGTTCTACTGTGTCCTCTCAGGACTGCCTCCTTAAGTGGTCAGAAATACATTTAGAGCCAGATAGATTCAGACCGTGGAATCTTCCTAGAAGCTGCTTCTGATTGCTGTTGAGGTTCCATCTGATAGGCTACAGATCTGAGCCAAATCCATTTTCTTTGTATTTCTATTCTCAATTTACACTTGCACTCCTGTTATATGCTTAGGTTTTCAAATGTTACTGCATATCAGGGCTCAGCCTCTTATACTTAACACCCATTCATTTAATTCTTTGCCCAAGCTACTTCTTTTTTTCTTTCTCTTATCCACTTTCTTACACCCCGCATTACCTGCACAAGTCCTAATTTGTTCTTCATGATTCACTTTCCAGGAGTAAGGAAGATGGCAAATGAAAAGAATTTTGCTGAAACTGTGTAGACAAATGAGAAATAACTAAGAGCCGAGGAGAAGAAGGCTACTATCAACCAGAGTGAAAACTGGCAAGAAACTGCCAGATCCAAGACAATTCTCAAACTTAGAATCCAATGATTAAATGAAAGGCCTGCTTTCACTGAGGAAGGATCCTACAATTCTAAGTATGTAAAATAAATATATAAGAAGCATATAAAAATAAATCATCCCTCTGCATAACTGCATCCTCCCCTGGAGGTACCTTTAAACACTTACCAGAGTAACTCTATTCTAGGTGTAAAGTGGTACCTAGATTTTGAAAAACTGGTGGACAACAATTTTGATTGACACTGCTACCAAAAGTTCCCAGACATCACTGGGTCCTGTTGTTGGAGTGTAAACATACAGAACAAAGTAACACGTTAAAGCCCCTCTAAGGTCTGTCTCAAATCAGTTCCATGGGGTGCACCCCGATGCGTAGTTATTACCTTGGACCCCAATGAAAAATCGGGATACATTTAATTAGCAAATGGGAGATCCTTTACATTCTTCACATGATTTTAGAGGAAGGACACATAGCAGATTGAACAGGCTTAGTCTCTGTGTGTGTGTGTGTGTGTGTGTGTGTGTGTGTGTGTGTGTAGTACTAAAGATCTAACTCTTAGTATCTCCAGCCATATTTTTCTTATTTTATTTTGAAACAGGACATCACTAAGTTGAAGAGAGTTTCACTATGTTGCTGTGTCTGGCTGTGAACCTGTGCTCCTTCTGTCTCAGTCTTCCAAGTACTAGAATTGGTGTATGCCACCATGTTCAGCTTAGGTATAAATCCTTAAAGCCAGTGCCCTTGTGGTGAGCAAAACAGGAAGTAAGAATGATGCTGAATCCCAGAAGAGTTAGTAGTAGAAATTGGTTCCACTTTCAAACACGTAAAGAACACTAGAGTTGTGGTTTTCTCATGTGTCAGTGATCATTTACCTGCTTTGTCAATGCTAGATGGGTTACTGTGAGTATTGATATCCTAACCCCAGCTTTTCTACTGGCCGTGGTATTTTTTTCTAGAACATATAACACAAACCTCCACAGACATGGTATGTCCTAATAATCTAAAGAATGCATGTTTTCAGTCCCCACCAATCTAGAAAGAAAGAAACAAGACTCCTCACTTCTAAATGGAAACCGCCCTGCCATCGAAGGCCTTGTTACACATTGCCATGGTCTTTTCTCTGTCACAGTGTAGTCCGTGGAGTTTCAGTTACCTCCACACTCCACATACTATCACACTAGTTTGGCAAACAGTAGTTGACAAGTTATCTGGGTTTCCTAGTAAAATAAATTTTTCAGAAAATGAGAAAAGGGAGTACAAAGAGTTGGATAAATGCCTTTGAAAGCCAGGGGTCGAGGCATAACAAGTTATTTCCCTAAAATGAGGAACGGATTAGTCCACTTACATCTTCTTTTTTTTTATTGAAAGTAAATGTTATACATTTAATCTGTATTTGGTGCCCTCTACCCCCCTCGTTTTCCTTCCCCCCTCCTGATACTTAATACCCAGGCTAACCTTGCTATATTTGTACTTTTACACCTATTTGGAAATAGCTGCTCATCAATCAAGTTCAGCCTCTTTCCTCTCTTAGTTTTCCATTCAAACTTTGCTGAGATTTCCCTTCCATTATCTGGAGTCCCTCTGGTACATCTTCTATCATTAATGTGCACAGTACTTGTTGGACTACTTTAGATTTTGGAGTCAACATATATCACACTGTAGATTTTTGCCCTAACAAACTTAAGGGAAACCTAAGAAGGCCATAAAATCTTTATGACCAAAAGGGCCATAAAGATTATTAGAGCACACATGCTCTTTCATAGTTCAAATTTCAACAAAATCCACCTGAGAATATATGAGAGATGACTAGAACTCCTGGTGCTGAGGATGTGTCTAATATAAACAGATTCAGGTTTATACTCTCACAAGCTTCAAGAGGAGCTTCACAAGGCAGACTCTAAAGATAAAACATTCAATACATAAAAGTGGCCAATGTTATGTTAGCAGTTAGAGGATGCCCAGGATAAATGTAGTGACCGCAAACACAGCTATCTTCATAGACCAGGTGATTTCAAGTCACCCAAGTTATAAGATTGTACTGGCACAGCATCATCTTTCACATGGTAGAAATTGTGTATTTGAAATAAGGAATGAGCAAGACGCCCCTGAGTCTTATGGTATGCACCTTTGTCTCACAGATGCCTATGCTGGCTTAACACCTGTGATCACACGGAGGGGTTTTTGCAATGAGCTTAAAGAAGAAGAAAAATCTCATCCCTGAGTTTTGAAATTGATATAAGCCTAACATGTATCTCCGCTGTAGCATGTCCCTGCCCTGGAGAGCTCCAAAAGCTAAGAAAAACTTTCTCCACTGGTAGTGCAATCAGGTATAAAGATTGTATCTTGCTGTCCAGCTTGTAAGAGTAAAAGAATGACCTGAAGTAAGGATATACAGAGACCTGTGGGCTGTGTTGAGTTAATTCTTTATCTGGTCAAGTATCTACAAAAGTAATTTTGAAATATCAAAGGAAAGTAGTTTAGGGAAGAAGCAGGTCCATAATCTTAATTGAGTGAGGATGATCTAACAGAGATCTTTGTTACTTGTGTCACTGCCAACCATAGACTATCCAATGAGGATTAGCAATAAAGAAGTGAGTATCCCAGTGGAGTAGAGCTGACCACTGTTTTTAACTCTACCAGTAAAACAATTCAGGAGAAAGTTGGTGTCAAGAAAGGAGGCTTTCTGTTCACTAATGAACTCCTGTTCATGAATACCGATACAACGATTGCTGAATTCATAGACTGGCATCAAATAAACTTAAAACTATTCCTGTGCATGTGTGGCAGGAGCAGTCAGCTTTCTCATCTCTTCTGGGATATCCCTCCAAAAATCACTTGTCTTGCAGTGGCAGGCACCATGCTGCAGTCTTGCCTCTAATTCCTCCATTTTCTACTCTCTCTCCTATATTTCAGATAGGAAGTCATGACTGAAAATGTTTCTGTGTGTTGTCCCAATCAGCTATGAAATAAAAATCTGTTGTCCAGGGTTTCTCATGGTGATGCATATCCTATTTGGTCACTACTAACCATCACCTCTGTGGTCATGGTCGTTGCCACAGCTGCAACTGCAGCCGCTGCCATCTTCCTCCCTCTTTAATATTTTTTAATAAAAGAAAACAGTAAGTGTCTTTTCCAGGAGTTGGGGGCCTTAGCAAAGGGCCAGCGGGTTTCTTCAACTGTTTATCCAGGAAGCAATAGAAGATGCCTCTGCCTCACCTAATCTCTTAACAGATTTCCAGATCCAAGTGACCTCTATTTAAAAAAAAAATTGGTTGTGGGCAGATCATCCTGTCAAAGTAACTCACCTTCTGGCTTTCAGGTTTTCAGTAAGTGGGAATGAGTGTGGAGAAATAGAAGCTGTAATACATTGATGGTGGGACTGCAACTTGGTGTAGCCACTTTGGAGAACAGTATAGAAGATCCTCAGAAGAAGGAAAATGAACTTAGCATATGATCCAGTAATACCACCTCTGGGTATCTACCAAAAAGAATGAAAACCAAAATACTAAACATATCTGAGGGGATAAGAGGGAGGATAAGGGAAACTCTTTAAAGCATATGATGTTCAAGGCCGGGCGTGGTGGCGCACGCTTGTAATCCCCGCACTTGGGAGGCGGAGACAGGAGGATCGCGCAGGTTCGAAGCCAGCCGCGCTGGCGTAAGAGACCCTGTTTCAAAAATATAAAATAGGTCTGGGAATGTAGCCCGGAGGTAGAAGGGCTTCCAAGAACCCCAAAATAATAATAATAATAATAATAATAATAATAATAATAATAATAATAAAAAATAAAAAAATAAAGCATATGATCTTAAACATATCAAAGTCAAGCCGGGCATGGTGGCACATGCTTGTAATCTCCGCACTTGGGAGGCAGAGACAGGAGGATCGCGCAGGTTCGCGAAGCTAGCCGCGCAGGCTTAAGAGACCCTGTTTCCAAATAAGTATAAAAATAGTTCTGGAAGTGTAGCCCATGGGAGTGTAGCCAGAGGTATAAGGGCTTCCTGAAACCCCAGTAACAACAACAACAACAACAACAACAACAACAACAACAACAACAAACATATAAAAGTCAATCAGGAAGCCAAGCATGGGTAGGAGGGAGGGGGAGGAAAAGGGTTAGAGATTGGGTAGGGACTGATTGGGTGATATATGCATGTATATCTCCACAATTTTTTTTATCCCATTGAGATATATGACTACAATGCACCAATAAAAAATTTATTTTAAAAAATTTAGAACTAGAAATTTAGGAGAGTATCCAGACATGGGATATAAGTTAAGTTTGTTAAATTTCTTCCATTCTGGAGGGAGCTATATTTATCAATATTACAAATATTGTATTATTGAATTTAATCAATACTGGAGATACGGTTTTACTCCCTTTATGGTCTCTCTTAAGATCACTATCTGATGTCTTCATTAATGCTCAATTTAATAACGTGGACTACTGCATTTTTCTCAGCAACAATCTGAAGTAAATAATGTAGTACAGTATGATATTCTTGTTCTATTTTATGTTATTACATCATCCAAAACTGATGGCTTACTAAAGTCTCAGTTAAAATGTAGACTTTGGAATAGTAAGATGTGAAATTGATACGTGTTCTTGCAGAATACAAAATAACCACTGAATTTGGATATTGCTTATAGTTCTATATTCCCATTATGTATCATATATGAATCTATAAATCCAAAGTCAAGGCAATGTACGATTAACTCACCATACCTTTGAGCTCTGATAAGATACCTAGTACAAATGTTGGGCTTGGAGGGCAAAAATTAATAACATTCTACTGAACTTGAAGGTGCACTAGCACTTGATAATTCAGGAGTTCTACAGGCATCAAAACACCAGGAAAAATTAGTTTTGTTACAGTGGTGGAGTTATAGGACCTTAGAACTGATGAGGTGTCTGCATATATCTTGTGTGATGGTAGAAGGGGAATTTGTACCTCTGAATCTCAGGGAATTTGCTGAAATGCCATTAGGTATTTCTATGCTTAGAGATAGTAGTGGATAAGAAATGGCAACACATATCCCGAAAAAGTAAAGCATACAAAATCTCATTAATTCAGATAAGGGGATGAAATTAACTCTATCATGTAATTTATTCAGTCAAACAGAAGTGCTGAGCAAAGGAGAAAAATGTATCAATTGGTAGTAGAGGGAGATGATGATTTATTTTTAGGAGAGCATAAAACTTGTATAGAAGAAAAAGAAGATAATGGATATTTTTTTTCTGTGAGTAAAGTAGTGTAGAGGGATTGGCATTAGAAAGGAAAATATGCTTATGTTTTTAAAGGATTGGTGGATGAGAACAGGTGTCCACTTTCAAGTAGGCAGAATCTTATATGTAGGGAGATAAAGTCATGTTTATATTATTGTGATGATGCAATATTCGCTATTTTGTTTGGGTATGCAGAAGGCTGAAGACTTTAAAAACATGAGAAAGATGTGAATGAGGAAGAAAAAGGTGGTGGAGGGAAATACATTTGGAAACAGGTTTCTTATGTAGGACAAGAGGGTTGTTAAAGAATGGCGACTTATAGTAGTTATCTTAGGAAATTTTTCTCTATGCCTATGTATTGGAATATTGGACCTATGCCATGTTCTAGTAATTTCAAAGTCTCTGGTCTAATTTTCAGGTCTTTGGTCGCTCTTGAATTGGATTTTATGAAAGGTAAGAAGTAGAGACTTAATTACATTTTTTTCTGTAAATGGATAAGAAATTTTAATAACACCATTTGTTTTAATGACTATCTTTGCTTCAATGTATATTTTTGGTGCTTTTCTCAAAAATAAGTGCATAGATTTGTTTCTGTAGCTCCTATTTTGTTTTATTGTTTTATGTGTTTGTTTTTGTGCTAATATCATGCTGCTTTTATTACTATAGTTATTCAATATAATTTGAAAGCAGGAATTGTTATGTCTCCTGCATGGTTCTTATTGCTTGGAATGGCTTTGGATATTCTAGGTCTTTTGTTTTACCACATAAAATTTAGGTCTGACTTTTTTTTAGCTCTGAGAAGCATGACATTGGTATTTTGATAGAATTTGCATTGACTTTGTAAATCAATTGTGGCAGAATGGCCATTTTGGTATTTATTCTAACTATACAAGAGTATGAAAAATCTTTCAATCTTCTAAGATATTCTTCAATTTTTTCTTTAATATTTTATAGTTTTAATTGACTCCAAAAGTTCAGGAAATTAAGATAAGAATTAAAAAATGGGATGTCATCAAATTAACAAGTTTCTGTTCATCAAATAAAACAATCAAGTGTCTAAGGATAGAGGCTACAGAATGGAAAATATCTTTGCCAGCTATTCCTCTGATAAAAGACTAATATATAGAATACACAAATTACTTAAAAGTTTTACCACAAAAAACTAAAAACTCAATTAAGAAATGGGCAATTGAACTAAATAGACTCTTCATAAAAGAGTAATACAAATGGCCAATAAATACATGAAAAAAATGTTCAACATCAGTAGCAATCATGAAGATGCAAATTAATAGTACACTGAGATTTTATCTAACCCCAATTAGAATGGCAAGCATCAAGAAGTCAAACCATAACAAATGCTGACTGAGATGTGGGAAAATAAACATTCTTCTACACTGCTGGTGGGATTGCAAATTAGCACAACCACTATAGAGATCAGTGTGGAGAATCTTCAGAAAACTAGGAATGGTCCACCACAGGGTCTAGTTAGACTGCTCCTGGGTATTTTTCCAAAAGAACAGAAATCAAAATATCATAGTAATACACGCATATTTATGTTTATAACAGCACAGTTTATAATTGCCAAATAATGAGAGCAATCCAGGTGTCCATCAACAGTACAAAATGATGGAATATACATACAATAAAATTTGACTAAGCAACGAAAACACAATTATATCATTTTAAGGCAAATGGATATAACTGGAGAACATTATTTTATGTGAGATTAGCCAGTCAGAGAAAATGAAAGGTCATGTGTTTCCTTTCATATGTAGAAACTAGGGAATAACAGGGATATAAGGGTGCTTTGGATAATTTTTTGAATAATTCCAGTAAAACAAGGGAGGTGGTCTTGTGAAGGGGTGGTAGAGGGAGAATTAGTAAAAACAACATTTCCACCAATGTAATGTACATGTGTGAGAACACCAATGTCAATCTCAATGTCTTGTATGGGGAAGAGAAGGAGTGGGGAGAGAGCCAGAGGAAAGCCCACAAAGTGCTGTGTGCATGGATGCATTATGATGTGAGACTATCATGTGCCAATTAAAGTACACAAAAAGACCCTGAGATTTCACCTAACTCCAACTAGAATGGCAGTCATTCAAAATATAAACAACAATAGATGCTGGCGAGGATGTGGAGAAGTGAGAAGTCTAAAACATTGTTGGTGGGTTGCAAATTAGTGCAACCACTTTGGAAAACAGTATGGAGAATCCTCAGAAGAATGGGAACAAATCTACCATTTGATCTAGCAATACCACTTCTGGGTATCTACCCAAAATAAAAGAAATCAAACTACCAAACTAATGCATGTGCATCTATGCTCATAGCTGTACAATTCACCACAGCCAAACTGTAGAACCAGCCAAGATGTCCATCAACTGATGAATGGATTACAAAACTGTGGGATATGTACACAATGGAATTTTACTCAGCCATAAAAAAAACTCAATTACATCATTTTCAGAGAAATGGATGGAACTGGAGGACATTATGCTAAGTGAGATTAGTCAGTCACAAAAAAATAAGAAATCAGATGCTTTCCCTAATATGTGAGAGTTAGGGAGAATTGGATCATAGGAGGAACTCTAGATGAAAAAGAAAATCCTATGGAGGAGCAAACAAGACAACCTCAAGGAGGATAAAAGAGGGGGGAAGAGGAAAATCTCTAAAACACACAATGTACTTAAACATATCGAAGTCAACCACTAAGCCGAGCAAGGGAAGGAGGGATGGGGAGGGAATGGGGTGCGAATTGGATAGGGGTTAAATCAGTGATGTGTGCATGTCTCTACACACAAGTTTTTTACCCCAATATGATGTATGAATATAATGCACCAATAAAAAATCAAAAAAATTTAAAAATAAAATAAATAAAATAAAGTATACAAAAAGAAAAAACGGGTGTCTTAGAAGTTGAGCAGTCAGAGATGGGAAAAGATCAACTACAAGAATATAAAGATGGGCATCAGAAAATAGGAGAAAGGAGGAACAATGTTATTAGAACACCAAGAACATGGCAGCCCAGGTTATTGGCTCACTTCACTAGGGCTGTGGTTCAGACCACTAATAAGGTTAATAGGAGTTATTTGGTAGAGAAAAAGACTGTGTGTAGAAGCTAAAGATATAAATGAATGAAGGTTATTGGTTGGTGCAGAGTTGATGAAAGTAATAAAGCAGGAAGGCAGTAATAGGATATAAAATTTAATGACAAAACCTTAAAAGGAGCATTCTTTTCTGCTAGTGATAAAATTGTTTGCAAGTTGTAATGAGACACAAACAGAAAAAGTGTCCCACTACAGAACTGAATAAAATTTTTTTAGAGAATAAGTTTATTGTCATACATAAACCCACCCATGTATGTGTATGTGTTTATACATTCACATACATGTACTCTAATACAAATTAAATGAATAAATACACCTATACTCAAGTATTTACATAGTAGTAATTATTTTTAAAGTATTTCTATATATTATGAGATATTCATTTACCACATCTATTACAATATTTACTATATATGGTATTACAATATTTACAACTAACTAGTAATAAATATTAATATTCAATTAAATATTAATATCAACAGATTTATAAATATAATATTAAATAAAATATTAATATTAAATTTTGAAAGAAATGAGTAACAGGAGGAACTCTAGACAAAGAAGGAGCTCCTATACAGAAGCAAATAAAACAACCTAACTGAGGGGAGGGAAGTGGGAGGAGGAAAACCCTCTAAAGCACATGATGTACTTAAACATATCAAAGTAAATCACTAAGTCAAGCATGGGAAGAAGGGATGTGGAGGAAATAGGATGGGGTTTGGGTAATTGCTAATTGGGTGATGTGTGTATATATGTCCAACCAAGTTTCTTTTTTATCCCATTAAGATGTATAACTATAATGCACCAATAAAATTTTTAAAAAATAAAAATAAAATATGAAAAACCATATTAAATGTGTACACATATAATTTACATATACATCTATACACATTTATATAAAGTCGACATGTCCACATATGCAGTATGTTTTATTTGCTTTGCTAATTTATTTTTTTTTACAATACTCTATTTGCACAGTTCCAGTTGATGTGTTGTGACCCTTCAAATTTTCCTTTTATAAGTAGAAATGCAATGGTATAATGATAGGTGAAGGACAGAATGGAGCGTCCTGGAGGAGGGTTGAGAGCAAGATACAGTATTGCTGACATCATTCTTTGCCCACTCAACATGCTTTCTGATATTCCCACTGGACCTCCATGTTTTAATTATCAGCCAGGCCACATTCATGGAAGCCTGACTTTTTCCCAAACCCAAGATGTAAATATTGACTGATCAAGAACATTTCTGATATTTCTTCTCCCTACACAATGACTCGTGGTCACATAAAAGTAGTGTACAACACAAAAGAAAAGCTATAGAGGGCACTTTGGGAAATATCTTTTTTCTTATATAAGTAAACCTTTTGAAAACTGGAGGGAGTCATCATCTTCGATTTTTACTTCTAGATGTGATAACCAGGATCTTGGTCATCTTACTGTGATCATGGTTGGATTCTGCTTCAGAAAACATTTTATACTATAAAAAACAGGATTTGAAGAAGTCAAATTGCTACCAAGAATGAAGATCAAAATTGTAATGATAATAATAACAAGAAAATATTTAGCTCTATTATTTAAAGGAAGTATTTTTATTTTTGTGTACATTTCTTAGTAACCTATTACTCTTGTATTACTCTCTTTATATTGCCAGTATATAATATCCATTATTGATTAATATTGGATATAATAAACTATCCAGAGAGAGAGAGAGGAGAGAGAGAGAGAGAGAGAGAGAGAGAGAGAGAGAGAGAGAGAGAGAGATTTTAAATAAACAGACATCTTTTCTTTGAATGAATAGTGAATTAATTAATAATAGTATTTAGTTAAAATCTACTGTCAACAATAAAGTAAACTGAGGATTAAATTATTTTCTCCAGCATGTCTAGTATTCATAGAAAAAAAAAAACCTCAACAGAGCAATGACAAGGATGCCTGAAGTGCATCTAGAATTCTACTCACAAACCACTTGTCTTTATATATTTTTTTTCCTTTATCCTAGAAACCAGTTTTCTATCTTTCTATTGAACTTTTTTCTGCACTGCCTTTTGCTGTCATAAATTGCACCATCTAAGGAGATGAGAGGATATATAGGACATGCAAATTTTTTGCTTTGTTTCTGTTTGACTACAAACTGCATTTTATTTAAAGCAGGTGAGAATAAACTAAGTGTAAATAATATTTTTTGGACTGTAAAACTACTGAGGATTGAGATGCTGTCTGTAAGAGATGATGAAGAATGAAAGAGTGATATAGAGAGAAGGGGCTTGGGAAAGAGTTCCATGTCTTGACTTTTAGACAAGTACAATATGATCTCTAAACTCAGGCGAAGTCTGATATTCCAGATTACATTTACATTTATTGTCCCTTCAAGATGGTGCAAAAGGGAAAGGGAAGGAGTAGATGGAGGGAGAAAAGATATTTTTTTTCTATTGACTTCTACTACTTGTGAGAAATGCTAAGGGCTTGGATATAGAAGATAGATACGTACAAGATACAAATAGATATAGCTAACTAAAATTAATTAATTATGTATGTAACTTCTGTTAATATCCTCCTGATTATTCTTGTCTCTGTCTCAGTATTGCTGGACATTATATCCAGAGGGCAAGCTAACTTTCTGGCACTTAAGTTCAAGAAGGCATTTGTAGAAACAATGAATGACTGCTAGACTTAGAAAATAATTTAAAAGTCATATAGACCACATATTTTACAGATGATAACCATATATATTTTTATTTGTCTAAAGTTACATAGAATAAAACAGAGTTAATGTTTGAATAAGTTTGGTTTAAGAGAATCTTTTTTGTGTGTGAGGGTGCTTCCATGTGAAGATTCATTTAGTTTTTTATTGGTGCATTGCAGTTTTACATAACAATGAACTTCTGAGTGATACATACATGCCTGCAGCATTCCATGCCCAGCTCTCCTGCCTTGCCATAGTCAGTCTTTACATTGATACGAGTAACTTCATGTATGAATAGATGTTCCAGTCAACATTTTTACAGCCATAATCTAACATGCCTGACCATTTAACTTAGAGGAGAGAAGGTTTATTTTCTTACAGTGCAGGTTCAGTCAATGTCAGGCTGGGGTCCATGGATCTCAGGGCATGGGGGCATGGCAGCAGGAGGCAGAGAGGGCTAGCTCATGGGCTGTGTTCCTCACATCATGGAGGCCAGAAGCAGGACAGAGAGCATAGAAAGGAGGAACCAAATATAATATCCAAGTCTGAACCTCAAGGGACTTACCTTCTCTAGCCATACCCTAACCAGGCCAGGCCAACACCTAGATAAATCCAATACAATCAATGGATCCACTTCTGGGATTACTACCCTGGAGACTGAATTACATCAATTCAAAACATCGATAAATATGCTCTGCAGGAGATATTTTATATATAACAACAGAGGACTATTTTAATAATTGAGATTATGAGATCTTCACTTTTACCTCCCCCTCTCCCTTTTCTCTCCAAATGCTCCTCCCCTATTTCAGTAGTGTCTCCCCTCATTTATCTGATGTCTTCTTTGTTTTCCAGTTTCTCTCTAGCTTTCATATATGAGTAGAAACAAAGCCAGTGACTGGCTAATCACTCTAAGCATAATATTCTCAAGTTCCATCTATTTTTTTTTGCAAATTACTTGTGTTTTTTTTTATGACTGAGTACAATTTCATTGTGTGTATATATACCATAACTTTATAATCCACTTGTCTTTTGATGGATGCCTAGAATGGTTTCACAGTTTGGCTATCATAAATTGAACTTCTATAAACATGGAAATGCATGTATTCTATAGCAATCTATAGTTTATAAAATCAATCTAGATTTTTTCCAAGATGGCGACAGAGAGACGCAGCGTTCCTCACTAGCTGAAGCAAACTAAGTTCAACTACTGAGACAGAAGGGTCTTAATAAAGAAAAACTTAAACGTACGATCCAAAACAGACTTGGGGAGTACGGCAGAAAAAAATCCAGCAACTGAACTGCAAGATTCACCACAACACACAAAGAAAGCAGATAGTGAGCTGAAGACTCGGCGGCCGGCGGAGTGCAGGCGCAGGCGCAGTGGCCTCAGGGCCTCTGGCCCAAACGGGACTTTTGGGTCTTTAACATTCCCAGGGAAGCTCTAAAGTCTGAAAATGACCAGAGAGTTCCAATACCTAAAGTTGCTAGCGAACTGGAGCTCCTGAGTGGCACCCAACAAAGGTGGCCCTGCAGACATGCCCGGAGATCAACAGGGACCGGGAAGTGGACCTGCTCACCAAGGGAGTGAAAAGTTAGCAGGATACGGGAGAGGTGCCAGAGTTTCAGAGCCACAGATTGGACTGCCAGCATGAATTCTGAGGAGCAACGGACCCAGCGAGCACACAATGACATGATCCTTTACCTAGAAGACCCTAAGAACTCAACCAAAAGACTTCTGGAGTTAATTAACAAATTCAGCAAAGTTGCAGGATACAAAATCAACCTAAAGAAATCAGAGGCTTTTCTTTATACCAACAATGAATCCACAATGAAAGAAATAAAACAATCAATTCCATTCACTATAACCTCAAAACCAATAAAATACCTAGGAATAAACCTAACCAAAGATGTAAAAGACCTTTACAACAAAAACTATAAAACATTAAAGAAAGAAATTGAAGAAGACCTTGGAAGATGCAAAGACCTCCCGTGCTTGTGGATAGGCAGAATAAATATCATCAAAATGGCCATTCTGCCAAAAATAATTTATAGATTCAATGCAATTCCCATCAAAATACCAAATACATTCTTCACAGACCTAGAAAAAGCAATCATGAACTTTATATAGAGAAAGAAAAGACCCAGAATAGCCAAAGTAATTCTCAGCAACAAGAATCACTCAGGAGGCATCACTATCCCAGATTTCAAACTATACTATAGATCAATAGTAGTAAAAACAGCATGGTACTGGCACAATAACAGGTACACTGACCAAAGGAACAGAATAGAAGATACAGAAACAAATCCACACACCTATAGTCAATCTTTGACAAAGGGGCCAAACACATATGCTGGAGAAAAGACAGCCTTTTCAACAAATGGTGCTGGGAGAACTGGCTATCCATTTGTAGAAAGATGGAAATAAACCCCTATATCTCACCATGCACAGGAATCAACTCGAGATGGATCAAAGACTTAGAAATCACACCAGAGACTGTGAAGTTATTAGAGGAGACCATAGGCTCATCACTACAACATATAGGCACAGGCAGTAACTTTCTCAACAAAACCTCCAGCTCAGGAAATTAAAGCAAGAATCAACAAGTGGGATAGCATCAAACTAAAAAGTTTCTTCTCATCAAAGGAAACCATCAAGAACCTAAAGAGGAAGCCTACAGAATGGGAGAAGTTCTTTACCAGTCACCACTCCGATGGGGGGCTAATATCCAGAATATACAAAGAGCTCAAAAACTCTGCACTAGCAAAACAATCAACTCAATCAAGAAATGGGCAAATGAAATGAATAGACACTTTACAAAAGAGAAGATACAAATGGCCAATAGATTCATGAAAAGATGTTCTCCATCATTAGTCATCAGGGAGATGCAAATCAAAACTACACTGAGATTCCATCTAACCCCAGTCAGATTGGCAAGCATAAAGAAATCAAACAATAATAAATGCTGGTGAGGATGTGGGGAAAGAGGAACTCCTTTTTACATTGTTGGTGGGAGTGCAAACTAGTTCAGCCACTATGGAGATCTGTGTGGAGATTCCTTAGAAAACTGGGAATAGATCCACCATACAATCTAGCTTTGCCACTCCTGGGTATTTTTCCAAAGGGTTTGAAAACAGAGAACTACAGCAACATATGCATACCAATGTTCATAGCAGCACAATTTCTAATAGCCAAAATTTGGAAACAACCTAGGACCCCATCAACAGATGAATGGTTTTCAAAGTTATGAGAAACACACACAATGGAATTCTATTCAGCTATAAAGAATAACAAAATCACGTCATTTGTAAGATGGAAAGGGCTGGAAAGCATTATGTTAAGTGAGATCAGCCAAACACAGAAAGAGAAGGGACATATGTTTCCTTTAATATACTCAGATGAGTGAGCATTGGGGATACCAGAGGGACTCCAGATAATGAAAGGGAAATCTCAGCAAAGTTTGAATGGAAAACTAAGAGAGGAAGGAGGCTGAACTTAACTGATGAGCGGCTATTTTCAAATAGGTGTAAAAGTACAAATATAGCAAGGTTAGCCTGGGTATTAAGTATCGGGAGGGGGGAAGGGAAACGAGGCGGGGGAGAGGGCACCAAATACAGATTAAATGTATAAAATTTACTTTCAATAAAATAAATTTAAAAAAATAAAAAAATAAAATCAATCTAAGATAGTTGATTTCAAGTTCTTTGGAAAGGTTCCCAAAAGTAGCATGGCATTGTTATATGTTGGCTCTATTTCTAGTCTTTTAAGGAAACTTCTGCTTATCTCCATAGTAGCTGTACTAATTTGCAATCCCACGAATAGTGTAGAAGAGAACCTCACTTAAAAATGTATATACCTCATTTAGTTTGTTCATAGGTTCTAAGGCTCTTCCATAGTCAAATGTGTCAGCTCCATATTAATGATTCCATATAGAAACCCAGGAGGGGTAGTCAAAAAGTTTTCACAAAAACTGGCTTTTTTCTCTTAGTTTATTGGAAGAGTTCAGGTATAAAGAGAGAATAAAGATTCTTTTTAGGTATGGAAAATATGATATGGAAAAATGAACACCAGTTAGGATGGAGGGGGTTTATGTTCCCAAGCATTTAACATATATCTTGCCCCACATATGTATGTGTGTACGTGTGTGTGTGTGTGTGTGTGTGTGTGTGTGTGCAATTAGTTCCAAATAATTGCCATGTGTATTGAGTGGCTTAGAAAGTCAGATATTTGGTAGAAAAACAATCAAGAAAAACATGATAAATAGGTAAAATTTCTTCTTCTTCGAGGAGGCCTCAATTCTGTTCTTAAAAATGTTAATAGATTAAATCAATCCCTCCAAGAATACCAAAAATAAGCTTTACTTATTGTTTCCAATTATAGACTAATCGTATCTACAAAAAACACCTTCACCGCATACCTAGATTACTGTTTGACTGAATACCTAAGAACAATATCTTAGCCATTCTGATATTAAAAAAAAATATCAGCCAGATATGGTGGTGCATGTTTGTAATCTCAGTGCTTGAGAAGCTGAGACAAGAAGATCACAGGTTCAAAGACAGCCTCAACAACTTAGCAAGGCCCTCCACAACTTAATGAGACCTTCTTTCCAAATCCAAATAAGAAATAAAATTGGGCTGGCAGTTTAGCTCAGAGGTAAAATGCCTCTGGATTCAATCCCTGGTGCCACACTGCCACACACACACACACACACACACACACACACATACACTCTCTCTCTCTCTCTCTCTCTCTATATATATATATATATATATACACACATATACACATATATATATACATACATATATACATATAAACATGTATATATACATGCAAACATATATACCATATATTATATATTAAATATTATATTTTATATTTTATGCATATTATATATAATCACCATCAAAACGACCCTAACTGAGAATAATTTATTCAGCATTGCATCATTTTCAAAAAGATTTTAATACATAGTCTCAGTGAATTAAAGGCAAATATTGCTATTTCTATTTTATTAAAGGTGACATGGGGCTAGTATGAAATTGTATAGTAGCCAAAGCCCACTCTTCTAAGTGGAAGATTAGCCAATACATCAGGACCATAAAGGCTTATGAGTAAGACCACACTTCTCTCATGTAAGGTAACTTGTATCTGCAATAGCTGTCTATTTCCAATGCCAAACTACCGCTCTAATTCTGTCTTCCAAGTGGCCAGCCTGGAGGCCATGAGATGAGAGGACAGAGTCCGAATCCATAAAAAAAGCCTTGATTCATAGTCACCTGGGATTCCAGTGAATTGGAAACTGTATGGGCAGGAAATTAACTTATTTTCTTGAGTCACTGACTTTTGGAGGTTGTTGGCTAGCACAGCATGACCCGATCTATGTGTGCTAATTAGCATCATTAACATTCTTGGCAGTTGATTTAAAGAATTGGATGGGGTAAAAGATGTGAAAGTATCGAAAAAGGCTAAACTTCACTGTGTTTAAATGCTGCAGATGTGTTTTGATTAGATCATGGCAGTTGGAAATAAGTTTGGACCTCACAGCTGCCTTCAGTCCCCGGATATTATTCATTCCTAAGAGAAACTATACCAGCTGGATATGTCAAGCTGCCATTTCATTTCAATTTGGCAAAAAAGTCAAGCTTTTACACCATAGCAAGAGCTGGTAGCAGAACAACTTAAGATTTTCAAGACTATCATGGGTCTCTGTACCCATTGCTTAAGCCAAGATCAGACATAATGGCTATCAGTGCATTTTTTTTATATTTTAATGGTGTATTGTAATTATACATCATAATGAGGTATAGTGTTATGGGAATATAGATGCACATAATACTTGTAGCAATATGGAACCCGCCTACATGGCTATCAACAAAAAAAAAGGATTAAAAAAAACTGTGTAATATACACACAGCAGAATTTTATTGAGCCATAAAAATAAGAAAATTTTGTCTTTTGAAGGAAAATTATTGGAGCTAGAGAATGTTATGCTGGGATTAGTCTGTCTTAGAAAAGGAATAGTTGCATGTTTTCTCCCGTTGAATGACACAGGGAGATTAGGGAAAAGAGGAAGGGGGGATAGAGATATAATGATGCATTGTTTTTACTTCAGAGATGCCAAATTGTTCTTTGCTCTAAACATCATTAGGCTTATTCATATCAATTTTATATATACTATATGGAGCAGGCCCAAAGTGGTTAAAACATACCCATTTAAGTCAGAAAGTTGTACGAAAGATAAATTTAGCCAAAGCTTCCCATATGCTCTAGGAAGATTTGAACACCTGATATAGGCTGTGGTAATGTGGGATGTCACCAGCTTCTCTGAATGTGTGTGTGTGTGTGTGTGTGTGTGTGTGTGTGTGTGTGCAATTGTGGGAATATAAATATATATGTATATGTGAGAGAAAGTGTTTTGTTCAGAGCACATTAATTCCAGAAAAAATCCAAATTTACTATACTCAATTTTGAAGAGACAAAATTCATGTAAATTTAAGCAGAAAAGGTGACAATAGCGATGAAATCAAAACAAAGAAACAACTCAGACTACATCAGAATAGAAAGGACACTTCGAGAACTCTTATGTACAAACTGTATGAGCACACAGTGAGATAATCTTGGTATTTAACATATTTTTTGTACTTTATGGCTCCATATTATTCATAATTCAGTGAATTATAAAATTATATTAAGCTTCATTTATTAAACACAACGTTAAGTCAGAAAACAAGCAGTAGAATGATAACTATCACCCCATTTACTTTTATGATAACCACATAAGATAAATAGATATATTTATCCTTATTTTATAGACATGGAAATAAAGCCCCCCAATAATTCTGTGACTTGTTTAAGGTTTCTTAACTACTAAGTGATGAGGAAAGACTTTGAACATGTACTACCAGTTATTTTTCTATTCCTTTCTTCTTTCTTTCTTTTTCTTTCTTTCTTTCTTTCCTGAGTATTGTAAACAAAGGCATTTTACCTCTGATAAATTATTTTAAAGTTTTTTAAACTGAATCTCCCTAAGTTGCTGAGGCCCTCTCCAAATTGTTGGGGGTGGCCTTGAACTTGTGATCCTCCTGTCTAAGCCTCCCAAGTACTGTGACTACAGGAATGTGACAACATGCCTGGCTTCTATTCCATTTTAAGTAAAACTCAGAAGCCCCACACTCACAAGAGGTCTTCACATTTTTAGCTTTCTGCAGCCAATTCAGAACAAATGTTTAAAATTCATCTGAAGGGTAGATATTTCCATAAGCTATCAATCAGACTGTGGTCTTGATTTTATGAGGCAAGAAGAGGTGATGGCTAGACTGTGCATCCATAAGAGTAGCTTGGAAGACTTTCATAATCTGCACCTTGTCCTTTTGTTACTGATGATCCCAACTCTACCAGCATTGAACATAAGCCCAGAAGGAGTAAAACTTTCAAAATGTCCATACATTTGGTCAAGTTCCCCTCTATCCAGTACCCACACAGAGAAATATTAAGGGTAAAATAAAGTATAAATGACACTGCTCAAGCAGTTCACTGAAACCTAAAAGAAGAAACCAGGTAGTGTTGGACCTGACGGCCCCCAGGAAGCACGCACCCTCCCAGTAATCACTCACAGGCAGAAGTCGATGCAATTTGCAAGAGGTTTTATTTTGTCCAGCGCTGGGGTCGCCTCTCAAGTTGAGGAATCGACCCTTAGCAACAGATGTTGGCAGCTTTTATACACTTTAATTACAGAGGCGCGGTTAACATTAGGTGTTTTATTATCATCGGTTCTTATTTTTAACCTGTCTCAGGATTGGGTGGTTTGGCCAGAGATATCATTTTTTAGCTCTAATGACAGTTTGTGGTAACCAAGGTCCTGTTATTCTGGTGAGTGGAAAGTCCCTGAATTGTTACTTTTGTCTTCTAACAACGGTTGATGGGGAGCTAGTTCCTGGAACACAGGGAAGTAAAGTCCTAGTAACGGCAAGTACCAGTACCTGCAAACAGGGGCACTGGGGCGGAAAGTTCCGAATGCCAAGGCGGTTGGGGTACTGGGGTCCTACAGTAGCCTCTGCACAGGTAGAGCAGGCTCTAAGAAGTGTTGGAGAAACGACACCCCCAGGGCAGTGACATTTCAGCCTGTCCTCACTTAACACTGCTAATGAACCTGAGACTCATGGAGGTCTGGGGGAACATCTCTACTCAGCGTATATCCACAGACTTATTCAAGGCTAATGTCTTTTTTTTTGCAGTAAAACATGGAATTTCAGATGGGCCCCTAATAGTGGGTTGTCAATGAAGAGAAACAGTGTAAAAAACACCTGGATTTTAATCTCTATGTGTTAAGGAATAAAAATTAGAATACAGAGTACAATCATTTGCATGAAAATTAAAATAATGATTTAATGTTGGAATATCTGAATTTGAATTTGTAACTTGCATCTGTGTCAAAATTAGACTTTTAAACAATTTGTTCCTGGAGTTTCATACCGAGTCCATAGTGATACCCAATCTTAGCTCTGCATTTCTTTGGGGACTTTCTAAAATGCTCAAGTCCCACCCTACAGATTCTAATTTAAATATTTTCGGATGAGGATGAGGTTTTGAGGTTTCAGTTTGTTCTGTAAAATCTCTTCGTATAATTTTTTATTTTTTATTTTATTTTATTTTTATGGTGATTATAGGGATTGAACCCAGAAACGTTCTTTTTAAATTTTTTTTGAAACAGGGTCTCATTGGTTGCTGAAAAATTCTCTATGTTTTTTTTTTTAGAGAAAAGTAATACATTATTATTGAGTGGTTTTATAAAGCAGTTGGTATATATGTTTTTCTTCTGCAGCTATAGTAATTTATTTATTTATTTATTTATTTATTTATTTATTTATTTATTTTGCGGGTCTGGGGATGGAACCCAGGGGCATTTGACCTCTGAGCTACACCCCCTGCCCTATTTTTTAATTCTTTATTTTGAAACTGGGTCTCACTGAGTTGCAGAGGAACTCACTAAGTAGCTGACTGAGGCTGTCCACAAACCGCGATTCTCCAGGTCTCAGCCTCCCGAATGCTGGGATTACAAGCGTGCGCCACCACGCCCGGCTAGTAATTTATTATAAAGTAAATAGCATTTGCTTCTGTTTGTTTATTTGTGGAAGTAGGGCTCAAAAATCATTTGCTTCTGTTTGTTTATTTGTGTGTGTGTGTGTGTATGTATGTGTGTGTTTTATAGTCAAGTTGGAGAAAAAAGCAAGTAAGTGTCTTTGAAAATACTTAACGTGGATGTACATCATCTGTGTAAAATGGAGATTCTCATTGATTTGGCCTGTCTAGGGCCAGAAATTCTGTATTTGTAGGAAGGTTCCAGCTGATACAGAAGTTACTGGTGCAAGGGTCAGACTGTGAGTGGAAAGTCAGAAGTACCTCCTTAGGGAAAGCTGGAGAAAGAGACAGCACCTGGCCAGAAGAGCAAGGAGATTTTTTTTTTTTTTTTTATCTGACAGCTGGGGCCAAGGAGAAATAGTTCTCCATACCTGTTTGTAAAGAGGGAACTGTACCCTGGCACCAGTGTGGTTTTGATGTAGAAATAGAGGCAAAGCATATTGATCCTCTTTACAGGAGTAGAAAGAACCCAAAGGGGCTTGAGCAGCTGCAGTCCTTTCTCCCAAATACCCCAGTCCTTTAAGTCAGTACTTTGTGATAAGGGAGAGATCAGGAATGTATGCTCTCCCTAATATGCAGAAACTGGGGTGAAAAAGGACCAAAGGAGAAACTCTAGACAAAGAAGGAGAAACAATAGATGAACAAATAAGGTGACCCAACTGAGGGGGATAAGAGGAGGGAAGAGGGAAACTCCCTAATGTACATGATACACATTCAAAAACACGTCAAAGTCAATCACTAAGCCAAAAATGAGTAAAAGGAAGGAGGAGAGGATGGAGTGACACCTAGGAAAGGGCTAATTGAGTGATGTGTGCATGTACGTCTCTGCCATTCTGTACTCCATTAAGATGTATGACTGCAATGCGCCAATAAAAAGAAATAAATCAAAAAAGAAATACTTTTGTCCATCCTTCCCAGTGGTTTGGACCAGGGAAAATTGTGGGGAGGTGGTAAGAATGTGTACTCTAGACCTAGCTCTTCATAAATTCCTGGCATTAGCCTTGTCTTTGATGAAAAGGTAATAACAATATCCTTGAGTTTCAGAATTCCAACGCCAACTTTCAACTCCACAGTTCCCAGAGGAGAACATATTCAGAATGGCTTTGGCCCCATGCTGGTATTTTGTTCTCTGGCTTTGGGGTTTAGGTAAATACCTATATAAGTCTCAGCTTCTTTATTTCAGTCTAACATCCAAAGCAATGCTTGATCAACTCCATCAGAATCCTTTGGGTGAAGTTGGGCAGTGAAATTTTAACTAAACTCATCTAGGTGGTTCTAGTATAAAACCATATTTCAGAGTCAGGGACTTCTAAACACTAAAAGCAAAGTAGTGAAAGCCTATATGGCCACAGATTTAAGTTGCAAATGCTAATTTAAGTGGAGTAGCCTTCCTGCTTGTGGTTTGGCAACATCCCATTCTGGCAATGAGTGGTAGAGGTAGGACTCAATACTCCAAAGGCAAATGGAAGGAGAATGCTGATCACACTCTTATACAAATGGTCTCATCACTCTGCTTGGGCCTGGCCAGCCCCAACATGGAGCTCTCTCCTGCAGGATACAGCTCCAGGTCTGATGTGGTATACCCATTCTGCAGGACATCCCCCAAAGCTCAAAGGCCAAGGCTGACATTTGAAAGAGGAAAAGTACAAACAAATTACAAAGGAATCCTGAAATATTTAATGTATTTACTAATCAAGCTGATACTCTATTCTGAAGAATTATAACAATAATATTCTCTGTGTGTGTGGTGCTAGGAATTGAGCCCAGGAGCATTCTATCTCTGAGCTATACCCCAGCCCTATTTCATTTTATTATTATTATTATTATTATTATTATTATTATTAATTTATTATTATTAATTTTTGCTGTACTAGGGATGGAACCCAGGGGCATTTTACCTCTGAACTACACCCATAGCCCTATTTGTTATTCTTTATTTTAAAACAGGGTCTCACTAAGTTGTGGATAGCCTCAGTAAGTAGCTAAGGCTGACTTTGAACCCAGATCCTCTTGTCTCAGTCCCCCAAGTACTGGGATTACCAGCATGTGCCACCACACTCACTTCTTTTTTATTGACATTGTGGATTGGACCCACAGGCTTTCTACCTCTGAGCTCTACCACAGCCATTTAATTTTATTTATTTATTTTTGTTTTGAAATGTTCTCACTAGGTTGCAAAGAGTCTAAGTTGCTAAGGCTGATCTTGAACTTGCAATTCTTCTGTCTCAGCCTTCCAACAACTGGAATTATAGGCATATGCCACCACTAAAGTCTTGAAATAATATTATTGCCAACAGTAGGACAGGGTTTATTTATTTTTTCCTCTGCTCAGGAGTACAAGTGATTCAACACCACTGGGATTCCATACCTCTTCCCTTCCAAAGCTATAGCTTTATTTTTGAGAACAAAAATCTCATTACTTTTAAGGGCACTTTCAGCATTCTTAGTTTGCCATAAGTAGATTCGGTTATGTAGGGAAATAATTTTCATTCATGCTTAAAATCATACATAATTATTCACCTTAATTGTTCCATAGGGTCTAAACCTATTTCCCATCTGTATAGTAAGTTAGTAATTGCTGTGTAGCATAAGTACTTTTATGAATTATAAAACATGGTTTACCTTCATTTTCATGTGTGTCATAAATTTCTATTTTACCCTTATCATAAATTGCATGAGCAGAATATAGAGATTATTAAATTTATTTACTTACAGTATCAATTGAGAAAAATGATGTTCAGCTACAATATGCTAGGTAAGGAGGAAATTAAAGTGTCTACTGGTTAAAGGTATGTATGATGTACTGATAGTCCAAATTACCTATTCAGAGTGAGAATAATAGAATCTGTGAATATGTGAATTTGGTAAGCAAGGATTTCAGCAGTAGTACAGGGAAGGATGATCAGGCATGACCCTCTCCCTAATGACTGACAGCCTATCTCCGCCAATATTCTCACAGCTATAATCCAAAGGACCTGATCACATAATTTAGAGGAGGATTGATTTGCTCACAATTTATGGAGATTTTTAGGTTCCATTCATGTTAGGTTGGGGTCTGTGATCTCAGGGCATGGCAGCATGAAGCAGAGAGGGAGAGAGCAAGAGCTCTGCTCCTCACACCACAAAGGCCAGAAGCAAGAGGCTGCAAACAAGCAAGGTGATTTAGACAGAAGCACAGTCTCTAAGGTCACACCCCTAGCAATTCACCTCCTCCAACCACAAATCAGCTGCCTGTTACCACCCAGTAAATCCATTACAATGGATTTATCCACTGATGAGATTACAACCTTTATGACTTAACTACATCAACTCTGAACATGAGTTTATGAGCTCTTAAGGAACATTCTATATTTGAACATAACACTGACTTTTTATTGCTGTCCCTGATTAAATCAACATTTCCTCAGTTCCCAGTATATATATATATATATATATATATATATATATATATATATATATATATATGGGAAAAACAAGCAGAAAATATTAGAAGAAATAAACATCTAAGTTCTAAAAAAAATATATATATATGTATGTATTAAACAATACATACATATATATATATATATATATATATATATATGGGAAAAACAAGCAGAAAATATTAGAAGAAATAAACATCTAAGTTCTAAAAATGTTTTTCATATTTTTTAGCAAGGTTAAAATCTGAAGCTTGCCTCCTAGATAGTAGCTTCCCTCTCTGAATCTCAGTTTCCTACACTGTCAACAAAGGAGAGTCTGCTAGATGGTCTTTCATTCAGTTCCAGGACCCTACTCTTTCAGGAGAAAAGTCTTGATGTAGTTAACACCTACTTGGAGACTGAGATAATGCCCTAAGAAGCTGCTTCTCAGCTGCAAGTGGACTAGTAGATATTCAACCCATTTTCCTGCCTCCTCCATCATCCCTTAAACCTGCTTCAAGTGTGTGGCACATAGACCTGCCACCTGGTCCCCTAGATGAAGTATAATCTGAATTGTGATCATTTTCTCCCTAAAACTGCCTGTCTTCTATCACCTAGTAAACTCAGGATCAGCTGCCCAGGGTCTAGTCTTGTTTGAAAATTTCACTCTACTTCATGAGTGCCAGACCCAATGACAGAGCCTTGACATCAATTAACAGCAGGATAAATTGGCAGTGATTCTGGAAACAGCTTCTACACTGACAGTGAAGCATGGTGGCTGAGAAACAGCCCCTCCAGTAGCACTTTGTCATTCTATGACATTGCTGACAGACCCCTTACTTTCCCCAGGCTGATACAGAACACAGATACATGCATATTCTTATGAGTATGGATGTACATCTAGGCTTGCATATACAGGAAATACATCATTCAGGGAGCTTGCTTATAGAGGCCTGAATCCCCTTCCCAAACACACAGAGACACACACATTAAGCATTTAAAAGCATACATTTATTTACACATGCAACCCTTGACATGAGTTCAGACACAACAATGCATCTGCAGAAAATAACACAGAATCATTCATGCACCTATGCACACAAGCAGACCCAGGTGTCCTTCTGATTGCCCATGGGCCCATTCATACATCTGCAAACCTGTACTCATGCGGCCAAACTCATAGACATTATATTTCTCAAACAAATGTGCTCAAATAGATGAGCTCACACACTTAAACTTGCACATGAGCTCACACAAATAACAAGCCCAAACAAACACACTTTTACTGCCCAATGCTCTTGACTGAAGACAAGTTTCTGAGTACAATTGGAAAGTACAGCTGTTTTTGCTCTGAACAAACACTATAAAATGCAGAGTAAATAAGGGAATGTTCTCCACACTTTCTGGTTTTATTATATTTAGCTATGAATAGCTTTGTCTTTCTCTCTCTCTCTCTCTCTCTCTCTCTCTCTCTCTCTCTCTCTCTCTCTCTCTCTTTCTCTCTCCCTCTCCCTCTCTCTCTCTGTCTCTCTCTGTCTCTCTCTGCCATTCAGGGTTTTTGAGTTATGTTTACATTTTACATAACAAGGTCTTGGGACATTTAATCACATTAATATTTCTTTTATGTGAAAAGACACTGCCAGCAAATAGCTGGCATTCATGGTGGTTTAGCACCATTGACTCTGTGGAGAAACTCTTTATGGTTGTTCAAACTTGACAGGTTGTGCACAAATTGCCTCTTTTTACTCCATTCTGCACCTGCAATCACCTCTGAAAATTTGTAGATCCGCTGGTTAGAAAAAAAAGAGAGACTGCTTTTCCAAGTCTCTGCATTTTTATGCTTTTCAGATGTTTGGGAAACTCAACAGCTTTATTCATTAACACTTATTTTGGGGGCTGAAGAAAGAGAAGAAAGAGGCTGTTGTTGTCTTCACCGTGGGTGAGAACAGCTGGATGCAAAGAATAGAAAAAAAAAATAGTAGAGCCGCCTTAGTAACTCAGGATAAAGCCCCACTCATGGGGTTAGGAGGACATGATCTCATGGAAGATGGAGTGAGGTAAGAAGTCATAGAGCACAGGTGCCCCACCCTGAGTACCCATGTGACTGAGCAAGATACCTTAAGCTCTGAGATTCTAGTTCCCTGAATATGAAGTGGAAATTATAACATCTCACCAAACTGAGATAGAGGGACTTGAAGTTCAGAGCATGCTTTGATCTTTCTTTCCAATATTTTCTTTTTTTTTTTTTTTTTGCAAAATGTTCTAGCCTGCTATTAATTCAGCGATTCTAAACCTAAAGCCAGATATGTGTGGTTTTCTACCTCTTGAAATTTTATACAAAAGTGGATTATTCTATATTAATATATTTTCTGGACTTACCCCACTAGGGAAAGAACTCTTTTCCAGTGAAATCCCATAAGTGTCACAACTTTTATCTGTGTCATTTGCTGCTTTATTCTCAGGACCTGGATAAGTATCAGGGACATCATAGAGTATCTTATTCAGTTGATTTGGATCTCTGATCCCTCCCAGAAAAAAGAGAAAAATAAAAAAGAGGGAGAGGGTAAGGGAAAGAGAGAGAGAAAGGCAGGGAAAAAGTCAGTTCTTATTCTTTCTATAAAAATTTGTAGTTGAAGTTGAGGCTGACACTTAACCTTCGCTTTTCCCCCAGCATGGCATGGCACATAAATAAGGCTTAATCTGTGTGTGGCATGAGTCAATAAATAGCAATAGAAATTTCATGTAGAAACAAAAACTAGCTGAAATACCATTAAAATGGCATTGTTGAGCCAGGCGTGGTGGTGCACGCTTATAATCCCCACGCTTGGGAGGCAGAGACAGGAGGACTGAGCAGGTTCGAAGCCAGCCTCTCTGGCTTAAGAGACCCTGTTTCCAAATAAAAAAAGTATAAAATAGGTTTGGGAGTGTAGCCCAGAAATAGAAGGGTTTCCAGGAACCCCAGTACCAAAATAATAATAATAATAATAATAATAATAATAATAATAATAACAACAACAACAACAAAAAAAACAACAACAGTAATGACATTGTTGAAATAATCCAACTCAAGGTTTCTGACAGATAGATACTCAGACCTTCTTTTTCTTCTCTTGGCTTTACTTGTTTACATCCTCATGGGGCTTCACATGTGATCAGGCAAATCACCCTTCGATATTATTTATTTTTATTATTTTCCCCATGATTTATCAGTAAAATTAGCAAGCAGAATCAGAGAAGATAACTTCAGGACCAGAAAGTCTATAATAATACTATAAGTAATATTGTCCTAATAATTCAAGAGGATTTCTAAGGTTGGTTTTAGATTTAAATGAGAATTTTTGGCCAGGCATAATAGTACATGCTTTTAATCTCAGCACTTTGGAGGCTGAGACCCAAGGATCTAAAGTAATGACCCAAAGGGTTAATACTTTAATTATTTTAATTATTATAATTATTATAATTATTATACCTACCTACTTTATATTTATTATAATTAATAACCATTATATAATTATTAATATAATTTGTTATATAGGTAACAAATATATTTATATTAATTAATAATATTAAATGGCATCAATGCTGACATATACATAATATTTATATAATAGTAACATGATATATAATATTATATATTATGATTATGTAAATAACATTGATCAATATATAATTTTTGACATAATTGCTATGATTAATTATTGTTATTTAAATTATTTAAAATAAAAATTTTGATTCATATATAACTGTTCTTTCAAGAAGCTCTAAAAATTTAATTTAAAATTAACTAATAAATCACAATTCTGTGTTTTTTTTAAAGATTACTTTGTTCAAAAGTGACACATTTCAGAATTAACTGAAGTGTACTTTTAGTATAGCTTAGTTTACCCAGTAAGTAAAGAATAAACCTCAGCACAGCTGCCTTCCCCTAGGAGCCAGGTTTAAATGACAAAGTTCTTTGTGAGAAGTGGACATGCAGATAATCACCAAAGAAGTTGTAATACAAATCCCAAATGCTATCAGTAGAAAAGCCCTTGGCTGAGAGCATAAAATGGGGACATTGGCATATATTCTGTGGCTGTGCTGGCTATGACTTAGGGTCGTCAGGCCTTCTTTAGTGGTCATGATGGTCACTGTCTTATTGTCTAGTTAGTTTTCTATTTCAGCAGTAGCATTTTCTTTATCAGGGTCTATCCAAATGGCTGTTTACAAAGAATATTCAAATATGTAACTCAAGAGACACTGTAGATTTCAAACAGAAATAAACTAGCTTGTTTCTGCAAAACAATTTAGTATTAGCTATAGAAGGTCAAATATAGACCAGAGAAGTTTGGGGTGGGGGGGGTTGAGTTTGGTAGTGGGGATTGAAGCCAGGTGCATTCTACTTCTGAGTTACACAGCCAGTACTTTTATTTTTAATTTGAAAGAGAGTCTTGCTAGGTTGCTGAGCATTTCATTTTTTTCCTGAGCCTGTCCTCGAACCTGTGATCCTCCTGTTTCATCTTTCTGACTTTCTAGTGACATTTTATCAACAACTTCCTCTATACCAAGAAGAGGCACTGCCATGGAAACTTCTTTCCCAGGATTTGTCAATCTTTTCCCAGGATTTTCCAAATCTCAAATTTCTTTTCCAGGATTTCTCACACAGGCTTTAGAAAAACCTGTGCAGACCCCACAGCTCACTGTCTTTTTTCCCAACACATCTCCTATTCTCCATTCTGCACCCATGCAGATACCACCAGCGTTTACCCAGCATACACAATGGCCTCTACAGGCTCCTCCATGCCTCCTTCTTCAGTCTTCTCTTCTCCTCTCTTAAATTGTTGCTTTTCAAGGTCCCATTACAGGGTTCTGTTCTATTCTTCTTATAGTACAAAGCTATGCAAACATCATATTCTGAGAGGTAACCTTATATAATAAAACTGCCAAACTACCAAATTAATACATGCATATCTATGTTCATATCTGCACAATTCACCATTGAAAAAGTATGAAATCAGCCAAGATGTCCATCAACAGATGAATGGATTACAAAACTGTGGAATATGTACACAATGGAATTTTACTCTGCCATAAATAAAAACACAATTACATCATTTACAGGGAAATGGATGGTACCAGAGAACATTATGCTAAGTGAGATTAGTCAGTCACAAAAAATAAGAAATTGGATGGATGCTTTCTCTAATATGTGAAAGCTAGGGAGAAAATGGGTCATGGGAGCAACTCTAGATAAAGAAGGAGATTATGTACATAAGCAAATAAGGTGACTTGAGGGGATGGGAGGAGGGAAGAGAGAAATTCTCTAATGCATATGATGTACTTTAACAAACACATCAAAGTCAATCACTAAGCCAAGCATGAGGAGGAGGCAGAGGGAAGGGAATGGGGTGGAAAAGGGTAAGGGCTAATTGGGTGATGTGTGCATGTACGTCTCCAACATCTTGTATCCCATTAAGATGTGTGACTATAATGCACCAATAAAAATTTTTTAAACTGCACAGGACATTTAATACACTTAAGTGTATGCTTAAGTGCTTTAATCACACCTATATCATTGGATAACAACTGATAAATATTTGCAGAAGACAGAAAAACAAAAAGGTTGTTTTATGACCAATCTAAAGGCAATGTTAGAAAAAAATGACTTCCAAAAGGAAGTACACTGCATAAAGTCATAGTCCAACACCTATGTGAGTGAATACCCTGAATGGCACTGAGCATTCTAGACTGGCTAGAGGAGTGACCCCACCTTCAATTCTACAACACTGAGGTATGGGTAAAGCTGATGGTTCCAGGAAAACTGTCTCAGTGAGGAGAGAGATCTTCTCTGTTTTCTGGAAAGAATCAAGGCTCAAATAGCTCACATAATCATGCAACACTGCATATAAATTCCTGCATTCTGTTACACAAGACGACCTCTTTTGATCAAGATATCAGTTTGGGCCCTAGCCTCATCCAACTCTTCTGAAACTAGCTGGTCTTGTAAGAACCAGTCCCATTAAAGAGGAGAAAATGTTAAGAGGGAACAGCTCAAGATCCATAGAAAGCTGTTACAAGAAATCTGCTGAAAAGGAATGAGAAAACGTGAAAGATGACTAAGCTTCACCAGAAAACTATTCGCACAGAACAGATGTGAAGGATAAGCAAATACATAAAATGTGAAGTGTAAGCCACACATAAAATTTTTAAGAAATACCCTTTAAAATTAGTGTGTAAGTAAGATAGTGAAGGTAACCCAAGAGATAAAACATGAGCTGGCAGAACTCAGAAAGTAAGTGGGAAGGAGAGAGAAAAACATCTACAAAATCACGTCTGCATTGGCATCAGCACAAAGGAAAACAGAGGTTGCTCCAAACTGAGTTGGGCCTGAAAGACCAGAGTGAGGAAAAATGAGAAGAAAATAAGCAAAGTGTTTAAAAATTGCTGATGGTAGATATGAGACATGGGAAGAAAGTTGAATCAATACTTTTGAAATATACAAATCCCTAGACATGATGATACAGGTCTGTAATCTCAATACTCTAACAAGGATTGCAGGTTAGAGGACAGTGTCAGCAATCAAGGAGATGATCGGCAACTTAATGAGACTCTGTGTCCAAATAAAAGCTAAAATAGGGCTGAGCATGTGGCTCAGAGGTAGGATATCCCTCGGTTCAGTCCCCAGTACCAAACTAATCAAGTAAATGAATAAATCCATAAGAAATTCTAAATATAAAAGCATTATATGTGTTGAAGATGTATATTATGGCCCAGGTCTTTTTTAATTAGAGTTCTAGACAGGGAAAGTTACTACTCTTTTAGGCGAAGAATATTTCTAGTTTTTATGTGAACTCTCAATTACTAACATAAAATTATACTAGATTCACAGTGATGTACAACAACATTCAATGTTAGAAGATAGAGTAGTATATACAATTTTCAGGGAAACAAAAAGTTCAGTCCAGCTCAACTCTGGCTATACTATAAGGTCAACTCTGTTCACACATTTTGAAAATATGAAGCATCCATTATTACCAATTGTTCGGTCTGCAGGAGATACAAGAGCACCAAAACCCATAATAAAGTACACAGCAATCCTTGTTTTGGGGGGCCTAAATTCTAAATAATTGAACAACAGAGCAACAAACGAGATAAAATATGTAGTGTTGGAGGAGGTGATAATTAACAAAGCCTCCAAAGAAAACCAAAGCATGAGAAGTTGACAGAGACTCTGGAAAGCCTGGTCATGATTAGGAGAATGGCCAAGAAAGGCCTTAATGGGAGGTGGAAGGATAATGTTGCCACTACATAGTGGGGATAGGCAGAAATAAGCATGAAATAAATGAAAATAAATGTAATCATATATTTAGACACAAACTGTATCAGAGTTCATAAGGAAGAAAAACATGTGACAACAACTTGACTCAGATAAATATAAAGATGAGTGATTTTTCTATTAGGAAACATAGATTAAACATTAAGTAAACCTTTAGCATTATTCAAGGGAAAATTTAAAAAAGAAACAAGACAAAAAATCATTTGTGGGTAAAGTTTGTGAATTCCAAAAGTAATTAAGAAGTTTTAAGTACATAAGTATTTATATAGCTGAGATTATGTCATCAATCTCAATATGACAAAACTATCGAAAATAATAAAAATAAATTATAAATATACATAAATTACTATAAAGTTTGATTCCTTTTTCATTAATAGTTGATAGTAATATTCTATTTTTTGTGATGCTAGGGATTGAACCCAGGAATATTCTACCTCTAATCTACACTCCTAGCCCTATTTGAATTTTATTAATTAATTAATTAATTTTGCAGAACAGGGATGGAACTCAGGGGCATTCTACCTCTGAACTACAGAGGTAATATTTTACCTTAAGAACAAATATTAAATGATCCATCCAACAAGAAGATGTTACAGGTGGTGCACGCTTGTAATACCAGAATTAAGGAGGCTGAGACAGGAGGATCCAGGTTCAAGGCCAGCCTCAGCTACTTAATGAGGCCCTGTACAACTTAGTGAGACCCTGTTTCAAAATAAAGAATTGAACTGGGGGTGTTGGAGATAGAATGCCCTTGGGTTCAATCTCCATTACCACACACACAAAAAAAATAGATGTTGCATATGTTATGTTACATGAACATAATGCAACTGAGCTATAACTCTGTTCCTGTCCTTTGAGATCCACATATCATGTAGTTTGAATGCTATAGTATGTACCTAAGCCCGCCCTGTGAAGTGAATTATTCTGAACCTCTTTTATATCATTACTTTAGATAGTTGCATGTGCCATTTCCTTCTTCATTATTTTTTTTTACTTATTTTTGAGCCATGGACTATATGATCTGATTCTGTAAAGTTTGCAACATACCACAAAACACTAGCAGATAATAGATACCAAAGCATATGCTTTTATTTACTAATCTTTCATTTTCCCTTCATATAGATCACTTATCTGTTTTTCTTCCTATTTACTCCTACCCCACACATGCCATGAGGCAGAGAATGATCTGCAGTCTTCTCTCCCTATTTATTTTCCATTTTCATTAGTTTTTTTTTCCTTTAAGGAGATTAAATAGAATTTACTCCTCATTGGTTTTCTTAATAAGACCCCAAATTCCCTTGACACACACCAGCCCCGGCGATTTACATAACATTTGCATTTTCCTCCACATTCTTAACACTAATGTGGAGAAGATATCAATGGCATCTACTTGGCCTTTTGCCCCAATTAAATTTTCTGGATTTTTTTTAAAATGCTATTCAAGTTCTATTCTTTTTCACCCCTTCTAATGTCTTTCTTCTTTTTGCTTACATTTTGTTTGTCTGAGCAGCCATATCACATAGTTAAAGTTGAAAAAAGCTTGAAGCTTGGGTTCAGAATGAGAAACCAGGCACAATTTCTCATTGACTGAGAAAATCTTTTCCCTCTGACCCAGCAAATGCTTTCATCTCTTTAAGTTGTACTTTTTTTCCAAAAGGATCATAAAACAAATTCATGACACTCTTGTCCAATTGTAGACTCTTATGAAATTAACTTCTCATCTCTTTACTTCTGTCTCCTTTTCCTCCTAGCACATTAAGTTTATTTATTGATTTTTTTATTGTTGTTATTGTTCAACTGAGCAGAGAAAATGCATGTCCCTAAGACTCATTCAGTTGGCCTCGGTTGTGTGAGATAGGATACTTAGTCATTCACAGAAAAATAAGTTTCAGTCTTTCCATCTCTTACCAGAGTGGTGATAATAATACCTCCCTGAATCAGGTAGAAGCTTCAGCTGAAAACTTGACTTGAATTGACTGAAGCCAAAGATCTGATGCAATCATTTAGGTAACTGAAAAGCTCTGAGCCCGGAGAGGCTGTAGACGTGGCTGGGTCAGGATTTAATGCTGACAAGAAGGCTCAGACCCTCTCCATGTCTTGGTTCTTTAATGGTTTCATTGGTGGCCTCTCCTAGCTCTAGATTCTACTTGGACAAGCACAAAACAGCTGTCCCAATTAGAAATCTCGCACTTAGTGCAAGACTTAAGTGCAGCCATTATGGAGCCTTTCTTCCCCAGTAAATGAGAACTTAGCTCTTTCTGGTTGCGATTGGGTCATCCCTTATCCAGTAATTGAACTGGTAGAATTGAATATATTGGTTAACTTTCCCAGAAGATTCTAGTGCTCCTAGTGAGTCCCCTGCCCTCCATGGCTGCCTACATATCTCCATCGGCGGAGTTAAGAGGGGGCTGATAAGTTTGCTGCATTGGATCTATATGAGGCCCCCTGTTATAGCTTGAATATATGTTCCCAAAAAGATCCATATATTAAAAATTTTACTGTTAGCATAGAATGTTTAGTAGGTGGGAACTGGTGGAAAGAAGCCATTACATTGGGGCATTCCTTTGAAGGGAATATTAGGACCCTCTCCTGGTCTATCAGGAGAGTAGGCCTTCTTGACCACATGCTCTGCCATCATGATACACTGTGCTACCACAGGCCTAAACAAACAGGACTAAGTGACCAGGGACAGAAAACTCTGAAATTGTGAGCCCTAATATATATTTCCTCTTTTTAAGTTGATTTATGTCAGTATTTATTTCTGCAACAGAAAGCTAACTAACCACAACCCTTCTCCAGTGTGATTACTGCAAAGTAGAAGTCACAAAAGAGGTCCCTAACCTTTTACATATTGCTCCCCTTCCCAAGCATCTATAAAAAGAACTCCAAATAGTGCCAAACATCCAGTGTGTCAGAAAGAGCCCCACAACTTCCTCCACAAATCACAGGCCCTTTCTAATATCTGTTCTACTATCACTGATTTCCCTATTATCTCTCTTGAATCTATTACTAAATTTTATTACCTTCTATGCATTCAAATAATTCTTGTAGATGTCAGTAATGACCACCATGCTTCTAAATCCAAGAGTTAGTTCCTAGGCCTCATGGTACTCGAGCTCAGAGCACCTTTGGAAGAGCTGGCCTCTCCCTCTGGTGTCACAGGCTATCTTTGCATATATTCAGGGTTTTCCATACTTTATGTTTTATCCTATCTCACTGACCACTGTCCTCTCTCTCCAATAGCCACCTGCTTTACCCTAACTTCCCTATGTCATAATGCCCTAAAAGACACTTTCCAGTCCTCTTCTGCTCACATATATTATTTAAACATCCTACAGATACCTGGCTTTCCAACCATCTTTTATGCAGAAGACCCAAAGAACTTTCAAGCATTACATACAAATGGGGATAAAGGATGAGAGATTCATCAGGAGGTGACCTTATCTATCACTGTATGATCACTATCATGTGCATTTACAAAGACTTAGATGTTACAGGCCTTTTAATGTGGCCTTTTGATGTTATCAAGGGACATGGTAAACATGAGCCATCAACCTACTGCTGGAATAACAGAGCATAATGTTGCATAACAAACTAAATTTTAATAAGTAGAAAGAATACATCCTAAAATAACAACAAAGCATAGCATAGTAAATATATATATATATATATATATATATATATATATATACTCGGCATCATTATTAAATATTATGTACTGGACATAGCGGTATCTGCACTTTTTTGTTTTAATGGTACAACATAATTATTAATCATAGTGGCATTCAAAGTGATGTTTACGTATGCACACAACATCTCTAACTGCCATTCTCTTGTATAAGTGGTGAAGTTGTTGGTCTGTTTACAATAGCATCACCACAAACACTGTGGTTGCTACCATATTATAGCAACTACAACATCATTAGGCAATTTATTTATTTTTTTGCTATAATTTTTTATTGAACATAAATAGTATACATTTAAACTATATTTGGTGCCCTCTCCCCCCAGCCCCCGCTTTCCCTTCCCCCCTCCCACCAATGGTTGTCCAGGTTAACCAGGTCTTATTCATAGTTTTACACATGTTCAGGTGTAGACCCTCATTAATCAAAATCAGCCTTCCTCCTCTCCTATCTTTTCATTAGGCAATTTAAATGTTTAGCTCCAGTATAATATTTTTGTGCTTTTATTGGTGCATTATAGTCTCACATCATAATTGTAAATCATGTGAGCAATTACATGCATGCACACATTCTCAGTCACCCCTCAGCTCCAGTGTAATCCGATGAGACCAACATCACACATGTGGCTTTACCTTGAACAAAGCGCTGTGCAGCATATGACTGTATCTAGTTAGCCCAAACTTCTCTCGAAAGCTTCTATACCCACATCCTTCCCCTTTCTTGAGCCATAAAGCTTGGAATCATCATACTTTCTCTTTTGCTTTTACTCCACATCTCTTGCCTACTAGAACTCCTTCTGGCTCTCCCCATTATTGTATTTTAAGTTTAGTTCCTCATCAACACCTCCGCTTTCAGAACCCCATCCGAATAACCTGAATTAATCCAAGATGGTTTCCTTGCCTGTATCTAAATTTCAGCTCTAAATCACTGAAATGATTCTTCATAATTAAAGTCATATCATGTCATTCCTGTGCTCAGGAGCCTAAAATAACCCTCAGTTTAACTTAGGGTAAAATCTAAAATCCCTCTTGGTGATTTGTTAGACTGCATAATATTTCATACCCTGACAAATCTTCTAATGTTCAACCCTGTGCTCAATCTCCCTCAGCTCTGTGACCTCCATGCTCTCTCAACACAAGATTCCTGTGCTCAAATTTAATGAGCCTTTCTCTATCTTGGAAACAAGCCCCCTTTCATTTTATTGTTTACAATTTAAGCTTTTTAAAATATTTCCTGAAATAACACTTTCTAGAGAAAGTCCATCTCAGCCTCCTTATTTTAGTACACTCTATTCCCTCTCCAGTCCACAGTCTTATTCCCTGTACATGGCTCTAACTCCCTTCCCTCACCTGTCCCTATGAGCCCCTGATCCTTGTGTTAATGCCATAGGCTAGTGTATTTGCATCTGTGAGATGGAGTGTAAGATGTAAGCACCGGTCCGCTTGCATCTCCCTTTGCTTAGAAGTCAGTTACATGCATCTTTTGAAACCTGGGATTCAAGTAGCAATATTATGTAAGTAGCATTGAATATAGACACAGTAGATTATTCACATCACAGGAATACAAAAAGAATCCAAATCATTCCCTGTTCTGATATTTTTGTTTTGCAAAACCCAGTTCTCGAACATTTTCCAGAATACCCTCATATTCATGAGATCAGATTTTTTTTATTGGTTACCCCACCTATAATATCTAAACTATTCCTGGCATATAGTAAACATTCAACATGCATTGCTGAGTGGATGCCTCAGAACCAACCTTATTCTTTTGATTCTATTAAAAGCACCCCAAAAGTTCTAACCACCCCCACTTTTCTCCATAAATTACTATGAACAAAAAGTCACTGTTTCAGCCTTCTCACATTTAATTACTCCCTCCCTGATTTTTTCCTCCAGTGTGTTGTATCATCTGATATTTTTCTCATTTCACTGTATATAGTGTATATTCTACACTATATATATTTTTGTCTATTTAATCTAAAGTTTTACCTCAAGTACCTATGAAAGTACCAGGCATATCAGATGAAGCTTTATGCATTTTGTGGAGAAAATAAATAAAAAAATTAGTGAATAAGTGAATTTCTTCCTCAATCCTATGGGATCTAACCCAAAAGTTGATGCTGAGGATAAAGAAATAATTCTTTTTTCCCCAAGAGGAATTCAAAGAATTGGTTTGCCAGAAAAAAATATTTAATTAAAACTAAAATAACAAATATTCCCTTTGATAATCTGTGGAAGTATTGTAAGTATAGATAGAAAAATATATAAAATCTCTAATTAAATATTTAAAAAATAATAAGAGTAGAATATTCCTTTTGCCTAGTATGTTTAAGAATTTCAACAAAAAGCTCTAAAAATTTTTATGAATTTTCGACTCCACATAAAACCACACTAAAAGGATTTATTTTGTACAGGACATCTCAGAACACTTGATGTACTAATGTAAAATCCATCACGATAGAAGTCGTAAAACAATCAATACATCTTAACAGGTGAATCGCTACTAAGAATATTTTGATATTGGCTAACAATACAGTTATTTATATCTTGGCATCTTTTAAAAACACCATTCTACATAAAATTGGTTCTAATATTGGATCAGGTACAGAACATATAGTCGGTGAATTGAAGCCAAATTTTCAAGTTAGGAGTTTTAGACCAATGATATCTTCTACTTTACAAATATACATATCAAAACAATAAAAAATATAAAAGCATCAATACTGGACACTGTAGTGCATGCCTAGAATCCCAGTACTTGGGAGGTTGAGACAAGAGAATCCAGGTTTGAGGCCAGCCTCCATAACAGACTCTGTTTCCAAGTAAAAATTAAAATAGGATTGGAGGTGTAGCTCAGAGGTAGAATGCCCTTGAGTCCAATCCCTAACACCACAAAAGGGGAGAGAGCCTACCAGAATCTCAGCAATAGAAAATGATTTGTTCTTAATTCTGACTCAAGCAGTGGTATAAGGGAACTCTTGGGCTCTCTTGCTGGAGCCTAAAGGGTAACTTTACCATGAATTCCAATCTTCCTCTCTTCAGTCTTTGGGGATTCAAAAACCTATTCTGTCTTATTAGGAGAATTCACATAAGCGAGACCTCCATGTGATAAATGTATTTAAGCTGGATCACTTAGAATGTAAGGTATAACCGCTGGACATGGTGGTGCACACTTGTAATCCCTGCGCTTGAAAGGCGGAGACAGGAGGATCGCGCTGGTTCGAAGTCAGGCGTGCTGGCTTAAGAGACCCTGTTTTAAAATAAAAATATAAAATAGGTCTGGGAGTGTAGCCCGGAGGTAGAAGGCTTTCCAGGAACCCCAGTACCACACACACACACAAAGAATATAAGGTGTAGTGTGACTACTGGATCATGGACAGAAGTTCCCAATGTAGTTCAAATGATTTTCTTGACTAGTCCAGCCTACTGCCAAGTGATAGAAATCCACCATAGAGCAGAAGTAAAAAAAAAACGAAGCAGTGTTGGGTGCTCATTTTGTAAAGGTGTTACCTCCAAGCCCACTACAGTAGGAGCTCAGGCTCCTGCTTCCAATCACCACCACAAATCCTTTACTTGGCCAAAGTTGTGAAGAGCCGATAAAAAACGCAAGTGTCTGAAAACCAACACACATACTCCCGATGAGGAGGACTCGGAGGCATCTGTACAAAATCCTGCCAAATTGCAGATTATTTATGGAGAAAGTAATTTTAATTCAGAGATAGTAGATCATCCAGGCAATGACTAAATACATTAAAGCACGATATTTCAGAAAATTTGTTCTTCGATGCAAAACCCCACTATGCAAGTTATCTCCTGATGGTATTTCTAACATGCATTGCTCTCTGCCAAAGAGTATGGTGAGGTTAATATAAAATAATGAGTCAGAGGATACATTTCAAGTGCTCTGTAGAAGTAATTCAATATTGTCAATTTGTAGATTCCACTCTGTACACAATGCTACCTGTTCCACTCTTTCAAATGTAAAGCGACATTTACAAAGGTAATAATAATCAGAAACAAAAAGCTGGAAAAAAAAACCTTTTGAGTTTCTCTAATCTCCCTGTGCACACACTTGCCCCCAGCTCTTACTGAATTCATTTTATGGCATGCTGTCATCCACTAAGCAAACACCTCTAGAACTTGAACTCTGAGCCTGGCATTGCTTGTGCAGGGTAGGCATCTAAATTCCCATCCCATAGGGAAGCTGGTGAGTGTTGAGGCAAGGTGGGCACGCATGTTTGTTTCACTTGAATCCCATTATGATGTATAATTGCACTGCATAAATAAAACTATAAAAAAGGAGATAATGTGCAGAGGGCACACTGTAGTATCACTAACAAGTTTTCCACAGGACCCACGCCTCAGCCCTCTTATCATTCTGCCTTTCTGCTAAAAGAGAGGAGATTGTTTCAGGAGTTGAATAATAGAAAGACAAGGAAGATTATATCTAGGCAAAGAACCATCGCACACTACCAGGTAGCTCCTTCATCAAAGGTAGATTTTCATTATGATTTTGCCCTCTTCCCCACACCAGCAAACCTGCAGTATTTCATTTTGTAATAGAACCTTTACACAAAGCTTTCCTGGATCCATCCCCTCCTTCACAAATCTATATCTCTTGTACTTTTTATTCATATGTATCTATACCTCTCTCAAAACGCATCTGTCTTTATATATTACATGACACATTTTTTGGTAAACACATAGTTTTTGCAGCAAGAAAAAAATCATGTCATTCCATGTATCCTGTTGACATTTTATGTGCTGAGCAATCAGTATTTTGTAGTGAATGAAAGAAGCAATAATGAATGAATGAATGAATGAATGAAGCATAAGATCAAACCCTGCAGAGGATATCACCTACTTAATCATCTTTCCATGTTGTCCCTCTATAGGGTCAACCACTTTTCCATATTTATAGCACTTCTACCTATATACCTATCTTCATTCATTCATTCATTCATTCATTCATTTATGATTTAACAAGCATTTGCATCCTAAAGGCAGTTCTGGAAACTGGAGTAAAATCAACTGATAGAGCTGACTCCAGAGTTCTGCTAATCACATTTGTGTCTAAAGCTCACCTCCTGACCTAGAAAGTGACAGCTGACTTTGTGGACAAGTGAACACTGGAAGCAGCAGCTCAGATGGCTCAAAGTCTCTCCCGGATATTAAAATTATCCAGGCACAGGGTTGACTCCACCTTCCTCTTAAAGGAAAATATAATATAAATAATGATTCTCTCACCTAAAAATCCTTTTCCATTGATTGACTCACTAATACTTATCAGTGACTCCTCATTTCAATATAAATGATTCCCAATTTCCATTATCTCATCTACTATGTGGAATAGGGTAATCTATATTACTTCCCTAATCATATATAATAAGGCATTACAAACCAAGAAACACAGATGCAGAAAACACAAGTAACAAGAAAGGAAAACAGATACATGAGGACAACTAAAAACAGATAAACAATAACAACATAACTTAGGTGTACTGAAATCAGCACAGTCCCAATATATATACCTGATATGCCTCAGCAATGGGACCGTTTATAAGACAAGTACAATCCTCATAAATGAAATAGGTACAACAAGTTTCATGTCATGAGCATTTGACTTCTCTTCATGGATGAACAATATCACGTATTGTTTTCTCTGAGTATTTTTCAGTTATGAAGGGAATTGTCATATCTTCAGTATTGTTGAATGAAATTACCCTTTAATAGCTTCACTGTTTATTCCTGATGTGTGAATAGCTTGTTTCTAACTCAGGAACTTCAGTCTCAAAGCTTTGGGCCTTGATTAGACTCTGTCATCATTCAAAACCGGTTTCTAGGCCCTATTATATAATAATATTTGTACATTTAGGAGATATTTTCTTAAGCCATTCAGACATGGGTATTATCTTCTCAGGCCACTGTATTAAAATACCATAAAATGAGTAGCCTATAAATAACAATTTACTTCACACAATCTTCGTCAGCTAGAAAGTCAAGATCAAGGCATCTGCAAATATGGGACTGGGTAAGTGATCATCTCTGGATTCATAAACTGTGACTCTCACTGTGTCCTCAGGTTGGGGAGGGCTTGAGGAAGTATCTCTGGATCTTTATTCATAAGGACACTGATCCCATTATAAGAACTCTGCTCTCATGACCACCTTACCTACCAAAGTCTCCATCTCCTAAAACAGTCACAGTGATGATTAAATCTTAACATTAGAATTTTGGAAGACATAGACATATAGACCATCTCATTCTTCCCCCAGCCTTCCAAATTTTTATGTCATTCTTACAAACAAAATACATTAATTCTATTTCAACAGTGCTTAAAATCTTAACTCATTCCCAGATGTACACTAAAGTCTAAATCCAAAGGGTCCACTAAATATCTTCTGTATCAGATGTCACTGAAACTCAGATAAAATTCAACCTGAGGTTAATTCCCATCCAACTTTGAATCTGTGAAATCAAACAAGTATGTGCTTGCAAAATGTAATGATGAGCCAGGTACAGGTTTGATGTTCTTATATTAAGAATAAGTAGAAAAGAATAAAAGGTTTCAGCTAAGTCTAAAACCCAATAGGGTAAAGAATATTTAATCGTAAGCTTTAAGAGTAATTTTTGATTGTATGTTCTGCCCTCCAGGCCTCGTATGCACAGAGATATACCACCTGGACACAATCTTAAGTACATGGCTTTGGGCATGGGCTTCACCCCTATCATAGTTCTCTGTAGTGGAGTTAGCTCTGCAGCACCTCTGTGCCTGGGTCATGAACCTGTGGCTCCCTGAGCTAAAATGATGTTCCAGTGGTACTCCATGGCTCCTGATGAGACTCTCTGCAATGACATCATGACTTTACACTCTGGGGATTTTAAACTCTGGTCCCAATGTGGCTGCTTTGATGATTTACAAATTGTTTTCAGATAACAGTTCCATTATCTTGGCTGGCAATTATATCAGAGATTGTGTGTGTGTGTGTGTGTGTGTGTGTGTGTGTGTGTGTGTGTGTTTTAGAGATCCAACCCAAGAGAATTCTAACTCCTAATTTTTCATTTTTATTTTGAAACAGTATCTTGCTAACTTGCTGAGGCTGACCTGCAACCTGCATTTTTCCTGTTTCAGGCTCCCAAGTATTGGAATTACAGGTGAATGCCACCATTATTTACATTATTACAGGTGATGCTTTCATTATTACAAATGATAGCACTATAATTCATTTGAATTACCCAAAAGAGTATTGGATAATTGTTCTTTATTATTATTCTTTTGGTCAGGGACTAACAAGTATACTCATAAAATGGGTATCTCTTTGTTGACAAATTTATTTAAGAAAATGTCTAGGAAAGTATGAACACTGAATTACTTTTACAAGACAAATAATCAGAGATACATTTCATAAAACTGTAATGGAAAAATTGTAGAGCAGAGCTTATAGGAACTCCCTAAAATTTTTGGACATTTACCAAAGGAAAGATAAATAAAATTAACTTATGTTAGGGAGTAGAAAAAATATGTTAAGCCGGGCGTGGTGGCACACGCTTGTAATCCCCGCGCTTGGGAGGCAGAGACAGGAGGATCGCGCAGGTTCAAAGCCAGCCGTGCGCACTGGCTTAGGAGACCCTGTTTCCAAAAAAAAAAAAAAAAATGTAAAAATAGGTCTGGGAGTGTAGTCCGGAGGTAGAAGAAGGGCTTCCAGAAACCCCAGTACCACCAAAAAAAAAAAAAAATGTTAATTAATTTTCTCTTCTTTCTCTCCTTCTCCTTTTCTCCCCATCTCTGCTATTTACATAGAAAATATGACAAATTATTGAAAATTACAAAACAAATTCTAAGTTATCTTCTAAGCTTTAGAATATTTTGGATACTATATTAAGTAATTTGTAGTTTTCCCTGTGGTAATCCTGTATCTGTGTAATAACAGCATACTTCCTTTATACTCATCTGAAGAAATGAAATTTAAGTGAATTTCAAACTATCTCAGCATCTCATACCATTAGTAACCTTGGAAATATTAACTAGTATAGCTTTAACCTTGGCTCTTTATTTGTTCCATATTTCCTATGCGAGCTTCATATTAACATATGTGAGGAAATGTGTACAATTAGAAAGTAAAAATTGCAAACTGAAACAAATGATAAAATGCCAGCTGTTATAATCAACATTATGCAGCTCTCATGATGGAGCTACTGATAGGAAATGTTGTCACAGTTGTAGACCTAATTAATTTGAGAGATTAGAATATGAACATGAGTAACTATTAAGTGCAGAATGTGGAACGAAAAGTTGGTCTGAAGATTAATTTATAGGACCACAAGTATGCAAGGTACTCTGTTATTAATTAGCATCCATTAAACCCATACAATATTCCAAGTCCTCAATAAATGACATCTACTCTGCTTTCCAAATTTTAACAAATACATGGGTGGCAACATTACTATCTTTTACATTTTTATAGTTCACTACAATTTGCAAAAGCATTTTATATAGTTATCTCATTTGATTCTCACAATAGAAAATGTTAGGGCAGAGGTGGTAGTCATGAGAGGTATTCATGAATATTCTAGTTGTTTCTTTTCCCTTCCAGGCACGCAGTAATATTTCTTCAAGACATCAATTCCATAAGCTTCTGAGTCACATGTCCAGGTATAATCACAGCAATAGCCCCCTTTTTTAGTACCAATCTTATTGATAGTTTGTTGTTGTTGTTGTTGTTGTTGTTGTTGTTGTTGTTGTTGTTCTTATTGATGCTTTTAATACAGTACTGACAAGAAAAATGTATTTGGCTCACAGTTTTAGAAGGTCAGACCATGGTCTGATAGTTCCAAAGTAGAAATATCTTAATAGCAGGGCAAGACAATGCAAAGCTTATGGCAGATGGGAAGGAGAGGAAAAGAGAAGAGAGAAATTGGTCATGGATTGATAGATTCTTCAAGGCTGTGCCCCCAGTGACCTATCTCCTCCAACTGTGCCCCATTTCTGAAACTTGTTGCCTTGGGAACCAGGCTTGAACACACGGAAATTTTCAGAGACATTCCAGATCCAAGCCATAACACTGTGCCAGATCTCTCTTGCACATTTTGTCACCTCCATGGCCTTTCTGAATACTTGAGCAATTGAAGATTCGTGAGTTTAATACTCATTGCCCAAAACACACAATCAAAACTTGGAGTCAGGCACAGAAGTTCCTATCCCTGGAACCCACACACTGTTCTTTTCATGCACAGGTGCTTTACGCAAAATTAGGATTGGAATCATGTCCTTTGGTTCAGAGGCTGTACTCTCAGTCATACACCATAGAATATTGCTCTTTGGTGGCACTTATGGGTAACCTGAGCTATAAACAAACTGAACACTTCTTATTAAACAATTTCTAAATTTTAATATGTGTAATTTACCTAATACGAGTTGATACTTATCTTCTTTTTCATTTATTTTTGAAGTATTATAATCATACTTAAAATAAGTAAATTTCAACAACTGCAAACTCTAATACATTTCCCATATTGAGCTGAATTAATGTTGAATAAACTCAGTACTGCCAGTACCCTGGAGAAAGTTTTCTGTTTTTTTTCTAGTTACCTTTCATTATTCTCAGGCAGAAACACTCACATTCCAACTTCTAATGTTATGCATGTGTTTTTTTTTTTTTTTAGTTTTTTTACTTTACAAATTGAATTATTTTATAATACCAACCTTGTTCATACAAAGGCATCAGCAGGTAGCTAATCTGAGTGTGTCTGCCTACCCAGGGTTCTAGGATGTCATGCAACACAGTAGAAGGGACTTAATTAGAGATAAGTGGCCTTATTGTGCTGGAACTCTGCTGCCAACTTGATGTCCTTTCTTCCAAAGAGGCAACATTGCAGGCCCAATGGTTCTATTAGCACTTCATTCAGGTTCTTGAGATGCTCAATTGCTTCCCAGGGAGCCTGTGAAATGCCAAGAAACAAGAAATCCCCACATCTCTTAGATAGTTCTTTCAGCTTATTTTACTTAAGTTTATTTCCACAAGTGTTATTGAGCTTTCCTATATCCTGGGTTTTCCACTGACTGCTGGGACTAGGGAAGGGAAAATAGAAGACTTTGTCTTCCACTCCTTATAGATACTTGCAGAAAACTCATCACTGAGTATAATTAAAAGTCAATGTGATAATTCCTAACCTACATTTACACTGAGAATGGCTTAAGGTAGCGAACTGACACTATCCCAGGAAATCAGGGATGGTTTCTCAGAGATAAAATTTGGCATTAGTTTTAAGTAATAATTGGCATTTTCTAGGTAGTTAAAAAGAAGAAAGCTTTCTAAAAAGAAATAAAAGATTCAAGGAGGTACTCAGGTTCTGTGGCTATTTTACCATATGTGCCAAGAAAGGTAACAGATGAGACTAGAAAGATACCATTTTAATCAGGCAATTAAGGAGTTTTGACTCACCTATGTTTTCAACATCCTAAAACTAATGTAAAGTTCTCACAAACTCTCTGTTCTTGCTGTTTTCCACCTTATCAATTATACCCAACTAACCAAATGCCTATTTTACTTTTTCAAAAAATTTTATTTTGTATCTTCTCAAAAAATTACAATTGTGTTCATTGCTGTATTTCTAGTGCCTGGAATGGAATCTATTTCACAGACTGTTCTTAAAAACTACATATAAAATGTCTAGTGTGCTTATTGAGGCCCTCTTATTTATTAAGCTTGTGTTAGTTGCTGGAGAGATACATTATTTTATGACCTTTTGTGTCTACTATGAACATAGAATTTAGCCTATATGCAGGCATAATTCAGAAAAATACTCAAAACATAAGAACTATAATAATAAATTTATAAAATTTGGGGGAACACAAACTTATTAAGAATTTTACATTTTATCCTACTAAGCAGGTTGAGTTTTAGATCAGTGCTATATGGGTATTAATTAGAGTTAGGTACCAGTCCACAATGAGTTGGGTACATAAATGAAAAAATACAGATTCAATTAACAACTTACAATGACTCCACTTAACTCATCAGAGTTGACAGTGGTTTCAACAGTGAAACACATTCAGGAGAAACCATACTTTGAATTTTTATTTCTTTTTTCTTTATCAGGCTAGCAACATTCAGTATTATCCTTTCTCCTAAAACTAGGCATCACCAGAGATTTGGCACCCAGTCAGCCCCATGATCACAAGAAAATAATCAACACTACATCATACTGTGCTCTTAGACCACAGTATTCAATACATTAGGTGCACTGAATTTATTTTCAACATCATTTTCAAGTTAGTGGGATGAATCTCATGGTAAGTCAAGTACCATTTTATAGAGATTGCATTTAGCACCATTAAATTCACTTACTGAGAGATTAAAAAGTAAAAAAAGAATTCTTCTTTCAATGATCTTTCACCACAGCTCTTTGAGATGCACTGTAATAAAAGTGATGATCCTGGCAGCCTTGTGGAGGTTCCTAATTAAAAACAACTCATGGCTGGCTTCTCTGACAAGTGTGACGTGGGCTGTGCTATGATGTTGATTAAAGACAGATCCAGATGCTTCCCATACCAGATGTGCTGCCGTAAGAGTCGATGTTCTACTGTGAAGACACTTCTAATTTGGACTTCACAGTACCTACACCAGGGCAACTAATAGCGAGAGTGGAGTGAGCATTCATGCTGAGTACAACGGATCATCCTACTAGTGATCAGCCTCTGCTCTGATTATTGACCAGGGACTCTGCAAACACGCAGAAGCTCAGTTCTTGAAAAGGAACCCAACATCCCTCTGTGCCTGGATAGAATCAAGTCCACAAAAGGACATACTAAAATTTTAGCCAGTGGTGCTTTATGGGTGTAGAAATAAACATATTCTCAAAGATCTATAAAATTAAAAAGATGAATTTATTTGCTCTAAGAATAAAATATTTCCCAAGTACAAGGTATTTTGCAGAAATAGTCTTAATACGTTCAGAGACACATGTGTGCATGAGTGCACACACATGTAATATTATGCTTTATATAAAAAAGCCATTGAGCTTCAGAGACAAATGACTTTCTCAAAGTCCAAAATCTGCAATAATACAAACATGTGTTTTGAATCAGATATTCTTAGCTTCTGTATATAGTGTTTTTATCTTATTGCTTTCCTAAAGAAAGTAAACACTTGAGTTTTAACATCAACATTAAATGAAAATATTCCCTATTTTCTTCCGATTAAACATATTTGAGATTTTTTCTGTCAAATTTAGAACAGCCAAGAAAGAAAAATGGGATAAATATTTTCCACAACAAATACCTACACTTAGCTGGGCGTGGTGGTGCACGCTTGTAATCCCAACATTCGAGAAGCTGAGACCAGAGGACCGTGGTTCACGGACAGCCTAAGCAACTTAGTGAGGCTCTCTGCAACTCAGTGAGACCCGGTTTCAAAATAAAGAATTAAAAAAAGGGAAGGGGGTGTAGCTTGGAGGATAAATGCCTCTGGGTTCCACCTCCAGACCCGAAAAAAAAAAATACTAAATACCTACACTTAATTTCAAGAATAACATTAAAAAATAGTTCAGTTTTAGATTTACACACTAAAAATCTATGCTGTTGTGATTTAATTCTATTTTTATTTTGTTGTTTTTCTCTTGGCTTCGAAAATGTCCCAACATGCTGAATTTTACCTACTTCAATGAGTTCCTCTCTTTCTCCTTTGCTTCATCGTATTCTTCTGCTCAGCCTTACATGTTAATGCTCCCAAAAGAGTCTTGTATTATGATTGAGTTATTATTGCTAGACTTAGCAAATAAAAACACAAAATTTTTGTTTAAATTTGAAGTATAGATTAAAAGTCATAATAAGAAACCATTTTTCTTAAGAATAACTATGCCCCATGAACTATTTGGGACATAATTATACTAAAAATTAAAAAAACTAACAAGTAAATAATAACAATAGCCACCCAATATATTCTGAATTCTCTTCTGTTCGCTGTCCAAATGCTTTCCCTAGTTAATACTGAGTCCTGTGGCCAGATTCAATCTTTTTTATTTTTTATTTTATTTTAATGTAGATTATATTGAAAATGGCATACATTCAGACTATGTTTGGTGCCCTCTCCTGCACCATTTCCCCTACCCCCTCCCTACTATGAGTGCCCAGGTTAACCAGGCTACAGTCATACTTTTACACATATTTGGATGTAGTCCTCCATTAATCAACCTCAACCTTTTTCCTCCCCTACCCTTCCATTTCAGCTTTGCTGAGGTTTCCCCTCCATTATTTGGAGTTTCTCTAGGATTCCTAATATTGCCTAATTTGGGCATATTAGAGAAAACATACGTCCCTTCTCTTTCTGTGCTTGACTGATTTCACTTAACATAATGTTCTCCAGGTCTTTCCATCTTCTTGTGAATGACATGATTTTATTCTTTATAGCTGTGTAGAATTCCATTGTGTATATTTTTCATAATTTGCAATTCATTCATCTGTTGATGGAGACCTAGGTTGGTTTCATATTTTGGCTATTATGAATTGTGCTGCTATGAACATGGGTATGCATATGTTACTGTAGTTCTCTGATTTCAACCCCTTTGGAAAGATACGAAGGTGTGCTATAGCAAGATCATATGGTGGATCCATTCCCATTTTTTTAACTGTTCTCCATAGTGGCTGAACTACTTTGCACTCCCACCAACAGTGTAAAAGAGGTCCTCTTTCCCCACATCTTCGCCAGCAATTGTTGTTGTTTGATTTCTTTATGTTTGCCACTCTGATAGGGGTTAGATGGAATCTCAATGTAGTTTTGATTTGCATCTCCCTGATGGCTAGTGATGTTCAACATCTTTTCATGTATCTATTGGCCATTTGTATCTTTTTTTTGTGAAGTGCCTATTCAATTCAGTTGCCTATTTCTTGATTGGGTTATATGTTTTGCTAGTATACAGTTTGAAATCAAACAATTTAAATAGGAACAGAGAAATTAAAATTATCTTTATTTGCAGAGGACATGATCCTTTATCTAGAAGACCCAAAGAACTCAACAAAAACACTACTGGAACTGATTAACCAGTTCAGCAAAGTTGTAGGATACTAAATCAATCCAAAGAAATCAGTTGCTTTTTTATCTAAAAACAATGAATTCATAATGAAAGAAATAAAACAATTCCATACACAATAACCTCAAAATCAATAAAATATTTAGGAATAAACCTAACCACATATGTAAAATACTTCTACAATAAAAACTATAAAATATAAAAGAAAGAAATTGAAAAAGACCTTGGAAGATGGAAGGATCTCCCTTGCTCATGGATATGCAGAATAAATATCATCAACATGGCCATTCTGCCAAAAGTGACCTACATATTCAACGTAATTCCTATTAAAATACCAGTAACATTCTTCATAGGCATAGAAAAATCAGTCATTAATTTTATATTAAGAGAGAAAAGACCCAGAATAGCCAAAGCAATTCTCAACAATAAGAACCATGCAGGAGGCATCACAATCCCTGAATTAAAGTTATACTACAGATCAATAGTAGTAGTTTAAAAAAAAACAGCATGGTATTGGCACAACAACAGGCATACTGACCAGTGGAACAAATAGAAGATACAGAAACAAACCCACACACTTATAGTCAGTTGATCTTTGACAAAGGGGCAAAATTCATATGCAGGAGAAAAGACAGCCTTTTCAACAAATGGTGCTGGGAGAACTGGCTATCCATTTGTAGAAAGATGGAACTAAATCCTTATCTCTCACCATGCACAGGAATCAACTCAAGATGGATCAAAGAAATTAGAAATTAGACCAGAGACTGTGAAGTTAGTAGAGGAGGGCATAGGATCTACACTCCAACATACAGGCAGAGACGGTAACTTTCTCAACAAGACCTCCAAAGCGCAGTAAATTAAAGCAAGAATTAACAAGTGGGATGCCATAAAACTAAAAAGTTTCTTCTCATCAAAGAAAACTATCAAGAACCTAAAAAAGCCTACAGAATGGGAGATCTTTACCAGCCACCACTCTAATAGAGGGCTAATATCTAGAATATACACAGAGCTCAAGACTCTATACTAGTGGATTCATATTTCCCATTTTTCCTCTCTACTCAACTACTTCTTGATACCTCTGCTTGAATACCTCACACAACATACATCCAAATAAAATTCTATTAACATCCCCAACCCCTCATGTCCTTAGAATAAATTTTTTGTCAGTACTCCCCAAACAATCAACAGGTCCATTATATACATAAATTGTTAAGTCAAACACCTTTCAATCATTCACGATTATTTCCTATCCATCCTTTTTGTTATTATGGAGCTTATAGTTAAGTATTGCTAATTTTAGCCCTTAATCATGTCCTAAATATTTTCATCTCCCTCAGTGTTTACTTCTCTCTTTCTAGTTCAAGTCATTTTCCTATTTTGCCCTCATAGATGTAATGGCTTTTGCCTGGCTTCTGTCTTTCAACATCTGCTTTTCAATAATCCAGTTTTCACTTTTTCATTTAAGTATAAGATAAAACAAGAAAAGTCTTCATATCAAAAATGCCAATGCTATGTCTTCTAAAACAACAACAACAACAACAACAACATCAAGTTACCAGAATCCAGTTATTCTACAATCTCCCTTAAATTAATTATTTTCTCTTTTTTTGTCACCATGTGGGGACAGACAAAGCATAGGGTTAATTAGGCCTCCTTTTATCTTTCTGATAAAGGTCACTGTTAAATGAAAAATAACTAAGCATATTCTTGAAGACATGTTGCCTTCTATAACTCTGTGCCCTGGACACTGTCTAGTTTGTTGATCCCGTGCCCCAGCAAGCTGCCACTTGTTCTGATCTGATATATAAACTGGATGGCACCTTTCCATTGCACAGAAGTCTTATGCACAAGTTTTGTGGTTCTCTCATGCATTCAGCCTGCTGCCACTGAATAGGAGAGGGGGAAGATTCCTGTGTTTAGCCTGCTGCAGCTGAAATAAAGGCATGTCTCACTCCCACTCTGTGTATTGCCTCTCTTTTGGACTGGCCAAATTGAATGTGAACCTCTTGGCCTTGGTCAGCTGCACAATAACCATAAATCAAAACACAGATTTGCTGTATTTTGTCATTCACGTAAGTGGAAATATACAGCCAATACTCTTCTGTGTTTGTTTTCTCTTGTTCCACATTTTACTTGTAAGCCATCTACATTGTACATTTATTTGCACTTAATTTATTCTCATAGATAACAGTCTGTTAAACATCTATGTCATGATATACTGTAGGTTCATCATGACATTATTGTATAGGCTGAAAGAGAGTACTGATGATAAATGCTTTATATTTAATAAGTACTGAATAAGCAATGCTGATTATTACTGCTGTTTGTGTTTGTAGAAAAGCCACACGATCAGCAGAAGTCATTTTGAGAACCCAGCTGACACATTTCAAGTGTATATCATGTCATTTTGATTGGCATTAGAAGGAAGTAGGGCAAGAGAATGCCATAGATATAGCAAACTTAAAATTTAAGGTGTTTTTGACAGAACTTCTGGTCTTGTGGAAAACTGAGAAAATATGCACTGTAGAATTATATTAAAATTGTTCTGTAGCTTCTTTAATTTCATTATTTGATACCTACATTACCATACCCTCTCCTTTGAGCCTCGTGAATTATGATTTATTCTCGAAGATTCAATTATGTGACGTTCACCTTTTTAACACACCTTGGCATTTTACTGGTATATACTGAATGAAGTCAAAATACTTGGCTGTTAACTAAATCTCTGTGACCAACCCCATCTTACATGGCACCACTCTGCTTTTGATACCACATCACTGATACCAAAGAGTGACTGGTCCATTACCTGGAAATTCCAATGAATTCATCATTTCTTTCTTTTCTCATTTAATTCAATTTGTAAATTCTTTGTCACGTACCACAATGCATCCCACATCACTTTACATTCCTATGTCCATTTCTCAAAATTGATCTCAAGTATGAGTTGGCTACTAACCACTGATATTTATTTCCCTTAGCTAAAAGTGCCCATGCCTACCTTAGTTTCCTTGATTATTCTGCCCTTGCTCTAAACAAGCATCACTGGTTAACCTCTAATGCTTTTGCTTACTTAAGTACATTTCTCCCCAACTATCTTGTGAACTCTTTGAGATGTGATGATGTCTTAATCACATCTCTCTAATAACAACTACAAAAATGTCAACATATCTCAAACATAGTTGTTTATCAGTAACAAGTTGGAGAATGAATGATTGTTTGGCTGAGGTCAATCAGGAGGAAAATATTAGAGATTCATCACATGGATTATTCTAGAAAATTACCTATTTTACCTAACTCTTTCACCTAGCCTTTTGAAGAAGCTTGAGAAAATTTAATGTCAATTTTGATGTTGATAAAATATTTAAAATCATAAGTGGTAAGAAAGATTCAAGAAACAGTTATACAGATATATGATAAAAGTATTTAAGATAAATTTCACTGCTGTTTGGTTAAAAGAATTATGTAAGCAAATATAAAATCCAAATTACCCAGCTGAAATCCAATACTTATTCAAAATTTAAGGATTCAGTTGACCAGAAAATTGATTAGCAAAGAATAAAATGTGAGCTTCTTACAAAGCATGCATATGGCACCATAGGGCAACATATGAGACCCATCTGAGGGGAATGGGAGAGAAAAAGAGAGAAATTCCCTAATGTTCATTCACAAACTTATCAAAGTCAATCACTAAGCCAAACATGAGAAGGAGGTAGGGGGGATAGAATAAAATGGGAATTGGGTAAGGGTTAATTGAGTGATGTGTGCATGTATACCTCTACCATCTTGGACTCCATTAAGATGTATGCCTACAATGCACCAATAAAAAGAAAAAAAGAAACATAAAAAAGAACAACTTAAAGAAAAACTTTCTATTTGTCAATTTTTTACAACAACAAAAAACACATCATGAATATTTATGAAAATGTCATCTAGATGCCCTGGCTAGCATGGGAGTTTTACTCATTAACTGGGTTCAGGGGATTGATTCTTCCATATGCATGCATCCCTATGTTACTTAGGGGAGAGCTGTTAGCATAAAAAACTGGTAACTATTATACCTGAAATACATAAACACAACTTATTGTCATTTACATCACAGGTTTAATGTATTTAAGTTTTATTGCTACTTCAGTACAAATAATTAAAGACTCAAAGATGATAGTTAGAAAGACAAGTTTCTCCATTTCCAAAAGGTACTATGCAACATTATAATTATTCAAGAAAACAAGAATTGCTACATAATAAGTCTACTTCTCCAAGTTACATGTAAACTTACCACAACATTCACACACAAATTTATCTAATGACACACAATTTCAAATTTTGTTTTAAAGAATTAAAGTCATCATTAACTTGAAATAATTTTACATAAATATGGATATGCCCTTTCCTTAATTTTTTCCTAGTTTCAGAAGGCCAGTAGTCTCTTTTCTCTTTTGACATACATGGCATTTGTCGAATTTATGCCAGATAAAGCCATTGCTTTTTCCTCTTTCATCTTACTTTTGGTTTTAAACATTGCAATGAACATGCTTTCTGTTAGAAAACATTGTGTTCATTAGGTCTTGTATTAAGGTGAATTAGAAGTTCCTGTTTTCTGCAATGTTTGTCTCCTAGATGCATGTGTGCTCCTTAGACAGTATACCCCACAAGTAGAGTCAGTTGAGAAAACACATGTTTAACCACCCTGTGAGAAGTCATTCTTGAAGCCCAGCAGGTAGTTCACTAATGGGAATGTGAAAAGCAGAGGAGGTGACCTCTTTGCTCTGCTGCTTCTCTCTGGCCATGGCTTCCTAGAGCTGGCAGGTTGACTGAGCTAGGAAACAGCCCACTATTAGAGACACTAAACCATTGCTAGGTTCTTCTTAATAATGACAGAAGCTGCCCTCCATGAAGGCCTTCATATATAACTTATGTTGGTATTTGCCTGAAATAAGTTTGTGATGCCTGCCTTCATCATAGGCAAGAAAAGGGACTAAAGTATCATGCCCACAGGACCAGGGAGCATTCATACTTTCTCTGGGTTATAGTTTACATCTGTGTGCCCACTATGGAGGTTAGGAACATGGCAGTGAAAGTAAGGAGGTGGTGACATTTGACAAAGTTTGCAGCCAGAAGGTGGAGTCTGGAAGAATTTTCCCCTTGAACTGTACTGGACCAAACATGATGTCAGATCAGAGTTCAATCATCTGGGAGACTGAAAATCTAGCACAAGTGAAAACACTGAGAGGCTCAGACTCTCCACTGGATGATTTCAGTTTTTCTGGTTCTAGCGGAACAGGAAAGTGAAGCTGGAATTCTTTTGAGCAAAACATCCTTATCATGGAGGAAATCCTAAGGGTTGGAATGTAGGCACATATAAAGGATTATTCCATAGCTTTACCAGGTCATAGGTTTCACACAGCAGCAAGATTTCTAGATAATTCTATTTGAAACCTGAAAAAATACTTTAACTTGTATTCTGGTTGATTCTTATTGTGAAAGAGAGTGGGGTGAGTTTTTAGAATTGTATTGTAAAGCCCCTTAATAGGGTAGCTAGGAACAAAGAGACAGCAGAAGCTGCTAGGGTTGTAGGACTGGCTATAATTCTAATTGCAAGTACCCCGTGGGGAAAAGATGACTGTTCAAAGCTCAAATCTGACTTAGATGAAAACAAAAAATATAGCAAGCTATTGTGGTTAGTGAGAAAACTGAACTGGAGGAGGCAGACAGGAAACATCAACTGATAATAGAAAAAAAAAAGCCAGGTAATATCTTGGAAAGGAAAGAGAAAAGTCAGTTTGTGAAGACTTTACAGGAGGTGAGAGAACAGCTGCTAGTTGATGCATGCAGGCATCACACCCCTGCATGGGTGCCCTCAGCCATACACCTGTCATCTTCTGGCTGTGATGGGACTGCTGGCATATGAGAAATGAATGGGTGATAAATGCAAAACAACTGTGTTCTCCATGGGACGGAGTCAACAGTATCTCATTATGACAAATCCACTTGAAGTCTGTATTCTTAAGTTCAATTCCCGTTTAGGGGCTTCTCATTAGTCTGAAAACACTGGCAGTGCTTCTGATTCAACAGGTTCAGGAAAAATTAATATATATTCACACACACACACACACACACACTCACACACACACACACACACACACACACACATTCTCTAACAGTGTCTGTGTTAGAAAAAATATAATTAAAGAATGGCTTCCTTACTTTTGTTTCTTGAAAAAGTTCAGCTATGTCTCTTGAATATGAGAGATGAAATTTTTTTGTCCTAAACTTTCTTAATCATTAAGGTGAAAATCAAAGTTTCCTTCTTTGCTTACCTTTAATGAACTGGATGCAAATTACTTAACTGTAAGAACTTTAGGGCTTCATTATGCGTAGGACCTATTTTTATATCATCTGTTTTTACTGCCAGAGAAGGTGTTGTGATCCTTTGTTTTCTCTACCTTTTTATAATCCCTGTATATGGCAATCTATGAGCAGTCTTAGTTTTTATATTGTATAAGCTAATCCTCTCCAAAGTGGGCAATATATTGATACCTGCACCCCCAATTGGAAGGATAATACATTTTATTGCCCAAAACATATCTCATGGGGCCCAAAGACTTTTCTTTCTCTGACCCATCACCATGACCATGTCATAAACCACATAAAGAGAAAACACTAAGTTTTTCTTACTAATGACCTTATGCTTCTTAATACCTCAATCTATTTCCTTCTGACTCTCTGTTTCCTCAATTCTTCTGGTACGAGGTTTCTAAGCTAATATGTTCTGTAACTTACAACATCTGCTTTGCTCTTTCATTTATTTTGCACATTGCTCTTCTTTTAACATACAAAGCAAAATCGTATCTTTCTTTACAACACACTGGTTCCCTATAGATCACCATCAGGCTACTCATTTCAGTACCCAATCTTAACATATATTGGGACTTCACATTTTTCCTATTTTTTAATTTAAATTTTTTATTGATGCATTTTAGTCATACATCTTCTCAATGAAGTAAGAGTTAGTGGAGGAATGCATGCACACGTCACCCAATTAGCCCTTCCTCAACTTCCTCCTCATTTCTTTCCCCTCCATCCTTCTCACGTTTGGCTTAGTGATTGACTTTGATATGTTTCTGAATGTATATCATGTATATTATGGAATTTCCCTCTTCCCTCCTCCCATATCCTCAGGTTGCTTATTTGCTCATCTACAGTATCCCCTTCTTTGCTTAGAGTTCCTCCTATGACCCATTTCTCCCTAGGTTCCATATATTATGGAGAACAGCAGATTTCTTATTTTTTGTGACTGACTAATCTCACTTTGCATAATGTTCTTTAGTTCCATACATTTCCCTGTAAATTATGTAATTGTGTTTTTCTTTATGGCTGAGTAAAATTACATTGTGTACATAACCAATAATTTTGTTATCCATTCATCTGTTGATGGACATCTTGGATGATTCCATAGTTTGGCAATTATTAATTGTGCAGATATGAACATAGATATACAAGCATGGGATAGCATTAAATTGAAAAGCTTCTATTCAGCATAGGAAAGTATCAAGAACCTCAACCAAGAGCCAACAGAATGAGAGAAAATTTTTGCCACTTACTCACCTCATAGAGGACTAACATCTAGAATACACAGAGAACTCGAGAAACTCAGTACTAAGAAAACAACCTACTCAAAAATGGGCAAGGGAACTAAATAGACACTTCACAAAAAAAGAAAGTCAAACGGCCAATAAATGAATGAAAAAAAAATGCTCAACATCATTAGCAATCAGAGAGATGCAAATCAAAACTACCCTGGGATTTCACTTAACTACAACTAGAATGGCAATAATTCAAACACAAACAACAAAAGCTGGCAAGAATGTAGAGAAGTGGTAACTCTACTACATTGTTGGTGGAACTGTAAATTAGTGCAGCCAGTTTGGAAAACTGTATGGAGGATCCTCAGAATAATGAGAATGAACCTACCATATGATCCAACAATACCACTTCTGGGTATCTCCCCAAAAGGATGAAATCCAAACTACCAAACTAATGCTTGGGACTTCCCATTCTAACACAATCTCAAGATATTCTACTTTGAGAATTTTCTCATGGAGGAGCTTCGCATACTTTTGTTTGGGGCTTACCTTTGGCACAGATGAATATAATCTAGACTGAGTCTTGAAGCCAAAGAACTCAGCAATATATATATATATATATATATATATATATATATATATATATATATATATATATGTGTGTGTGTGTGTGTGTGTGTAATGTATATGTGTGTGTATATATATATATATATATAAAAAATGTATTTCTTCAACATCACATCAGAAGAATGTATATGAAGAAGCACTTTGCAACAGTGCAATACCAGATGGTTACATTGCATATGACACTGGATAGATTTCAAAGGTTCAGATTTGTCATTTTAGCACAGCATTTTATATATAGTAGAAAAAGATCTGTGGGTAAGGAGACATATAGAATTAAACAAAGAACTCTTGTGCTGAGACCATTCACTCAATGTTTTCTTTGAAGAAGAGATTAAATAAAAAATATACAGGAATTATCACAGGAGTATAGAAATATAGGTAAGTTATCAATCAATCAAGAAAACACAAAATATGTATTTTTACCTTTAAATGTTAAAAATCTAATATAAAATACATGAATATTAATATTTCAACTAAAAATAAAAAGCCAGCTTCATCATCTTATATATTTTGTAATACCTTAGCAATTATTTAACATAAGAAAAAGTAAAATTCATATATAATATCATTTGACTATAATAAGCAAATATGTGTTTCATATTTACACCATACACATGATACTAAAGGATTTTTATGCCTTAACTTAATAATCATTACAATAACTCTTCAGGGAAGAGATTGCTGTTATTCCCACCTATCAATGAGCAACTGTGATAAGAAAATTTTCCAAGACTGTGAAATGACTCACTAATAGGGGCAATATTCAAATCCAGGCAAGATTAGCTCCAGAGTTCACAGGGCATTGTTTTTCTTTTAAGAGACAATAATTTGCTAGGTTTCTTTAGTGTTTCTGCATGTCTTGTGTACAACTTCACAAAGGCACAAAAGTGACAGGAATTCAGTAGAAACCTTACTTGAAATTTTGGATTTTGGTCTTCTCCCAGGGTAGCAATAAGTGGCAGGATCCTCTTTTGTGATGTGGGGATAACAGTGGGCCGCAGCTTTAGAGCAGCTATACAGTCAGCAGAGTACACAACCAAGACGCTACAGTATACTACGTTGCTAGGCTACGATGTTCTGTAGGTTAGGTGTATAAAATGCGTTTTTGGCTTATGATGTTTTTCAAATAAATGCGAGTTTACTGGGATCTAACCTCATCACAAGTTGAGGAGCATCTGTATATTGCAGAGACCTGGAAGGTAGAAATAATATTTCCCTCTAGAGCAAAGGGCATGTTTGCTTGCAGTTTTGAAAAATAAGTTTATGGTTTGCTTCTTCAGCAAAGATCAGGCAGGGTTTCTGTCTATGGGAAAAGATGTGCTTTCCTTCAGTTTGAGATTCTTTTTGTGTAATGCAGCTCATTCTAAGTTCAGATGTCAACAGGCCTTTTCACATTACCTTATAGGATTTGAGTTTCAGAAAGCTGGTACAGAAATGCTGATGCTCTGGCTACTGCTACTGGCCTAAGTATAAATCATCTTTCACCTCTGAAACAGGGAGACTCAGGTCTACTCTAGATCTATGAATGGGTGTATAGCTAACTCACACCCTGAATAGCCCTTAACATTATCATAGCGGTTGCCATCATGATATCCAGTAATGCCACTATTAAATGTCTTTAGTTGTTGGAAGATGAATTTTAAAAGTGTTTGTATGTGTTAGAAGTTTGGGATACCATTAATAAATTCTACATATATTTTTAAACATATTTATGTGTGTTGGCATAGCAAAGGACATCACAATTTATTTTGCAATTATTCTATAGTAGGATGCTATAATTTGGATGCCCTGTCATAATTAATCATCTGTTGGTGTTTAATATTAAATCATCATGTCATTTTGGATTGAATGGTGTGACAAAAAATTTCATACATAGGATGCAAAGGAAGTATATTTTTTAAAATGTGTCAAAAAACGTCAAATGCCTTGTGTATGTGCTCTCTGCCTGTAGCTTTTCATATATTATTTAAAAATCTTTATGTATCCTTTCTTTACCCAATGGGTTGAGGTTTGGATGTAGACTAAGGTCTAAGTCAATTTAGCAAGGCTTTTGACTTTGCTTGTCTATAACAATACAAATAGCCAACAGCAACATGAAGAAATGATCCTGTTTATTTCATCTTTTCACTGAAAATTTTATGATGACATATAGGCCTAATTAATTCAAATAAAAATGTAGCACTTGCCTATTTTCAATAAAAGTCATTTTGCAACAAAGCAAGTTACTAAGTTTTGGAAAACATTGATGCTCTTTGAATAATATGCCAGAAATTTCAACCACATTAAATAAATGCAATCTACATAGAAATGTGACATTCTCTAGAAGCAAGACAAAATTGAACTCATTATGTAGATGCCTGACACCACCCTCTGCTAATAAAGAAAGTGATATAGTTTTATAACTTTCCAAGTATGCCTGCATGTGTATATCATTTGTATCTTACAATAGCAACTTCATCTGATGGTTAGGAGAGCAAAGTGTCACACAACTAATAAACATGGGTATTAGGACAAGCACCCAAGTGTTCTTTCTTACTGTCTTTTTAATACTCTTTGCTACATTTCATATACTGATTTTATACCTTTAAATTCATCACTGTAATCATGTCATTCCAATATAATCCAATCTTTGGCTTCTATAGAAATATGGACTTATGAATCAAAAAACAAAAAAAAGTGGAAGAAGACAAAGAGGAGAGAAGAAGGAGCTTTATCAACACAAAAGCACATTATTCTTTATACCACAGAAAAAAACATTATATGTGATGTAGCTTTTCCCCAATGCCTTCTATTGATTATTATGCATTTTCTATTCCACCCCTGAATTTTCTTATAATTGACTGTCATGGAGCCACTTTCTTTATTACCCACTAAGCTCCTAGCCATCAGCCCTGCTTCTAGGTTTGCCCTTTCTATTCCTTTCTCCTCCTTCTGAGTCACTTGAGTAACTTTGGTATTATCATTCTTCTCTCTCAGCCAGGTTAGCTGCTAGAGAGCAGCAGAATATAACCAAGGGAGTTGGTGTAGTTTTGTGACACTTAACAAAGCCTAAGACACTATGTTAAAATGTTATAATCTGAATCATTGCTATGAAAACACTGAGTAAGAAATTATCATTTTATGGCATTAATTAACTCTTATAAACTATTGATCATAGAAAAACAGCATAGGTATCACAATATTGGTGATGTTATTCCTTTATTATTATTTTTGTAATACTGGGGATTGAACCCAGAGGCATTTTATTGTCTTTTCTTTCTTCTTCTTCATTTTTTTAATGGAACTGAGGATGGAAACCTTCTACTCTGGGCTACACTCCCAGACCTATTTTATATTTTTTTGGAATTTGGAAACAGGGACTCTTAAGCCAGTGAAGATGGCTTTGAACCTGCAAGATCCTCCTTTCTCTGCCTCCCAAGGGTGGGGATTATAAGCATGCGCCACCATGCCTGGCGAGGCATTCTATTTTCAAGTGACACCGAGGCCCCTTTTTATCTTTTGTTTTGAAATAGGTTGCTAACACATCAAAGTCAATCACTAAGCCAAGCATGGAAAGGAGGAAGGGGGAAGAAATAGGGTGGGGATTGGGGAAGGGCTAATTGGGTGATGTGTGCATGTATGTCCCCACAAGTCTTTTATCACATTAAGATGTATGACTACAATGCACCACTTTAAAAAAATTAAAAAAATAAAAGAGAACTCCCCCCAAAATAATAATGATGACAAACATTTAATAATAATTACTGGCATTAATATATTTACATATATATTATTCATTTAATTCATGCAATAATTCTGTGAGATATCGTCATTATCATCATTCAGAGGTGATCAATATCTCATTTCAGAGGTGAGAAGTAAACATTGAGATATGGAATAAGTTGTCCAGGGTTGCAAAATAAACAAGTAACAGAGCATGAATTGGAGCCTTTTAAATCTGGTTCTAGAATCTTGAGCCCTCATACCCATGCCCTAAAGTAACCCATAGGTAGCTCATGAAATATTTTACATTATAAATTAAAGTCCCAGGTTTTAATTGCAAAAATGAGAGGACCTTTTCATCAAGACCGCTTTGGCAGGGGTATAGAAAACAGATGAAAGGAATAAATGCATGCACAGAGTTGGAGTCTGATTAGAATGCCATAGACACACAATATCAGCTTGATTGGGTTCAGTTTGGTGGTAACTGAACATCAGAGGAACAGAAACTTAATATATATTTAGAAGAAAAAAACAGTACCATTTGGGCAGAAAATGGATGTAGAAAATGACCCTGCAATAGCACTTTCTTTTCTGTTTTATTTATTATACTTTTATTGGTGCATTGTAGTTTCATATCATAAGGTGGTTTAGAATGACAGGAACATATATGTACATGGCACTTGAGCTTCCCCCCAGCTCCCTCCCCACTCCTCCCCCTTCCCCATACATGCTGTTGAGATTGGCATTGTTAATTCCACATATGCACATAATATCAATGGAAGTGTTACCCTCATTAATTCTTCCCCCAAACACTGCCCTAGATCTCCTCCCTCACTCCACTGGGGTTTCTTCATCAACTAAAGTCCCTTTTGTGTCCTAATCACTCCCTAGCTTCTACATATGAAAAAAAAAAAAAAAAACTTATGACCCTTCACTTTCTGCTAATGACTATTCTCACTTAACATGATGCTCCCAGGTCCATCCATTTTCCTTCAAATAACATAATTTTATTCTCCTTTATTTCTTAGTAGAATTCCATTGCATATGTCTCAAAATTTTGTAACCCATTCTTATTTATAGCAGAAAATTTACAATAACCAAAGTATGGAATCATCCTAAGTATCCTAAAAAGCAGATTAAAAAACATGGTATATGTACACAATAGAATTTTACTCAGCCATAAAAAGAATATAATTATGTCATTTTCTAGAAAAGGCAGAGAACTAGAGAAAATTATGCTAAATGAGAACACCCAGTCTCAGAAAGTCAAGGGCTATATGTTTTTGTTTTTTATTTTCCCATATGAGGAAGCTAAAAGAAAGCAAACAAAAGTACCTCAATAAATGGGGTAGAAACCAGTAATAGTGGCAGGGGATTGGTAGACAGAGGTGAGAAGAAAATAAAGGAAGACAGATGAAGGAAACAGTTGAAATAATGTTATCTCCTCACATGAAGATATCGTTGCCAATCTCACTCACATGTGCTACGAGGGAGGAGGAGGAAATACAGTGAAATCTGGAGGGAAACACACCGACCACTGTGTGCATGTGTTTGTACCACTTTGGATCTCACTATGATGTATAATTAAAATGCACCAATAAGATATTTTTAAATAAATGAGAAAAGGGAAGACTCAGAAATGGCTTCCAGGTGCTGGTACATGTGCTAATTCAGATGACAGCACCCTCTAAGGCTTGTGAGAAAAGATTCAAGGATTCAGTGTGAGAAATAGAAATGTCTAGACATCAATGGGCAGTCATGGATATTCCCAGTGCCCAGGGATCAAGCACTCAACTTTTATGCAAGTCACAATTTTTTTTTTTTTTTGGTGGTACTGGGGTTCCTGGAAACCCTTTTCCAGGCTACACTCCCAGACTATATATATATATATATATATATATATATATATATATATATATTCCAAATAAAATATATATATTTTATTTGGAAATAAGGTCTCTTAAGCCAGCAAGGCTGGCTTTGAACCTGCAAGATCTTCCTTTCTCTGCCTCCCAAGCGCGAGGATTATAAGCATGCGCCACCACGCCCAGTTGCAAGCCACAGTTTTGAATATTATTCGTAAGGGCATGTTTACATGTTTTAGGGACTTGTACACTTCCAGACAAAACCTGTATCCCCCACATCTCACCAGTGTTGCAAGATCCTGTAATAGGGGAAAGGCAAACACCTCTGGAGCCAGACTGTCACTGAGTAGGAATCTCATCTCTGTCTTATGTAGTTTCCTTGGATAGTACAGTTAGTTATGGGAGAGCCCATTCTTTAAATAAGCAGACTTGAATTTGAAAACCAGATATGTCACTTTTAGCTGCTAATATGGCCAAGCCTCAGTTTCTTCTTTTGCAAAATGGAGATAATAGTGTATGCTTTCATTTGGGTATTAAATGAATTAGGGCATATTTAGCTCTGCATGCAGTTCTTGCGTATGTCATTTATTCAACCCATGTTAGCCAGGAACTACAGTCATGTGCTAGGTAATGTGATGTGTGTAATTACCAAATTGATCTTACTATTACCAATCATAGTGGAAATTAAAGTGAAACAAAAATATATGAGTGAGGATTTCTTCTGCCTAAAATGTTGTCTCCTCTGTCACTCAGATCCTATAAAAACTTCAAAAGCCAGTTGCATTGGATATTTGCAGATCCTAGGTAGAATCACACAAGAGAAAGCCAGGCATTCTGTAGCCCAAGTGCAATTTCATACCTCCTTGATAACTTCTGTTGCCATAGTGGACTGACTTATAATTATGCATGTGCTTAGAGCAGCTCTCTAATTGATTTTGAACTCTAAAAATATAAGGTCATGCCATATTCATATTTGATTCTTATTAATGGCAAAGACAGTGCTCTGTAAATGTTAACTTGCATAGGCTGAATATCTCAGACATAAGCAGCTGCTCTAATTTGATCTTTCTGAGAAAACTACTCAGAACATATTAAAAAACAACAGGGATATTGCAGGAGCTTGATTTAGATCACCGTAACAGATGTATGAGTGAGTCTCAGGATCTGCTAGCAATGTGCATGAGAGGGATGTTTTATTTTCTTAATGTTTGCATTTGCATAAAGAAAAATTAAGAGTTCCTGTGTTTATATCCATCTGAAAGACACAATTGCCTTTTGTTTTGCTCCACTAGCAATATGTTGATGTTTTTCAAGTATGTATTTATCATTGAACCAGCAAAGGAAATAAAAGGTCAATGGTAGCTCTCAGATAGAAGCATTTATAATATCTAGAATGCTAATTAGAAACTTTCTTGGGGATTCATGTCATACACCTCTAGAAAAAAGGTAGGTATATATTATATTTTATTATCCTTTTCACAGCTTGTATATGTAAATTACAAATTGTGCTAATTATTTAAGGAGATAAATCTGATATATTATTTGTTATGTATTGGTCATCCAGTGATTTAGTGTTTGTGATAATATTTTCCTTTCTAAAAAATCATCCACAATAATAGAGTTAACATTACAATCTCTTAAAATGAACAGTTCTAATTTTATTCTTCTTTTTCACCCAAAAGTATTCAGATTTTTTTTTAATTTTACAGTTATTGTGCAAGCATGTGTGTCCAATAAAGCACTAAGATGATTGATTTGAATACCAGATGTTAGAAGTTAAAAACATTTTTAACCTCTAAACTTGTTTCTTCATCTCAAAGTGGAAAATTCACACCATTCTCAATTTACATATATTACATGTATATATCTACATTTAAATAAAGTTGGATTTGAAATCCAGATGCTTTAATTTTAGCTGTTAATACTTTCAAGACTGTTTCTAAATGACAAAGACATAATAAAATTACAGCCAAATATCTACATCCTGGTTCAGAATCCCTGGAATATAGTAAGGCTTCAGTAAATATGAGTTCTAATTATAGTTTATGCATGTCTAAGTTTATAAAACATTCAACCATTTAAAACATTTAAATCAACATTAGTTTTGCAGTCCTTGATGTTGAGAGAATCAAGTAGTATGTTCTTTTTAACTCTTAATATTCTGTCACATAAGTCTGGTGAATTTCATGTACCCATATATAAGAGATGTTTAAATTTTTAAAAATAAATTCAGAGACAATGCTTCGGTGAGTACCTTGCGGCTAGTTTCCTCAAGTAAATACATGGGAAATTGTGCAGATTGTCCAGGAAGCAGAGAAGTCAACAAAACATAGGAAATGCACATTTTAAAAATAATTGAATGTGCATTGTAGTCATATATTTTAATGTGGTACAAGATGGTAGAGGCATACATGCACACATTCCTTCATTTAGCCCTTCTTCAATTCTCACCCCATTCTCTGCCCCTCCCTCCTTCTCATATTTGGTTTAGTGATTGGCTTTGAAAGGTTTGTGAATGTACATCATGGACACTATGTCATTTCCCTTTTCTTTCCTCACATCACCCCCAGGCAGGCCTCCTTATTTGCTCATTTATGTTTTCTTCTCCTTCATCTAGAGCTCATTCTTATGACACTTTTTGTCCCTAGTCTCCGCATATTAAAAAGAGGATCACATTTTTACTTTTGGTGACTGACTAATCTCAGTGTTCTTCAGATCCATTCATTTCCCTGCAAATGATGTAATTTTGTTCTTCTTTATAGTTGAGAAAAATTTCATTGTGTACATATCCCATAGGTTGTGATCCATCCACTTATTGATGGATATCTTGGCTGGATATAAAGTTTGGCAATTGTGAATTGTGCAGCTAAGAATACAGATACACATGGATTACTTTGATATTTAATTTCCATTCTTTTGGGTAGATACCCAGAAGTGGTATTGCTGGATCATATGATAGGTTCCTTCTCATTCCTCTGAGGATCCTCCATACTGTTTTCCAAAGTGGCTGTACTAATTTGCAATACCAACAATAATGTATTAGAGTTCCCACATCCTCACCAGAATTTGTTGCTGCTTGTGTTTTAAATGAGTGGCATTCTAGATGGAGGTAGGTAAAATCTTAGAATAGTTTTTATTTTAATCTGATTATTAATAAGGTTAATCATGTTTTATACATTTATTGATCTTTTTAATTTCTTCTTTTTTGAAGTGTCTATTTAGATCACTTGCCCATTTTTTATGGGTTGTTTTCTTAGTACTGAGTTTCTTAAGTTATCTGTGTAGTCTAGACATTAGTCCTCTATGGGAGGAATAATTGGCAGAAATTTTTCTCATTCTGTTAGTTCTCTGTTGATGTTTGTGATAGTTTCATTTGCTTTACAGAAGCTCTGCAGTTTAATCCAATCCTATATATTGATCCACTTTTGATTTCTTGTGCCTTTGGGGTCTTGTTTAGAAAGTGTTTATCTATGTCTAAGTCTTGGATCTATGCCCTTTAAAAGGACCTGCAAGGTCTCTAGTCTGATTTCCACGTTTTTTATCTGTCTTAAGTAAAATGCAATAAAGTGGAGTTTATTCTCATTTTTCTGTGTTTTGCCAGCACCATTTGTTGAAGAAGCAATGCTTTTTTTCAGTGTATGCTTTTGGCTCCTTTGTCAAAAATCAATTGATTATAAGTGTGTGAAATTATAAATGAGTCTATTTTGCTCCATTGGTCTATGTTTTGGTCTTTGTGACAGTAACATGCTGTTTTTATTACTACGGCTTTGTAATATAGTTTGAAATCAGATACTGTGATGCCTCCTGTATGGTTTTTGTTGCTGAGAACTACTTTGAATGTTATTTCTTTTTAAGGACTGATTTTTTTCTATGTCTGTAAGAAATGATAATGGCAATTTAATGGGAATTGCGTTGAATCTGTGTATCCCTTTGGAAGAATAGCCATTTTGATGATTTTTTTTTTGCCTATTCAATGGAAAATCTTTCATCTTCTAAGGTCTTCTTCAATTTCTTTTTTCAATGTTTTAGAATTTTTTTGTATAACTTTTTTTTTTAAATTCATCCCGTAGTATTTTTCCATTTAATATCCTTCCTGAGTGGAACTGTTTTCTGAATTTCTTTTTCAGAGGATTATAGTTGGCATACAAAAAAGCTTCTGAATTTTTAAGATTGATTTTGTATCCAGACACTTTGCTGAATTTGTTGATCAGTTCCATAAGCATTTTAGTTAAATTTGTTGGATCTTCTAAGTATAGTCGTAATGTCATCATGTCATCTGAAAATAGTGATAGTTTTATTTCGTTTTTCCTATTTGTAATCCTTTCATTTCCTTTGCTTGCCTTATTGCTCTGGCTAGAGTCTCAGGTACTATTTTGAAAAAGAGTGGTGATAATGGACATCCTTGTCTTAGTCTTGTTTTTAGGGGAAATTCTCACGGGTTTTTCCCATTTAATATGATATTGGTTGTGAGCCTATTGTATATTTCTTACTCTCTATTTCATGATGGTGAGTATGTTCCTTATATTCTGAGTCTCTGCAATGCACTTAGCATAAATGTGTTTTAGATTTTGTCCAATGTCTTTTCAGTGTCTATTAAAATGAGCATGTGATTTATATCTCTAGTTCTATATAGGTGATGCATTATATGGATTGTTTTTTATATGTTGAACCAGCTTTGCATCCCTGCGATAAATCCTACATGGTCGTGGTGTATGATTTTTTTATCTGGTTTTCAATGCATGTCACTAAAATGTTTTTTTTTTTTTTTTTTTTTTTTTTTTTTTTTTTAGCAGTTTTGGGTCTACGTTTACCAACAATATAGGCCTGCAATATTCTTTCATTGAGTAGTCCTTATGTGGTTTTGGTATTAATGTGATGTTGGCATCATAAAATTTATTTGAGAGTCATGTAATAGATTGAAACTATTGGGATTAGCTCTTCTATGAAGGTTTTATAAAATTCACTTGGGAAACCATCTGGTCCTGGACTTTTGTTTGATGGTAGGCTGTTTATTGCTGCTTCACCATCTTTTATTGCTATTGGTTGATTTAAATTTTCTATACCTTTTTAAATCAGTTTAGAAGGGTTGTATTCATCTAGAAAGTTGTCCATTTCTTCCAGATTTTACTATCTGTTAGAGTGTAGTTTAAAATAATCTTCTGGATTTATACACTGTCAGTGGAAATATCACTTCTCTCTTATATTTTTATAATTTGGATTTATTTTCTCTTTCTTTTGGTTAGGTTGGCTAGTGGTTTATCTATCTTCTTTTTTTTCTTTTGAGAAAAAATATTTTGGTTTTGTTGTTTTTTTAATTTCTTACTCTCTATTTCATTGATTTTTGCTCTATTTCCTACTGGCTTTGAGATTATATTGTTGCAGTTTTTCAAGGGCTTTGAGGTGTGTCATTAGATTATTTATTTGGTGATTTTTGTTCATAATATTCTCCAGGCCTTTTCATCTTCTTGTGAATGACATGATTTTGTTCTTCTTTATTGTTGAGTAGAAGTCCACTGTGTGTATTTACCATAATTTTGCAATCTATTTACCTGTTGATAGAGACCTAGGTTGGTTCCATATTTTGGCTATTGCAAATTGTACTGCTATGAACACGGATACACACACACACACACACACACACACACACACACACACACATAGATATATATGTGTGTGTGTGTATATATATATATATATATATATATATATATATATAATATTACTGTAGTTGTCTGATTTCAACACCTTTGGAAAGATACCAAGGAGTGGTATAGCTGGATCGTATGTTTGATCCATTCCAAGTTTTCCAAAGAATCTCCACACTGATCTCCATAGCAGCTAAACTAGTTTGTATTCCCACCAACAGTGTAAAAAGTTTCCAATTTTCCCATATCCTCGCCAGCATTTGTTGTTATTTGTTGTTATTTGACTTCTTTATGCTTGCCATTCTGATTGGGGTTAGATGGAATCTCAGTGTAGTTTTGATTTGAATCTCTTTGCTTACTAATGATGTTGAACATTTTTTCATATATCCATTGGCCACTTGTATCTCTTCTTTTATGAATTCTCTATTCAATTCAGTTGCCCATTTCTTAATTTTGTTGTTTGTTTTCCTAATGTAGAGTCTTTGAGCTCTTTGTATATTGGGGATATTAGGCTTCTATCAGAGTGGTAGCTGGTAAAAACTCCCATTGTGTAGGCTTTCTCTTTAGATTCTTGATGGTTTCCTTTGATGAAGAGAAACTTTTTAGTTTGATGACATCCCACTTGTTAACTCTTGCTTTAATTCCCTGTGCTTTGGAGGTCTTGTTGAAGAAGTTACTACCTGAGCCTATATGTTCAAGTGTTGACCCTATGTTCTCCTCTTATAGCTTCACAGTCTCTGGTCTGATTTCCAGGTCTTTGATCCATCTCGAATTGTTTTCTCTGCATGGTGAGAGGTAAGGATTTAGTTCCATCTTTCTACAAATGGATAGCCTGTTCTCCCAGCACCATTTGTTGAAAAGGCTGTCTTTTCTCCAGCATATGAATTTTGCTTCTTTTTCAAATATCAATTGACTATAAGTATGTGGGTTTGTTTCTGTATCTTTTATTCTGTTACATTGATCTGTTTGCCTGTTATTGTGCCAGTACAATGCTGTTTTAACTACTATTGCTTTGTAGTATAATTTGAAGCCAGGGATTGTGATCCCTCCTTCATGGTTCTTATTGCTGAGAATTGCTTTGGCTATTCTGGTTCTTTTCTTTCCCCATATTAAATTCATGACTGATTTTTCTAGGTCTCTGAAAAATGTTTTTGGTATTTTGACAGGCACTGCATTGAAATTGTAGATCATTTTTGACTGAATAACAATTTTGATTATATTTTTTCTGTCTATTCATGTGCAAGGGAAATCATTCCATCTTCCAAGGTCTTCAATATCTTTCTTTAATGCTTTATACTTTTCATAGTAGAGGTCTTGTAAGTCTCTGGTTAGGTTGATTCCTACATATTTTATTGGTTTGAGGTTGTTGTGAATGGAATTATTTTTCTTATTTTTTGCTTTGTCAATTAATTGTTGGCATATAGAAAAGCAACTGATATCTTTATGTTGATTTTATATCCTGATACTTTGCTGATATGATTAATTAGCTTCATTAGTCATTTGGATGAATTTTTTGGGTCTTCTAGATATAAGATCATGTTGCTTGAAAATAAGAATAATTTTAATTCCTCTTTTCCTATTTGAATTTGTTTCATATCTTTCTCTTGTCTTATTGCTGTGGAAAAATTTTCAAGGACTGTATTGAAAAGGAATGGTGATAGTGGACATCTTTTTTTGTTCTTGATTTTAGGGTTAATTCTTAGCGTTTTTCCCCTTTCAATATGATGTTGGCCTTGGGCTTATTGTATATTGCCTTAATGATGTTAAGATACATTCCTTATTTTCCACTTTTTTGCAGTGTTTTTAACAAGAATGGTCTTAGATTTAGTCTAATGATTTTTTTTTAGTTTCTATTGATATTGATATAAACATGTAGTTTTTTTCTCAGTTCTATTTATGTGGTTAATAACATGTATTGCCTTGTTTTTCAGGGATAAAACCAACTTGGTCATCATGTGCAATTCTCTTTATATGGTTTTTAATGAATATAGATAGTATTTTGTTTAGAATTTTGCATTCATCTTCATCCCAGATATTGGTCTATAATTTTGTTTTCTTGAGGTATTTATTTGGTTTTGTTATTAATGTGATACTGAATACTGTCTCATAGAAGGAGTTTACAAGAATTTTATTTCTTTTAACTTCTATTTTAGGTAGTGTTTGTTCTCTTTTGCTTAGTTTCTTGCTTGATGTAAATTATTGTTTCTCTGATTCAGATATTTATTACTTATACCTTCTTTGCAGTTAATCTCTTAGAGTATTTTCTCTAGTTCTGATTTAAAAGACATAAATTCTTTCATCTTTTCTTTGTCCTGGAAAATTTCTATTTCCCCGTTGAATAACAGAGATAATTTTGCTGGGTAGAAAATTTGGGGCTGCACTTTTTTTTTCAGAGTTTAAAAGTTGTTACTCCACTTCCTCCTAGTTTTCATGATTTGGTTTGGGAAGTCTGGAGTGATTCTAATTGGTTTGTCTCTGAATGTCACTTCGTCTTTTGGTTTTCTTGCCTTTAAGATTCTCTTCTTGGCTTATACTTTGGTCAGTATGACTATTTTGTGACATAGTGAGGTGTTTTTTCAGGACTTTGCCTGATTAGTTTTAATCAGGTTGTTTCTTTCTTATTATTAAGTTTGAGAGGTTTCTGCATATTTTGAGTAATAGTCCTTTTCTCTGATGTCTTTTGTAAACATTTTCCTCAGATTTTTTTTTTACTTTTCTCGCTTTCTGGACAGTGTTTATAACATAAGTTTTTTTTAAATTTAATAAAGTCCAACTTACCAATTATTTTCTTTGATAAATAATGACATATATATATATATATATATATATATATATATATATATATATATATTGCCTTTTATATTTTATCTAAAACTGGCATTCTCCCGCTTAGGATCACCTAGATAGTCTCCTGTGTAACCTTCTATATATTTTATGGTTTTGTATATTACATTTTATTCCATGATCAAATATGAATTACTTTCAAGGACATAATATAAACAATAAGACTTATTTGTTTGCTTATTTGTGCATATGGATGTCCATTTATTCCAGAACAATTTACTGAGAAGATTGTCTTTGCCTCAATGTATTGCTTTTTTGTTTATCAAAGATTAGCTGATTGTATTTATGTGGGTCGATGAGGAGCTTGTTATTATATTTCATTTATATCTTTTTATGTTATTTTACTTATACTACTCTATTTTGGCTACTGTATCTTTAAAATTGTGTAGTTTTACAATTGTGTAGTTAAACTTAATCTTAATGCAACAAATGCCAAATTTTGGCAAGTCAGTTTTGAAAATGTTATTGTCATGAATCTATCTTATTTTGTATTTAGGTCATAATCTTATTATGGAAAAATATTGTGATATTAGTATGCTAATAAAGGATTTGTAAAAAGATGTCCCACATAGACTTCAGTAAAGTGAAAGGCACAGACACTTCTGAGACAGTGTCTGGTTTACATAATATCAGACCATGATGAGGGTGTTTGGAAAAGACTTCATTGAATTAGTCTTTAGAGCAAAACTGAGCCAGAATTGAGATTACTCTTGCACACGTTCAATTTGAGTTTCATGGAAGCAGTAACAATGTGTGGTTTGCAGAAAACTTTTTTGCAGAAAAATGGAATGAAAATTTTAATGAGCAAAATCAAATACTAGGATCATTCTGAGATGATATTTCTAGATTCCATTATCCTTATACTCATTATTTTTTAAGAGCATAAAAGAAACATTTATGAACATTAAATGAGATATTGTACAGCAAAATTTCTTTGGAAACAGTAAAATTCTATATACATGTAGGGTAAAAATCAAATTCTCCCAAATTCCTCTGACCAATCAACTAATCAACATCAAGTTGCATATCTCAGGTCTCCTGAATAAACATATTCTTGGAAATCAATATGATTTTGTGCACCATGTACTAATCTATCAAAAGATTTAGAGTTAGTTGTTTTTCCACAATCTACCTTTTCCACAAAATTAGTTTCTAGAGGAAAAACTCATAATTCCAAATGAAAATATAGGATAAAGTTGAAGTGGGGGAGAAATGAGAAAAGAAAAAGGAAAATGAGCTAAATTTTCTGCTGTTTTTAGTAAAAGCTCTATCATTATATCTCAAGATGTTGTTGTTGATGATGATGATGGTGGTGTGTGTGTGTGTGTGTGTGTGTGTGTGTGTGTGTGTGTGTTATTGAGAATTGAACCCAGGGACATTCTACTGCTGAGCCACAGTGCAGTCCTCTTTTATTTATTTTATTTTGAAACAGAGTACCACTAAGTTGTCTGTCCAGAAGCTCACTAAATTGCTGAGGTTGGCCTGTAACCTGCAATGCTCCTGCAATTCTCAAATCTGCAAGTGTCTCAGTTTTCTGAGCACTGGGACTGCAGGTGTGCACCACCATGCCTAGACCAAATTACTTTTTAAGTGAAAAACAAAACAAACAACAAAAAACCCTCTTCTAACACCACTTAAAGTTGTAATTTCCCAAATACTTCTGTTTGTGTGGGAAAGTCTGACTCACAATCTTCACTTAAACTGACATTTATTCATATCCAGCCTGTGGACCACCCACTCATCTTTAATAGTTCCTGCCAAGGTATGAATACGGCCTCTAATTTCTCATGGCTTGTAATTTTATTCACTCAAACAGATGTGGATGGTCACCAGGTCAGAAAGACCATCTGTGCTGTGGCCTAAAAGAGCCTTTCGAGGAAAACTGGACCAGGTCACAGGGGAAGAGATCAAGTGCTCTTGATCACAGGACCTGAGAGCCCTTAAAGGTGAGATCTGAATTGTCTCAGGCAATCGGGAATAATGCATTTAAAATGACTGTCACTCTGCAGCCTAAGAAGGTGAATGATCCTCAAGTAAACTTCAAGAATCCAAAATATATTTACCTGTTTAAAAAGCAAAAAGATAAAGAAAGAGAAAGTCCCACAACAATGAGTTAAGCCGTAAGAAAACTGATAATGAACGCAGCATCATTCTGCTTCTGAGCTCTAAGTCCAGTCCTTTTTATCTTTAGGTATTTTAGACTTTTACTGGTGCAATGTGATTATACTTTGTTGTGAAATTCAAACTGCTACAAACATTTGTGCACACATGGTGTATCTTCCTTTGTATATCTGTCCCCAGTCCCTCCCCATACATGTTAGTGAGAATGGAATTAAGCTTTCTTTTATAGATGTAACCTTATTTTAACTGTTCCCTTTCTCAGTCCTTGTTTTATTCCTTTCCCAATTCTCTGTTCTTCAGCCCCTTTCCATTGTTCTTCTGGTTTCTTTCATTTGACTGGTATTTTTATTAATTAAATATTTTTTTGGTGCTGAAGATTAAACCTAGGAGCATTCTACTTTGAAGCTATAACTTCCACCGTATTTTGTCCTTTGTCATTTGGAAACAGGATCTCAGTAAGATTCTGGGGCGGGCTTTGAACCTGTAACTCGCCTATCTTAACCTCCCAAGAACTGAAATTGCAGGTGTGCACCACCATGCCCATCTGCTTCCTATATTAGCTCTTTTCATATATTCTCCTAAACCAACTCTGATATTATTCTTTGTGGTTCAACTCAGTAGAATGGCTACTTTCCTGGGAAAATAGGAGACTTAGCACTTCCCTATTCCTGCCTAAATTAGCAGTGAACTCCTTCAGTTCACTCAGAAACTACATTTCTTGTCAATCAAATGAAGAATAATTGGAGACTTGGTAAATTAACTTTACATATTGACTTTATATTACTTAATTTGATGATTAAAATATGATATAGCACCTTTGAAACATGGTTATGACCTATTAAATGGTCAAATTAATAAATAATAAAAGGGAAAATGGAAATTTGTTGTTTTAATTTCAAATGTTAATTTTTTATTGCTCTCTACTGATGAAATTATGTATACAATGTGTAAACAGTTTTGTATCAATCAATTTTATCCATATTTCTAGGACTGAAATTGAAAGACCAAGTAAATAAATTATTCCTAGAAACACTGGTAAGTATTCCCAGAGACAAAGTAAGGAACCAGAGTTTTTCAGCTGAGAATGTTGCAAAGGCATATTTACAAATCATCTTTATTATAAAGATGATCTATGATTATTGTTATTTAAGATATAAATGAGAACATACTATTTATTTTCTTTTCTTTTGGCAATGTCGATTGAACCCAGGATCTTTCTACTTCAGAATTCTGTGCTGGACTGATTCCTTTATAACTTTATATCTTTGACAACGAAACTAGACCGGTCACATTCCAACACTGATGATTTAACATGATGGAGCAAAATGCACTGTTTCATCCATCACTTCTCATCCTATAAATATCACTCTAAAACATGTAGACACAATGCTAATCACACCTGATTCAGAAGGCAATTTGTATTCAGATATGCCTGAGTGCGCCACAAAGAATTTATCTTTCATCTGGTGGCATAGATCAAGCATTAGCCCAGGTCTGCAACCTTGAAGGTACAAAAATATCATTCAGATACTCACTACGATATGCAAAACTCATGGAAGCATTTTACTGAACTTGTCTGGATAGGAAATCAACTATTTTTACCTGTGGCCCTCCTACCTTGATCTTAGGCTACTGCTTGATTTATTGTGGAAGGCTCTGCTTGTCTTCTTGTTTCTACCCTTGACCCTCTCTCATTCTCACAAAGCTGTCAAGAGTGATCTTTAAAAGAATAGATCAAAGGGCTCTGGTTACATAAATTGACTCTCTCATTAAATACAATTAAATATACCAGATAAAACATTTCCAATTACCACAAAGACTTTAAAGATTGGAAAAGATAGTGTAGAAACTTTCAGAGAAAATATTGGTGAAATGTTTTAACTCAGGTGTATAACCATACTAATGGAATGTCAGATACTTCAAGAAAATTTTCAAATAGGTTGTGTGATTTAGCTGGGTGATACTATGTTTTCAGGAACAGTCACTATTCAATGGAAAAAGTTACATGGCTACATTTCCCATGTTAAGCTGAGACTAGGGCCATAAAATATGATTGGACATGTCCTATTGTACTACAAATCCCCAGAAATGGGGAATGGAGACAGAAAGTATTCAGACATTATGATACCCTGCAGTGTAAAGTTTGGCCCCTGAAACCGTGAAGTATATAACATGTAAAACAAATATAGTAAGCAGATTCACTCTGCTCCTTAAAGAATTCAACCTCAAGATAAAGACAAGCCAGGGGGGTAGTGCAAGCTTCTAATCCCAGTACTTGGGAGGCTGAGACAGAAGGATTGTGCAGGTTTGAAGCCAGCCTCAGCTACTTAGTGAGGCTCACAGAAACTTAGTGAGACCCTGTTTCAAAAAAAAAAAAAAAAATATATATATATATATATATATATATATATATACACACACACACACACACACACACACACACACACACACACACATATTGGTCTGGGAGCATAGCCCAGATGTAGAAAGCCCCTGGGTTCCATGCCCACTATCACCAAAAATCAATCAATCAATAAATAATAAAATAAATAAATTTAAAAAGATAAAGAAAAACACAATTTAAATAATACTTTTGCCGCCAGGTGTGGTGAGATGGTTCAATGCCAGACTTGACAACTTAGGGAGAGCCCATTTCAAAACAAAAATCGAAGATAGCTGGGAATATAATAACACACATGGATTCAATCCTAAATATAAAAATAAATAAAATATATAAATAAAAATACTTCTGCAGGTGAATATAAATAAGGTAGCCACGATGCTGAGAAAGCAAGACAAAATCCAAAAGCTTTTATATTTGAAAAATTACGGCCACACATAATCTGCCTGAGTTTTGCATGAGTTGCTCACATGCACCATCTGATCGGATCAAGAAACATCAAGCTTGGTGATGATCAAGGTGGTTTTTGGAGGGCAGTGTTTCCAGGCACCTAACTTAAACAAATTCAGAACCTCTGGAAGAATTTAAAAAAAAAGTTATTCCAGACTTAATGAAAACTAAGAAAAAAATAATGTTTCAAGAGAAGTGAGCTGGGTGTGGTGTCACATGCATGTAATCCCAATACTTGGGAGGCTGAGAAGGATGGCAAATTCGTGCCCAGCCTCAGGTAATTAGTGAGGCTCTCCATAACTTAGTGAGAACTTGTGAAAAAATAAAAACTAGGGCTGGGAGGAGAGCTTGGAGGTAGAAAGCCCCAGGGTTCAATTCCAAGTACTACAAAAAATAATAATAATAATAAGAGAGAGAAAGAATAGAAGTGACCACCACTTAGTCTTGAGAGCCATGCACATAACCAAAAAAAAAAAGCAATAAATGAGGTAACAATGAACTTACAATAAATCTAATGAAATCTGCAGGTGTATATAGTGAAGCAATAATGGTATGATAGCCAGATTGGCTAAATAAATGACCCCAATTTCTCACCTTTTCCTGGATCTATTCTTTTTGCCACTTAATAGTCCTTGTCATCAAAGGCAAAAGCTCTTTTCCTATTATTTTAATCTGCTGGTCTTGTGCTTCTCCTTGGTTCATAGAATGCACTAGAAGTGATGTGTATGTTTCAAACTCATACATATGTAATGTGTATGTCTGATTTCCTACTTGCTCAATAAGGTCACCAGAAGACTATATGTAAGCAAGTCTACTGATAAATAAGAGCCACAGAGAGACATCTGACTCACTTTGGTTAAGGTCATCTTGAATTTCCAAAAATTATTCAAGCCATAACTACAGAAGCTAGGCCACATTAGACAAAAAGAATCTACTCACTGAACCCAGCCTAATTGATCAACTCACAGACCTAGGTGCTAGGTTATCCCAATTGCACATTTCTTCTCTTAGCTCCAAACTTACCCTCAAAAATGAAGACAAAACTTTTCAAGCGTTTTTCCTCTACAAGAAGCATTTATTTCATGGTAGTTAATTGTGATGTATGGCAGTGAAACTGGTTAAAATTTTCAGTACTTCCTATTAGCATGTATCAAATGCTTACTATCATACAAGCATAACATAAAATGCTTTAAATGCCTTTGCTCATTTGATGCTCATAAAAATAGTGTTAGGAACAGTTGACTGTCAGCCACTAGACCTTGTTTACATTAGAAGTAGTGAATTGCTACTTCCTAAATATTTTGCTTCCTCTCACATCTACCATTCTCAACTGTGTATTCCATCAACATTCCTCAGAGTTCTTCACAACCCAGTAAATAAGACAAATTATTTGGCTTCTCTGAGGCTCCAGTAGGCTCCAGTTACCTGTTAAGAGCTCATTCCTAATGAGTAGTCAATATCTCTATTGTAGCACTCATTAATATTTCAAATATTGCCTCTAGAAATAGGCATTTCTCCCACTTTCAAATGAGTAAACAAAAACTTAAAAATTTTAATACTATGCTCATAGTCACACAGCTTTTACATATCAAGGAATCCAGCATAGCTCCATAGAATGTTCCTTTTTTAATTCTGGGGATGGGGAACCCGGGGCATTTTACCTCCAAACTCTACCTTCAGCCCTGTTTTATATTTTTATTTTTAAACCAGGTCTCACTAAATTGTTGAGGCTGGCCTTGAACCTGCAATCCTCCTGTCTAATCTTCTCAAGTAATAGGATTATAGGCATGTGCCACCACACCTAGCAGAAAGTACTCTTAATGAGATGCCACAGGTCATGAGAACAAAATGTCCTTTGTACTCCCTTTTCCCCACAACAGCTTAAAAATTAACACTGAAAGAGATCTTATGCCTTAGATGTGGGAGTTTCAAGCATTTATTTCTTCATTTTTATTGTGTTTGGATATAGCCACAAAAATGTAACACGCAGTCAAATTATTTATAAATTGTAGCAGCTCTCAGATCCATCTGTTTGCTGATGTCCTTTGACTCTATAAATCATTTTGTCCAACCTAAGAAAAACAGAATTCATCAGCTATGTGTCAGAATTCCTTTATGTTGCCATAATTTCTTCCCTGAATAAAATCGATCATCTTTACAGTCAGAGCTGGTAGACGGAGATGAAGAAACAAGCATTGCCCACACAGAAGAACCTCACTGTCCTGCAAACCACTGCCCAATGAAAGGAGCTGAAAACATCTAAATGTATTTGAAGCAATGATTTCTGACCATATTTTACTTTGCACAATGAATGTTTAATAAGCTTTCCTAGTAATCCAATAAACATAAAATTGGTCATAAAGGGATCATTTATATTGGCTACATTAATACAAACTAAATAGTCAATAAGAGAAACATTATTTCACACAGCAATGCATATACCAGATTAAATATTTCACAATTATTTAAAGTTATGATTGTGGAAAATAAATATTAGTCTGTAAAATTATTATAATGGGAAATATGAAACCATGAATACAAAAATACATATTATTTTTAAACTTATTTTCTGTCCTCATCAATGTGTTTATGATACAACTGTAATCAAGTTTTTATTAAATATTATCAGTATTCAATTACATTTGTGTTCTGACATCCTCTCTCTCCATAAATCACTGTTTCAATTCAGATAAAAAATTACTTAATGTCATTTGAAAGTTGAAGTTGAACTAATTCTTATCATACATGAGGTTAGTCTATACTAAAAATAAAAAGCAATATATATAAAGAAAATACTGACTTTAGAAGTAGCATATGTTGTAGCAGTTTTGGTCTGTACTCAACTTTGTCACTAAGCTCCAGGTAAGTCTTTTATGAGAAATGTATTTGGATTCTCTAAAGTTATAAAGTTTTTATGGAGGCTTAAGGAAAAGAAGAAAAGGCAGGATAAGACTAAAATCAAGACAAGTTTGGGAAGCTTCTTAAAGGGTGAAAACAACCTGTAGAACTTTGGAGTGAGGTGAGCAACTGAATACACATTTAAACACTATTTCAGAAAGCGTATTATAATATTAGCTTTTGGAAAGCAATGTTTGTACTTTAAAAATTGTTACTGGTAATTAATAAAGCAACTAACTAAAGCTGTGTGAAATTTGGAGAGGTGTTTATACTTGAAAGTAACATTTGGGGCTCCAACATCTTTTCGAGACCCCTTCTGCAGGTTTTATTGCAACAAAGTCTGTATTGCTCTTCATATATCTGTTTTTCCCCCTTTGAAACCTTTTGTGTTGATGTCCAAACCTGGGATGGGAGTAAGGAGCCATACAGTAAGTGCCCTCTGGCCACTTGGTAAGCAATGGACAAGCAGAGCTGGCCCAGAGCTAACTCCCAGATCTTAAGGAACTCCAGTCGCTTGCTCCCATCCCTCACCCACCCCTTCCTCCCTCTTGGCCCCTCTCCTTCCCCAGGGCTTCAGCAGTGACCATCTGAATTGCTTCTGTCTTACATCCATCACTGGCCAATTAATCACCACTATGTAAGTTTCCTTCCATTTCTGTTTTCTCATCTGATCCAGGACCACTCCTCCCCCTACACACAAATAGATACTACTTCAGGAGTGATCACGAAAAATCCTAGCGCTGAGTGAAAGCACCCTCCATCCAATCCAGCATTACAGAACCCTCGGCTCCTTGGGGGCACCTGGAGGCTGTATGTTTTGTCCTTTGATTCAGAGGCTTTCAAAGAGTTGAGGGAAGCCCCACTCCTCTTATTTAACCTCCGCAGGTTTGGAACCCTCTCAGGAATCAGATGTGGACTTCCAGTTCCAAGGCTTAAGGCTTTGTGCAGTTCTCCAAGGGTCCAGACCTTCCCACCAACCAACTCACAAATTCTCCAAGGGTCCAGGACTCCCCCACAATCTGACTCTCACTCCAGGCTTTAGGACACCACCACCACTTCATAACTGGACATCTCCCTCCAGGCCTTTCACAGGATACCTCACTTGGTTGCTTCCTTCAAAATCTTAGCACCCTTGGTCTCACGTTGGTCACCCCAAACCCCTAATATCCTTATCCAATATAATTTGGCCTTAATACAAACTAGACAATGACAGTCAATGGCCAAAAAAAGGCATTTCTAAATTTCCAAATTTAGCACAATCCCTAAACTTTTCAGTACCACAACAGCAGACGATCTGAGGTCCCCATTCCCTGTCTTTGTCAACCATGTTTCCTCCACCAAATCCTCCTCTTGACTGTGTGCCCCACACTGGCTTCATCTTTAAACTCAAAAGCTAAGCAGGAGCTCGCTCACGGTTCCTTTTCTCTTTTCTTCTCCCTTTCTCTGCTGTAGGACTTCCCATCGGCTTCTTACTTGTCTGTTTGTGTTTCATGACATAAAGCATGTTTAGAATGTAGGAGACATCTCCCCAACCCCTTTTAAGACTAAGGGGAAAAAAATGTTGCCTTTAAAACCAGCTGCTAGCTATGGAAGTTAAAGGCTGGTCTTTATTTTCTTTCCATCTTTTCTGGCCTTTGCTCTCTATCCCTCAGAAGATGAGTGATTGTACATAAAAGCACCAAAGATATAACACATCTCTTAGGCTAACACACCCCATTTCTGGGTTTGAGGGAACTTAATTTGCTTGTCTTAAAAACAGGCATATGAGAAACTGGTCTCCCAATGTTTTGAGCACCCTACACTTCGTCAATTATAAGACTTATGCTGAAGGGAAGCTACCTTGATGTCATAGTAAAGGGAGCTGCCTTCACTAAGCATCACATATTTAGACTCTAGATATTTTAAAGGCCATTTAGTTCTCTAAAGCCTTTGTTGTAAATGGGAAGTGTCTGTAATCTCATGTTTTCTTGGCCTAGTATAACCAGTGACTCTGTCCTGTGCAGTTAATGTCAGCTAGAAAGTATTGTCAGAACCTTACCTTAACTAATATATTTTGATTCACATATTTATTTTTCTATTATTTATACTTAATAGATAAAAAGTGAGCACAATATTGTCATTTTAAGTAGATATAGTCTCATTTTGTGGCCATTTGACTTGAGATAAATATCTAATGATAATCTTTAAAGAAAAAAATCTGTCTTTTGGAGCAGCAATTGCTATATTTAAGATGTGTTTTATAATCTACCTAACTTTTTGTTTCACCAAGGAATATTTTGATAAGCCCTTTAAGTCTCGCCTTGAAGTTTTGTATCATTGGTACCACAAAATTGTAAATTAAGGCAGAGAACTTAGTGACAAAAGAGGAAACCAGTTTTCATTACTTGGCACAAATGGTGGGGGAAAGCCTTTCAAAGTCCCTAAGAGTAATCTTGAAGAGTCTCGACTGACCATAACAATAAAATGATTTTATAAATGTTTTGTTTGGCAAAATTACAGCTATCTACTTTGTCCTGAATACCCTGAAGAAAATTATAAACAGGAATAGGTGTGTTATTCTGGTATAAAAAGAGCCATAGTCATAGTCATTTGAAAGAACCCCACATAATTTAACTAGACATCTCCTGAATTTGGTTTCCACTTTTGTATATGATGCACATCTATGAATGCCTGTATGTAGTGTCCATCTTGCCTCTCATCAATCCTAATTTTTCTCCACTAATGACTTATAACTATTAGGTCTCCTTATTGCCCAAAAAGTGAGGGATGTCTCTACTTATTTCTATAAAAAGAGTGCTATTTTTATGTCAAGCAATGCAGGGTAGTTTGGGATGCTGCTTAAAGCAAAAAAACAGTCCAACTCCAGAAAGAATTGATTGATACCTGGGGCCACTGGCCAAATGTCCAGAACTGGGCAACTTGGATTGTTCCCATTAGGAGACTCTTCACTTTCTGATCTTCATAACACTTTTCACTTTATATTTTAAAATTTACTCTCTCATTTTTTTGCCCACAAAGGCTTGAATCCATTGTAAAAGCTGCCACCCAAAAGCACGTAAACACTGTTCTTTTCCACAGACAGTACAAATACTGCAAACTACCCAATCCCAGTGACCTCAATGTCTCTCATTATGAGGAAAGCGGATATGATGTAACATCTTTTCCCCCAAACGTAAGTGCCTCCCCTCTCCATTTCTTTTCTGTTAAGAGAAAGTGTAAAATGTTAGAGTGTCAAACAAAAGTAACCCCATTTTATAAAGACATGTCATTTTGCAGAGTGTTTTTTTTACTAACCAGAAATTCCCAAGTCTTACTCAAATATACCCTTCCTCTTGCTTAATAAAAGACCCTCACTTTATTGTCTAAGATGTGTCTGAAAAGCCCCTTATCATGACCCTCTGCTTACTGAAAAGTCCCATCATCCTGCTGTAGCAAACCTCCCTTGGCAATAAGCATCACTCTCCTCTGCCCTGTAGAATCTCCCCTTAATAATCCCTTAACAATAGTAGTCAGCAAGAACTAACTATAATTTCTCTTCTGTTATAGTTAGATATAAAATATCCTCAAAGAACATATTTATTACTGCTCAGAGTTGATGTAATTGAGTCCTGAGGGTTGTAATCCCAGCAGTGGATAAAACTATTTATATGGATTTTCCTGGATTTTGGCATGGGGGAGTAGTTGATCCCTGGGTGTGTGGCATTGGGGTTATATATGGTTCCTCCTCCCTCTGCCATCTCTTTCTCTTATTTCTCCCCTTAGTGATGTGAGGAACACAGCCCATGTGCTCTCCCTCTCTCCATCACCTGCCACCATTGCCTGAGATACATGGTCTCCAGCCTCACATAAACAAAATCCAAGATAAGCTTATTTTTTGTAAGAACATAAATTTTCTTACTTTTAGGTTACCTGGTCAGATCTTTTAGAATATAGCTGTTGAAACTTAAAATAATATCAGAAAAGTGGGGTTGCTGTTATAACTTAAGTTTGACCATTTAGGTTGTGGCTCATTGGAACCGGTTTATGAGAGGAAATTGGAAGTGCCAGAATATGGCTAAAAAGACAAAATGGTAGACTGTGCTCAGGAGATTATTGAAGGCAAAAAGGACTCCATAGGAAAATGGAGTAGAGGTCATGTAGGTTATAATTAGCAAGGAACTTATATAAGGCCAAATTTAAAGATGATGGGCTAAACAAACTGGTGGAAAAAATACCAAAACAGAAAGATATTTAAACTGCATTATGGATATTGGTGCCACATTCAGCAAAATCTACATTAAAATTTGGGACTGGAAAGTAAAACAGAGAAACTTTGTAGATTTGAAGTTTGTCTGGAAAGGCACACTCAAGCAGGAATTAAAAGAAATGATATAACCACTAAGCCAAGCAAGGGAAGGAGGGATGGGTAGGGAATGGGGTGGGAATTGGGTAGGGGTTAAACTGTTGATGTGTACATGTACATACACACAAGTTTTTTTTTTACCCCAATATGATGTATAAATATAATGCACCAATAAAAATAGAAAAAAAAAAACAAAGAAGCAGTGATAAATCTCAAAAAAAGGAGAGAGATGATATCATAGAAGAAAATAAATAAATTTTTAAAAAATGAGAAAGTGGTATTCATGATGGAGATGGCCCAGAAGTGGCCATGATGAAAGCATCAGATGAAATTGGATCCAGGGGCCACCCAAATAAAGTTAGAGAGAGGGTTGGCCCAAATAGTCTTGGGGCTAGTGGCTACCTGGATAGAGCATACCCAGGGGTTGTGATTAAAAATGCCCTAGTGTCAATGATTAAGGGGGGGTGTGACCACTTTTCTTGTTAGCAGCCCATCTTGGAGCCCATGTAATGCTAGCTTTGCAATAATAAGAAGCCATGGATACTTTCCATTAGATTGTCCAAAAGAAGACCTTGGGAGCTTGGCAACATGTGCCAGGGTTGGAGTCACTGCAAAGCAGACCAAAATGGGGCATTTTTGAAGCTGTGAGGGTGGGGCCAATATTACAAGAAAAATCCTTGAGATTTAGAAATGCCAGAAATGTGAAACAATGGTGAAGAAAGGCTACTAGCTGTGATCCAGAGAGACAGAATGGAAGAGGCAGTAAACTGTCCATTGCAGAGTTACTAAGACCCCTTGGAGATCACATCTCACCACCATGTGCCCTGGATGCCAGAAGTGGAGCTGCAAGATCAAATGCTTTCCCTGTTAGATATTGTTTTGTTTGGTCTCATTTATTCTTTCTATGGCACTATTCCTTCATTTGGGAATGAAAATGTTTACTCAAAGCCATTGCATATTGGATGCATGAAACTTGCTTTTTATTTTGATCCTCATTGTCTTTAAAGGAGTTCACAAGAGTTCATCTTAAATCTCCAACAAGACTTTGGACTTTTGGACTTCTAAGCAATGCTGGAAATGTTAAGACTTTAGGAACTCTTGGAGAGGACTAAATTCATTTTGTATTCTGAGCTAGGCATAAACTCTTTAGGGGTTAAGGGTGGAATATTATAATTATATATAAAAATGTCCCCTAAGGAACTCAGTTATTAATGTTTGCAGTTGATGTAATTGAGTCTTCAGAGTTGTAATCCCAGGAGTTAATAAACTTATTATAATGGATTGATGTGTGTTTTGGCATTGGCTGGTAGGGTGTTGCTAGTGAGATGGGGGTGGCTCTCTAAGGTGTGGCCTTAGATATTATATATGGTTTCTCCTTACTTTCTTTTTTTCTATTTTGCTTTCTGCATTCATGATTGGAGGAGGACAGCCCATGTGCTCTCCCTCTCTTCACCACTCAGCACGATGCCTTGAGTTCCAGGGTCCTCATCGTCATGTGAACTGAATCCAAAACCAAAATAAAATAAATATTTCCTCAATTTACCTGGTAAATTCTTTATAACTGTTAGAATTCTGAGAGAAACACCCTCCATGTAAAATCTCTCTTTAGACAAGCCATACAAACTTCTAGTCTGTAAATAGACTTATGTTCCAGCGTTTCCTGGATAACTCTTTTACAAGGTTTATTTCATTAAACATTCAACTTTAGGTGGGTATATTACCACAAATGTAAGAATAATGAAGATAATTAAATGAGATTAGGTGAAAACAGCATTGCATAGCATTTTATTCAGGATAGGAGTGTAGTGTAGTACATAGAGAGAATGTGGTTTGAATCATATATGTATAGCTACACCCCCATCCATTTTTTTTTACTATAAAACAGGGTCTTTCTAAGTTGCTGAGGTTCTAAGTAAGTTGCTGAGATGAGTTTCAAACCTGTGATCTTCCTGTCTCTGCCTCCCAAGTACTTGAATTACAGGTGTACACCTCCTGCCCTGCTGCTTTCATACTTCTAAAAAAGGTTCTCCAAAAAGTTTTCAGTACATTTTAACTACCAAAAACTGGAAGTTGGTAATGATAAAGAAGTAACAAAATCTTTTTGTTGTTTTGTTTCGTTGTTGTTGTTGTTGTTGTTGTTGTTGTTGTTGATCTGGTCCCTGACTCAACTCCTTTTTAATAGATCAAATTAATGACTTCTGAACTGTCACAAAAGAAATACTCTCTGAGTTGAAACTATTCATTACTTTTCTCTAAAACTAGCTCTTCCAATGAGAGCAATGCTAAGGTTTGGACATTTCCCATATCCTTCTTCCTAACCTGAAGAATTTCGATTATATGATTCAAACCACATTCAGAAAGCATAGAATCCTTTAATTACACTAATTCCCTCTCGTATGGACTAAGCGACACTCCTATCCTTAATAAAATGCTTAGGATGAAGACAAGATATATGTGGATATATCTGGATTTCTTAAGCTAGCAATGGACCCACAATAAACTATCCATGGACCAAGGATAGATTCACTTTATTTCCCTTTAGTCTAAATGAAACATTAAGTATCATTTCCCCCACTCCACAGAGGAAAATACACATCTGTACAAAAGATCAAGGTCAGAATTAAGTTCTTAATTCATAGGTATATTATCTTCCAGAAATCTATTTTTCAAGAAAGAAATAAAGGAATTATAAATGTGAATGGGAATGTACAGTTTCTCTGCTTTCTCTTTACATCATCTCAAGTTTTCACAGTGAGCAGATAAATTTGAGGCCTTCCATTTTTGAAGGCAGCTTCATAGTTAGTAGATCAAGTAGGTCCAAGTAGAAACCATGAGAAAAATTGCACGACTTAGCTGTTCTGGCTAGGGTAGCCAGTAAGCAAAAATTAAGAATAATAAAAGGTCTCACTCCTAAAGAATATACTTCTAATGTTGTCAGGGTTAAAGGCCAGATAGAGATCTGGGATAGAGTTTGGGTTAATATAGCACATATTTTTTTATATTTCCCCTTGCTCATATATATTAGAAATTATAATTCAGTTGTCTGTGGATCATCAGGGATTTTAACTCATGGCCTAAAAATGGAAGTATGAGCCATGAGGATGATTAATTTTTTCTTCAGCTGGAAATCTCTATAAGCCATGGTTTGAAAACATGAATTCTCTGGTCCCAAATGCATGTGTGCAAAATCTAACTGACAAGTTGGTATTAGAAAGTTGAGTCTTTGGAAGATGACCAGTTCATGACATGGAACCCACATGAATGGTACTAATCTCATTATATAAGAGGCCTCAAGAATAAAATTGAACAAATAATATTTCACTAATATACCAATATGTTGCACTGAAACCCACCATTCTGTATATTTAATATGTACCAGTATAAATCAGAAAATTAAAAGAGGTCCCAAAGCCGGGCATGGTGGTGCATGCTTGTAATCCCAGCGCTTGGGAGGTTGAGACAGGAGGATTGCACAGGTTAAAATCCAGCCTCAGCTACTTAGTGAGGCTCTCAGCAACTTAGTGAGATCCTGTTTCCAAATAAAGTATAAAATAGGTCTGAGAGTATAGCTCGGAAGTAGGAATCCTCTGGGTTCCACCCCCAGTACCACCAAAAAAAAAAAAAAAAAAAAAGGCCCCAGAAAAAACCCTGGCCTTATCTGTCATAGGAGATTACAGTGAGATCAATAATTAGAAACTACAAGAAACCAAGTGTATCTGCACTTTGACCTTGGACTTCCAGGTTCTAGAATTACAAGCAGTATACTTCTCTTGCTTATGAACCACGAAGTTTATGTCATTTTCTTTTAGCAACACAAATTAAGATAACACCCTTATAAAGAAACTTAATTGTGGATCTTTAAGAATCCTATTTCTGTTGTCCCTGCCCTCTCCTAGAGCTCCTGAATAGAGTAACAGAAATAAATGTCCGCAATTAGCCTTCCTAAGCTATGAGAGACATGGTAGGTCAAAATACTATTTAATCTTGGTGGAATAAATGTGTGAATGATCTCTGTTATATCCTAATTTCTTACTAAAATGTCCTAAGAAGTCTTTTAAAAGCATAAACCAAACAACAAGCAGATTGAGAACAGAGAAACGTCTTAGTTTGTATTCCCTGGGAAACACTTTAATACAAATTTGCATGCCACAAATTTATTTGAGAATACCCTTGGGAACTCTAGACAAAAAAGGAGAAAGCATAGATGAGCAAATAAGGAGACCTAACTAAGACGATGGGAGGGAAGAAGAGGAAAATTTCCTCTTGTACATGATGCACATTCACAAACATAAGCCAGAAATAAGAAGGAGGGGGGATGGAGGGAATGGGGTGAGAGTTGGGGAAGGGCTACACAAATGATGTGTGCATGTATGCCTCTATCATCATGTACCCATTCAAAGGTTATGACTACAACACACCAAATAAAAAGAAAAAATAATACCTTTAGGATCAGGATTTGGGGAGAATGAGAATCAGGCACTGGCGAACACTGAACTGTGATTCTAATTGCAACAAGTAATTCAGCTGAGCTTATGGGACGCTCTGAAGCTAAGGGGGTCCTTTAGATTTACCCTCAATGAAGGAGTAGGCTTCAAGTCTTCAACTCCCAAGGAGAGCCATAAATTTGGATGAGCAGCTCCCATGTGCTGAGGGCAGTTACTAGACAAGGACTCATCCATGAGCTAACTTCATGACAGTCAGACCACCTTGGGGCTGGGCTGGGTTAAAACAGACTATAGGTCCTCACATTAAAAGAGTCAACTGACAAAATTTATCAGCAATATTTTGTAATTAACATTCTCATGGTTAAATCCAAGTTAATTTATTTTTTCCTTTAAATAAAAATTAGTTTATATTTCCATGACTACCATCCATTATAAGAACAAATACAACGTGGATACAATTTTTTAAAATTCTGAAGGAAAGAGGTTTCCAAACTGGAAGTTTGTTTTGTCAAACTATTGATCAAGAATGAAGGAAAAACAAAGAAATCCCTATATCCTTGATTTCTCTAAAATTATTATTTTCTGTACACTCTAGAAAAAAATAATTAAGGAAAAAAGATATATTCCCCAAACAAGGCAGTGAATCAAGAAAGAGGAAGTTACATAATCAAGGAAACCAGGCATTCAACCTAAGAAAATGTTGTCAGAAATTCCTATTTTAACAGGTATGGCAGTTTTGAAGAGCGAACACAAAATAGGAAGATGTGACTGCTCTCCTTCCTGAAATGACAAGACTTAAGTCCACCTTATGCATTTTTATATTAAAAGTAGTTTCATAATTTTATTATATATTTTCCAAGAGAATAATTAAGGATAAATGCCAAGAAAACTAAAGAAAAAATAAAACCAACTTGAAAATTGAGCAAAGAGATACTATCATACAAGGAAGGAAATAACACGCAACAGTACACAAAAAGATTTAGTGTTTACCATATTGCATATATATGTATATATGTATTATAAAATATGTTATTACATAAATATACCCCAAATAATTATTAAAGATGATTTATGTACATTTTAGGTACATAGTGGTTGCAAAATATAAATGGTGGTTAATCAGGGCTTAAGTTGTATCTTGCATATTGAGTAATCAATAAAAATGTCTTTAAAGCTAAAGAGAAGAAAAGAAGAAACACACTGAAAACATATTATTTAGAGATTTCAGAGGGAATTAATGTAATAATTAGTAATTCTGTTTGGAGAATGAGAGTGCCTGAGGATTTTTAGTGCCCCTTGATTTCAGGTGTGTAAGTTAGATTTGAAAATAATACAGTTTTAAAACAGCACAACGAAAGAAGCCAGGGAGTCTAGAACAGTACTTAAGTCCTGTTCACCATAGGGTCCAATGGTAAGCTAAACTCTCAGATCATTTCAACATAGTTTTGATAGTAGTCACACATATGTTCCACTTTGCAGATGACAGAGTGTTTGCATATTATGTAAGACAAAGCACATTCCTCTGCATGCCTCTCATCTGTGCAGTTTTATATCACTATATTTACTAAAACCCTTCACTCTGCCATGTCCTTGAGCTCTGCTCAGTGGCAAACTCCTGCTCATTTCTCAACATGATGCTAAAAAGTATCGCTCTCATCCAGTAATTAATTATCATCTTATGTAGGCCTCCCATTACATACAGCCTGTGGTTTTATCATGGACCCCCACCCTCTGGCTCTATTACTTACCTGTTTGTCTCCTCTGATAGTGTGAGCAAGAGCAATGTTTTATTCATGTTTGTGACCTTGCTACCTGTCACTGAATTAGGCATAAGCGAAGCCTCAATTCATATCTGCTTGATTAATTAGCCAAACCATCACTGCATATCAGAGAAGTAGGTAGGGCAAGTATCATTAGCTTCCTTTGGCAGGTGAAAACACAGAGTCTTTGAGGACAGAGCTCCTTGCCCAAACTCACAGAATTTACAGCAGAAGAAACTCTTGGTCTTTGGCAAAACTAATCTCTCACGTGCTTAAAATTCAGGAGGGGGTTATTTATTACAAAAATTATAATGATCTTCCACCCCCAAAACCTGTAGTATACCCACCAGGCACAGAATCAATGATAAGTGAAGTAAGGGGTCTGTGCCCTTGTGGCCAGAGTCTATTCTTGGGTATGAATCCCAGGATCCCATTGCAGTTTGACCTTAAGGAGCCTGAGGGCACCTCAAAGTTAGTGACTCTTATTTTCCTACTCCTCAGTCCCACAGGGCTCCTAGACTAGGACACAGTCTGCCTACTTTCAGAAGCCCCAGGCTCAAGAATGACAAATGATTGGGGATGAGATTCTCTGGCATGGAATTTTTTGAGCAGGGTAGAACCAGAAGGTCACAGGATAGAGAAATGCTAAGGAAAAGCAAAACTCACAGGACTTAGTAAGAACTACATCATACTTGTCACGTGCTGACAATGACTCTTCGCTCATGACTGCTGGGGTTTTGTATGTTCTCCTCATAAGCCCGCAAAGCCTATTTATAAAACACAGAGCTTTAAATAAAGTCTTCCATGAGCAGGTGTGATTGCAGCTGTTGAAATGCTGGCACTCACTAAATGTTAATGGAATGATTAAGAGGCTTAATAAGAGTAGCAGTAAAAAGAGTTTCCCAAATACCCATTTAAGTTTTATATAAAGCAAGCTTGACATGCCAAATATTTCATACCAGTTACTCCCAAATGGCTTTGTTTTGAGTTTTATCAGCAATATTACATTTTCTAGACATAAGAAACTCGAACCAGGTGTTCCCAGGGCTATGTTGGCTAAAGAAAAGTTGCTTTGAAGTACTTCTTTATTCTCTGTTTCTCCAGATTCTGTGATGCACTTATCCACCTCAGGAACGGCCCAGAATTATCAATTCCTAGAGTTGGATGGTGGTTACTGATGTAGTAATCTACTGTAATATCTAAATGTGCCATATTAGGTTAAATGCAAAATTCTCATTTAATGGATCTGTCTCTATAATAGTCTGCAAGGATGCACGTGTGTGTGTGTGTGTGTGTGTGTGTGTGTGTGTGTATGCATTCATGATAGTGATGATTTATATGTAATTTAAAACACATTTTGTATAAAAATTACTTATATTGCTTCATGAATTATATATAAATTAAAAGCTAAGAGGGATGTTAGGGTGAGAGATAATAATGAGGAAATCTTCCTCATATACAGAAGTATTAATGTATTGTGGAGCAACATGCAAATATATTCATCTTGTTAAAAAACTAAGCCTTACAGTCTTATAGTAGTGTGAACAATCAAAATTCATCTTTTAAACTCATTTACTGAATACAGTATTCCAATATTCAATTACTTAACATGATATAAGAGGATAATGAAAGTTTGTCATTCATTCTTCCAATTTCTTCTTTATATATTAACAAATGTGTCTATCCATATAAGACATAATTACTCTATTTAACATGAATTCATTTCTTCTATTGAAGATAAATAATCATTGGCATTTTCTTTAATTAAATATACTACAAAAATAGATCTTTGGCATAAGCTATGCCCAATTTTGGACATGTATAAGATCATAAAATCTTTGCTATTTTTGAAAATGTTGTTATATTTGCATTAACACTGATCTGTAAATCAGATTACCGCTTTAGCATTGGTTTGAGAAAACAATATGAGGCTGTTTATAAAAAGTGACAAATTATTTAGAAGGCTGCACCAACTGCTATTTGCATAAATAGTTATGAAATGTATGGTCTTCTCCTTATCTTTTTTCCTGTAACTATTATTTTTTAAATGTATGGTTTTTTTGTTTTTGTTTCTGTTTTTGCATGTGTGTGGTACTGGGGGTGCAACCCAGGGGATTTTCTACCTCCGGACTATACTCCCAGACCTATTTTATATAGTCTCACTAAGTTGCTGAGAGCCTCACTACGTAGCTGAGGCTGGCTTCAAATCTGTGCATCCTCCTATCTCAGCCTCCCAAGCACTGGGATTACAAGCGTGTACCACCATGCCCGACTCTGTCACTATTATTTTTAACCTTGATCATTGAATTAGTAAAGAGTGTCTGTACAACACAGGAAACTGTCAAGGACCTCAACAGATGCAGGGTTTGGTGGCCACGCTTGTAATCCCCGCACTTGGGAGGCAGAGACAAGAGGATCGCTTAGGTTTGAAGCCAGCCTCGCTGGCTTAAGAGACCCTGTTTCCAAATAAAAAGGTATAAAAATAGGTTTGGGAGTGTAGCCCGGAGGTAGAAGGGTTTCCAGGAACCCCAGTACCACCAAAAAATGAAAAAAAGAACCTCAACTGAAAGCCTACAGAATTAAGAGAAGATTTTTGCAAACTATCCCTCCAATAGAGAACTAATATCTAAAGCATACAGAGAACCGAAGAAACTAAGCGCTAAGAAAGCAAATCACCCAATCAAAAAATGGGCAAGTGAACTAATAGAGGCTTCACAAAAGAAGAAATTCAAATAGCCAACAAATGTATGAGAAAATGGTCAACATCATTAGCAATCTAAGAGATGCAAATCAAAACCACCCTGAGATTTCACCTAACTGACTAGAATGGCAATAATTAAAAACACAAGCAACAGGCTATCATTTTCTTGTGTATGTTTTTGTTTCCTTTGTCAAAAAGTAGTTGGTTTGCATTATTTGGAATAAGAAATAATACTGGCATAATTGTTGTTGTTCCCCATCTACCATTTGTCAATTTCCCTTGATAGTTTAAAATGAATTTATCACAGTTTTGACAATTTGATTAAATTGTGTATATTGTATTTTTCTTCATGGTTTGTGTGTGTGATTTTTTTTATGGGTGCATCTTTGGGTTCATTGACTTTCTTGGATTTTGTAGTTTATAGTTTTTGGAAAATTAAAAAATGTCCCCTTTAGCCGGGCGTGGTGGCACACACTTGTATTTCTTGCGCTTCAGAGGCGGAGACAGGAGGATTGCTCTGGTTTGAAGCCAGCCTTGCTGGCTTAAGAGAACCTGTTTCAAAATAAAAAATAAAATAGGTCTGGGAGTGTAGCCCAGAGGTAGAAGGGTTTCCAGGAACCCCAGTGCCACACACAAAAAATTCCCCTTTATTTTTTCAAGTAGTTTATCTTTCTCCTTTAGAACTCCAATCGACTATTTTAGGCTTCTTTAATTCTAATGAGTGCCACAGATAAGTCGTGTCCATTTTTAGTTGTTTACTTTTTTCTTTTTATTTTATCTCGGATAGTTGCTATTGCTGATGATGGTGGAGACTTGTATTCTGGAGAGGCAGAAATCTGATCCTACCAACCTTATCTTGTGCAGAAATTACCCCAAACATCAAATGCTACCATCGCACATGCTTAGGAACACTGGACAACATGCAGAGTGGAAAAAGAGCTTGGGAAAGATTTCAAGTGGTGGAGGCAGTGGCAATGGCAGTGGGCAGTACCCAGGGGAGGAAGAGATCTGATGCATTACACCTGGAACTTTTAAAGAAATAACCACGGAACCAAAATGCTACCACCATGCACCCTCAGGAACGTGGGATAACCTGCTGGGTGAAGAGGGTGCTAGAATCAGAGCTTGCCGATGGGTGAGGCTGGTGCCAGGACAGTGAGGCCTGGATCGGAGCCTGCCGTGAGGCAAGGCCAGTGTTGGGGCCTCAGAGGCAGGGAAGATGAAACCTCTTTAAAACTCAGGAGGTATGTAAACAAATGTACTAAAGATAATCACCAGTCAAGCATGGGATGGAGGGGGGGATGGGATGGGGATTGGATGAGGGCTAATTGGATGATATGTGCTTGTATATCCTCTCAAGTCTTGTATTCCAATGTGATGTATGATTACAATGCACCAATAAAAATATTCAAAAAATAAAAAATAAAAAAATGAGAAAAAAAATAAAGAAATCTGGGAACACAGATTACCCAACATATTTGCCAAGTCACTTTTAGCAAGCAACTTTCTGTGCCTTAATTTCCCTACTGGAAAATAAGAATGACATCAAACTCACAAAAATGCTATAGGACCAATAGCATTATATACATAAAATTTCAAGAACCATGTTTTACATGATACAGCTTACTAGTGGTTTCTCCCTGTCACTGACCTAATATAAAACCTAACATTTTGATTTATATGAATGTTTAACATTCATGTTTTGTGTGAACTTTCTAATCTTCATAATTTAGGACCTTATGTAATTTTACCTAACTAAAATAATTTAAAAAAATAATAATTATTATTATATATTTCAACTTCCATTATAATTATGTACTTTCAAACCAACAAACACATTAAACAGAAGGTAGGATATGAAATTAAACTGAAATCATGAGGTCTGGAAAGAAATGAAGATTTATCCACAAATTCTAAAAAGCGAATATTTTATTTTGGTTCATTGAATAGATATTAGCTGCTCACCTTTCTTAAAGAATAATAAAATGAAAATCAATATTTGTTGAGCACTGTTTTTATACAGATACAATTTAACATTTTTTACTTGCTTAATGCCATTTAATCTTTGAAATTCATCAATGAAGCTAAATATTATTACTATTTGCAAATTAAAATATTAAGGCATAGTGTACTGAAGTATATAAACTAGGACTTGAACAAAAATTCAAAGATTTCAAGTAGCATGTTTTTATTAAATACTGTACACATATTCCAATAATAGTAATAATAACTAGGAATATAATAGTGGATCTTATTAAAGTATTGAGTATACTGAATGACTGAAATTAGAGTCATTAATTCCTTCTAAACAATAAAAGTCAATGAAAGCATGTCCACTTTAAAGAAATTATTCTAGGTTCTGGAATTTACTAAGAAATAAGAATGTATGAAGTACCCAGGTGTAAGAAAAACAATCATAAGCAAAATGAAAAATAATTAAAAGCTCAGTAAGTGTGATTCCATATGGATACTGACTAAATTTCTTTTCCCACCTGTTTTACATTATTTTGGCATTTGCTATAAACTCTTTATGTATACAGATTTAAAAAATATACGATTGGCTTCTGGAACTACAATTTTCTATTGAAACTTTAGCATCACTCCCTTGAATTCCCTTAGACATGTAGCAGTAAATAATTTATGGCATTGACATTTCATGAATAAAAGTGTGTTATATCATAGATTATAACAAGAAATTCAACACAAGAGAACACAATAGCCCAAATTAATTCTCTTGGTACTTCTAAGAATGATATGTGTTGTTCTCCTATTCTTTATTAGCTGAACATTTTAGAATTTCAGATGACAACTAGGGCTATTTCTATTGCATTATCATAGCTTTCCTGAGTATGGGAGTTAGTCCCAATGTGTAATTTTATATAACTGTAAAAGTCAATTAATTCCATTATCTACTTAGCAGGCCCATTACTTCTCAGGAAAGATTACATAAACACTAAATCTGTATTTTTAGTCTGAGGGCCAGGTGAAAAAACAAGGGCAAATCTCCAGGGAGTTGCATGCCATTTCCTAAAACAGAGATGTCTGAATTGCCTGAAAGTAAGTGGAACATGTTACCTGCTTTAATAGGAAAAAAGAGAGCTATCTCTATGAGCCCCGGCAGTTCCAAAGAATGCTGAATCTCAATGTTCTCAAACACATTGTGTCAGTACACACTCTACTTCTCACTCTGTCCCTTCTCTGAGTCCGTCAGGCACTTTTGGTGGACAATGAAATCTTTGCTGAAGCTCTATTATGCTTAAAATTAGGTCCTAGAACTGATACCAGCTCTTTGGTTGTAAGAAATAGACATAGAGTATCATGTTTCCAAGGAGATTCCCTACTTTTACACTTTCATTTTGGCATTTGATATGCCTCAGACACTTTCTTCTGTAATATACTCATATACTTATTGAGATGGATTTAAATTCATTTTCTAAAATTTCACTAGGATCTCCAGAGCAGATTAGCATCGGGTAACTAGGCAAAAGTCTTCTGTTTCTTCCAGAGAAGAGAATAAAAAATGTATCATAGACACATAGGATACAAAATAATATAATTATGGAGAGCAGTGTAGAAATTCCTTAGAAAACTAGGAATGAATCCACCATATTATCCAGCTATACCACTCCTGGGTATCTTTCCAAAGGGGCTGAAATCAAAGAATTACAGTAACATATGCATACCCGTGTTCATAGCAGCACAATTCATAATAGCCAAAATATGGAACCAACCTAGGTCTCCATCAACCAACAGATGAATGGATTGCAAAATTATGAGAAATACACACAATGGAATTATGCTCAGTTATAAAAAAAAGTACAAAAGCATATCATTTGCAAGAAGATGGAAAGATCTGAAGAAAATTATGTTAAGTGAGATCAATCAAGCACAGAAAGAGAAGGGATATATGTTTTCTCTAATATGCCCAAACCAGGGACTATTAGGAATACCAGAGGGACTCCAGATAATGGAGGAGAAACCCAAGCAAAGTTATAATGGAAGGATAGGAGAAGAAGAAGACTGAGGTTGATTAATGAAGAGCTATATCCTAATATGTGTAAAAGTATGAATGTAGCATGGTCAACCTGGATGCTCATCATTGGGAGAGGGAGAAGGAGAAGTGGGCGAGGAGAGGGCACCAAGCATAGTCTAAATGTATGACATTTTCAATATGATCTACATAAATTTTTTTTTAAATAATATAATTGCATGCTCTGGTTCCACTAGGTTAATTATCCCATCTTCATCATAATATAATCAGAAGTGACCAGGAGAGACTACCATTCTAATTCCTTAATATCAAGGACATTCTAATAATTGAACTGGTTGAGCAGCAAATAACAAGTGTGATGGAGGCCTTGTTGGGATTTATACCTTCTCATAGATTTCCAACCCTATTGGCTTAACATTCCTTTTTTAGAAAAAAAAAAAAAAAACAGCCAGGTGTGGTGGCACACACTTGTACTCCCAGTACTTGGGAGGCTGAGACAGGAGGATCACAGGTTTTTGGCCAGCCTCAGCTACTTACTGAGGCCCTCTGCAACTTAGTGAGGTCTCAGGCTGGGGTATACCTTTGAGGTAGAATACCACTGGGTTCAATTCCCAGCACCACACACACACACACACACACACACACACACACACACACACACAATTACCCAGCATTCTCCCTGGATGCTTCCACTGCCACCTTATTTTTATGTAAGCCCCCCAATTGCATCCAAGGCTACAAATGGAGCCCTAAACTTTTAAGTTTCTCTTGCTTCAGAGCATTGTATCACAGACTTTGGTAATCTATGCTTCATATTTTAGGAGATAAACTCAACAATGATTTAGAGTTCTTGTATCAATGGTGATCTTCAGGATGATGTATTCTGGAGTAGGCTTACACATTCACTCTAAATTTTAAAAAAAAACTTATATTGTGCCTTATACCTCCACTATCATAAAATAAGTTTGATGCCTGATAGCATCTTTAGGTTCTTGAGGCAGTATGTCCTCACTTGGAAATACTGCCACAATCTTATCTACCTACTAACTAACATAAAGGGCTGAAGTTCTTGATGGATACAGAAGTGGGGAAAGATTGTAGCTGGTCTAGGTTGAACCATAAGCAATCATTTTGGGACATAGGAACCATCGTATTAAAAGTATTAGGTTTCATATGATGTTTATAACCAATGTCAGTAAGAAAATTAAAGTGAAATCAGTCTGGTGGTGAACACCAGTAATTCCAGTGAATCAGGAGGCTGAAGCAGGAGGTCTACAAGTTTGAAGCTGGCCTGGCCAGTTTATGTAGCTTTTGTCTCAAAATAAAAAATAATAAAATGACTGGGGATGAAGCTCAGTAGTAGAGCAACCCTTAGTTGTAACCTCAGTATAAAGAAAGGAAAGAAAGAAGGAAGGAAAGAAGGCAGGAAGACAGGCAGGCAGGCAGGCAGGCAGGCAGGCAGGAAGGAAGGAAGGAAAAAATCAAAGAAGAAGCCTCTAAGATTCTGAGACAAGTCCATGCCATCTTCATTACAGAATTAACCACCATTTGGAAAAGAGTAAATGTCATCTTGTGAGGCCCTATTAGACAAAGCACTGAAAAACAGAAGAGCATGTAATAGAACGATCTAGTTAGTTGACACCAGCCAGGCAATAACATACACTGTTTAGACCCTGAATATTGTACTTAAAAATATAGTCACTAGCCACGTGGTGCCGCATGCTTGTAATCCCTGCGCTTGGGAGGTGGAGACAGGAGGATCACGCAGGTTTGAAAACAGCTGTGCTGGCTTAAGAGACCCTGTTTCCAAATAAAAAGTATAAAATAGGTTTGGGAGTGTAGCCCGTAGGTAGAAGGGCTTCCAGGAACCCCAGTACCACCACAAAAAAAAAAAAAAAAAAAATATATATATATATATATATAGAGAGAGAGAGAGAAAGATAGATATAGAAAGATAGATAGATATAGTCACTAATTATATAGGCAAATTATAACTACTTTTGTATAGTGAACATTAAATTTTAAAATTCTTTAAAGTTTGCATATATTATTATACATTTATATTTTATATTGAAAAGCTGATATTCAGTTTCTCTACTGATAAGTCTATTGTTTCACAGCTTTTTTATATTAATAATAACTGCTTTTAAAAATATTATTGGGATGGGGATGTTGCCCAGTGGTAGAATATTTGCCTAACATATACAAGGACTTGTGTTTGATCCTTAGCAATGCAAGCATAATAATAAATAATAATATCAAATATTAATAAAACTAATATGTTTATTCATTATCTGCCTCCAGTTCACCATTTGAGTTATAAATTTATTTATGTTTTTATACATGGAATGTTCTTCTCATTACATGTTTAGAAAGTAAATCTATGAAGCTTTGTTTAACCATTTATTATTTTTATGTCAACACACTACTTTAAGAGATCAAGTTATACCACAGAAATTTTTGTTTTAAGAATATGATACCTGTAATAAAGTTGGAAAATGTACACTGATGGTAGAAAATCTTCCACACACTTAAAACCATCACTGAACACATTTGAGCATATGAATGTCCCAGATTTGTAGTAAATATTTTAAATAATACCATATTTCTAAAGTTTTAAATATAAAGTATATGGTTTCCCCTTTGACTTTTTTTCTTATCATTTGCCACCACATTAATGCAGGCTGTGTCCTACCCAGTTCTGAACATTCACTGTGATTGTTGATGGGAGGCTAGCTTGCTTTAATTTTTCCTATTATAAATAATGCTACAATAAATATAATCTCTTCTCACAAACAATGGATCATTCAGTCAAAATGGAAATCTAAGATGAAGGACATGGTACTGAAGAATCAAACACAGATGGTCAAATTCCTTTAGCAGTATTCTTCCCCAACCCATGTATGAGTCTACACAGCTCCCAACATCACAGACCACTGACTATGGTGGTTGTGCTTTGCTCTTTAGGCTATACTCACACATAAATGCACCTGCACACAATCAACCACTACCCATGTTTTAAGTGGAAATTACAGTGATGTTTGCCTCCTTTGGTTACAGTTCAAGGTAAAGAAAGAGTAAATTGTGGCTTATGAGTTATTGATTGGAAGCTTGGTATCATTTTTCAAAGCAGTCATTGGCCTGAAATATCAGTAACTGTACAAACACATATGCTCCAATCACAGATTTTCTGCTCATGTTCTGTTATGGAAACACAAAGCCTTATTGATTGCATTCTGGAATTAAAGCTCAGCTCAATGGTTGCAAACATACCATTGCCTATAATACATTTATTTTGGAGACTTGTTTAACTGTAACAGCTAAGAAAATCAATGTGTGAGGCCCAGCTAGACTGACCTTTAGCAAACAAAATAACCTTTTATTTCTTTTTTCTCCTCCACTCCTCATGTAATTTCAGCCATTTTATGGTCTCTTGACCTCACAGTTGTTAAAAGTTTTTACCAAAAAACATGCATTAGGTAGCTTGGATAAGGTGACTTGATTGAAACAGAGAGAGAAAGAGACATTTGCACAGGTTATAATTAATGACTTAGTGCAGAGGACCTATGTGAGCTATTAGGTGATGCATTTTGATAGACCAGCTTTATTTTTTCTTCTGTTTCCTTTTTCTAGGAAATTGATAGCTGCCTTTGATGAAGTTGAAAATGCAACCTCATAAATTAAAAAATTAGAAGATTCTCAGGTTACATATAAATATGCAGAGCTCATCAAGGGTGTTGAGGATTTTTAAAAAAGAAAGATATTATATACTGGTAATGTAAATATTCCTTTTATATTGTATATATACATTTTATGCCTTTTAAAAACATATTAATGCTTATAAAACTATTCTCTGATTGCATGGGTTTCCCCAGTTCAGCCTGTTAGGAGAGAAGTGTCCATAAAGGACACATCCTGAGACTTAAGATACCATGGGAATAAGGAATGTGATGGTTTGAAATTTTTCATTATTTCTTTCAATTATTTATTTACTAAGTTATGCATATGTTAGTTTTGCTGAGAAGATGGAAACGCAAATCCTGATGGAGGAAGAAACAATGTGCCAGGTTTCTTTAGGTAAATCTGAAGGTGATTTGGCTATAAAGGTCACACAGAGGCCATAAAATGGTTGAATAGTAAAGGTCATAAGGTTAGAGATAATTATGCAAAAGTGTATTGCTTCCAGATTGTAAAAGGTCCTTTAAGCCACAAAGGAAGTTTTAACTGTTTTTCTTTCATTTTTCCATCGAGATCGATGTGTTTACTCTTGACCCTTCAGTAAATCTATTTGAAAACAACGGCCAACTTAATTTAGATCATTTAACACTTCTGTGAAACCATTAATGGATTCCATTTTACTCACACTAAAATTCAACTTACAATGACTCATAGAAAACTGCATGCTCGCCCACCACATTCCTCTCACATCCTGTCAAACGATCCTTTCATACACTCTAATCCAGCCACATATGTGACCTTTATTATGACCTTTTAGTTGATCCTCAAGTACAGGTGGCTTACTGCCTCATGACCTATTCTGTGGTCATTAACTGGCCTGGAATGGAAACCTTTTCCCAAAACTTATATCACCTAATTGATTTTCCTGTAGAAATCTCATGAAGCATTTTCCAACTTCTCCTAACTACCTGTGTTAGTCCACAGAAGGTACTATAACACAGGATCATAAAATAGGCATCATATAAACAACAAAAATTTACTTGTTTCTTTGGGAGTTAGGAAGTCCAAGATTAACAGCATATACACTAACTGGTGAAGGCTTCAAAACTAGCTTGTAGATGTTTCCTTTTACTCTGTCTTCACATATGCAAGAGGCAAGTCAGTAGCTCTCTGAGGCTATGTTTATAGGGGCATTAGTGTCACTATTTAGAGGTCTACACTCATGACATTATCATCTTCTAATAGTCTTACTTCCTTATATCATGATATTGGGAACAAGGCTTTAACATATGAATTTGGGGAAAACAAAAACTTTAAAAATAGTACAATCCTATTTAATTTTGAATTAACTTTCAACCTAATAATATTTTTTTCTTTTCAATTTTATATTTTACATATCATTCTTTCAATCAGAGAAATTTTATATTTCATTGGTTTATTTATTCATTTTGTGGCTCCTCTGCTTAAAATATAAGACTCATAAAAGCAGGTACTATGACTCATTTTTGTCCATACTTAGATATTTGGCTTTTAGTTTTCTCCCAATAAATATATATGAAGTGAATAAGCACTGTCCTTATGTAAAAATTTGACACATATAAGTAAATTTAAGCTTGATAGAATGCACTTTTATTAGTAAAATACTCACTTCTAATGCAACATACTGATTAATTTTTTGTATAAAACATAGTGTGATAATATATTTTTTAACTATGAAGAATGGAGTAAGAGAAGTTTGAGATGTTTTTCTCTCTGCATCATCCATTGAATTAAGTGGCAGTAATTCACTGCCAGTTTTTTCAGAACTCAGTTTTTTCACCACTAACATGAGGGAGATGAGACTCTAAATGTGAAGATTTTTCATTTCCTAAGTATGGGGAGGGCTTAGTTTTGTCCAACTCAGAACTCTATTACTGCAAAGGAGAAAATATTTGCATTACACAAAATGGACTTCTTGGGGTTACTCAATGTTGTCCTCAAAAAAATTACTAGCCATTCTGATGTATAAGTAAAATGGGGGAAGGAACACAGTGAAAAGATGGAGATAGTAGAAATTATATAAATTATTAAACATTTCTTTCTTTTTATGGTTCTTATCATTCTCATACCCATGTCATGCTACTATAGTTGAAGACAAATCTATGCCCCAAAGAAACTGATACTCAAGGTATTACCCCAAAATGTTCTCCTTTAGGTCTTACCTATTCTAAGCCTTAGCGAAGAGGTACAACTATTTTTTTGGCTTCATAAAGCTTGTTTTAGCGTTGATTTGGGGTGTTAATTTGACTGGGTTAAGGGACACCCAGATAGCTGATAGAGTATAATTTAATTTCATTAATTATTCTCAGTGGTTCATTAGGAACTGAATCCAACTTTTTTTTGCTGAAATGGAAACTAATGATTTAGCACATAATTAGAATTATTGGACAGTCCTTGGTAGGTTTATGAAGAATTTTTGTATTAAGGGTGAAAGAAAAACCCACCCTTAATGTGGGAAGACACCAACTAATCACTTAGGGGCAGGAAGAACAAAATGGTAAAGAAGGGAAAATCTTGACCTTCTCCCAGAGCCTTGATGTGCTTCTATTGACATCTTAAGTCCAAATTATCCAGATTACATAAGAAGTTACTTAGATTTTTGAATTTGAGTCTTGGGCTAAGAATTACCACCCACTTCTCTACTGTTGAAGCCTTCATATTTGGACTGACCCAAGCTATATTCATAGACTAAATGATTCTCTAGGTTGCAGACAGACTACCTTGAGACTTTTAAGCCTCCAAAACAAAGTGAGAAATTTCCCCTAATCTATCTCTTTCCATCTCTAGAGCTCCATCATTGAGAAGGAGAAAGCATATGCTTTGCACAAAATTAACTTATTTTTTCCTCTTACCTATCTCTTTTCTTCTCTCCATTTATTTCTTCCTTCTTTCCAGTGCAGGGTATTGAGCCTAGACCCTAGTGAATTGTGTAAGCACCCAGGGCCACACTTACATTCCTAAGCCTAGAAGAACCTCCTCCCAACAACCAATAGGGGCCAGCCCTCCCAGTATCACCTCACTAATCTGTCTCCTTAGCAAACTAGGAGACAAGCATGAGAGCAAGCTGGAACAAGAACTTTTAAATAGCTTTTATAATATTTCTACTGAGAAAGCCTCAAATCAAGAGGAAAAAATAAAACTGGCAAGGAAGCATCCAGAGCCACAAGGGAAAGCATCATTTTTCCAACAAAAATTTCCTCTCTCTCCCTTTCTCTCTCTCTCTCTCTCTCTCTCTCTCTCTCTCTCAATTAAAAGATTTCTAAGTTTCCTTTTATTTATTCAGTTTTCTTTTCCTCTCCTCTTGGATGTGTACATGTAAGATTGTCAGTCTGTTTTGTCTGTTGGACTTCTAGTGAACCTGTCTGCAAGTGTCTTGTATTAAATTAATTACATACCAATATACCTAAGTGTTCTACATTGGCTACAAGAATTCTCCTTTATTTACACTATTTCTGATGTTTACCACATACTGCCTAAGTATACTCAAACTTTTGTTCTGCCTGATACTACTTTTTATTTTACCCTAGTCTTTCATTTCTTATTCCTGTTTCTTCCTCTTTGCTAACTCTTCTCCAATGAATACTGTACAATTTACCTTTGTATACACCAGCTGACTCTTATATACCACTACTTCCAATATTGTACTAGATAGGTTAACCAACAGGAATTCCAGATACGAAGGAAAAACTAACCCTGGTTGAAAGACAGAACCACCCAGGATTACAGATATTGAAATTTAAAAAAAAAATACAGGACAAAAACTGCTTGGCTCACACCTCAGAACATACTCCTTATTTATGAGGTGAAAGACAGATACATGGACTTTAGCCATTGGAATTCATTAACATCACCATCATAGCAGCCAGACAGAAACTTGGAGTAACAGAAACCCAGTACTGATTATCTACAGACAAAAAAAGAGTGGGGTGAAATGAGACCCAGACTTCAAAGTTGACATTAACAAGTAATAAATACTCAACAGAGAGCTGAGGATACTCATATAGTAGAAGCTATTCACTTTTTAGGTATTTCTTAAAATAAATATCTGCCACTAGAATATAAATCTATGGAGAGAAAGAGAGAGAGAGAGAGAGAGAGAGAGAGAGAGAGGATTAGACATAGGAAATTCACAGAGTGACAGAGAGCCATCAAATGGAGCAAATATAAAAACTTCAGAAACATGAAATCATAAGAATAGCAAGAAAATAAGTCCCTACAATCTGACAACAGAACTCACCAACACAGATTTCAGAGAATGCCAGAATAATTCAAAACTTTGATAGTATAAATAATATAAAACATCAGAAAACAGTTCAGAGAGAAAGAAATGAAGATCAAATCAACCAAAAATCTAAAATCCTGAACAGGAATCAAAAGAAAGCTCTGATGGAAGTAAAAGATCAATAAATGGGGATGTCAATAAAAACAATCAACAGTAGATGGGAAAGCATTATTTTACTTTTAGAGGATGAATACTCCCAAAATAAATGTGTCATATGTAATTTAGATAGAACAATTCAACAGCATAAGTTAGACATTGAAGAAATCTGGGACAACTTCAAAAGAGCAAACCTAATAAGAATAAGCATAGAATAGGAATGAGAAGCTGAAACCAAAGGAATCAAAATTCTTTCCAGAGAAATAATATCAGAAAATTACCAAATGTAGAAAACAGGTAGACATACAGGTACAGGAAACATTAAAAAATTAGATAATAGGCCGGGCGTGGTGGCGCACGCTTGTAATCCCCGCGCTTGGGAGGCGGAGACAGGAGGATCGCGCAGGTTCGAAGCCAGCCGCGCTGGCGTAAGAGACCCTGTTTCAAAAATATAAAATAGGTCTGGGAGTGTAGCCCGGAGGTAGAAGGGCTTCCAGGAACCCCAGTACCACCAAAAAAAAAAAAAATAGATAATATCATAGAAAAGTACACCACAGCACATAATAATCAACTTAACTAATATGGAATCTTAAATACAAAGAAAGCAAAAGACCAAATGACATTCAAAGGTAAAATAATAGGAATCACTGCAGACTTTTCAAACCAAGTCATGAAAGCCAGGAAGGTCTAGAACAACATACTCTGAAATCTGAAATAAAACAACTTCCAGCCAAGACTATTTTAATCAGCAAAAATATCTTTCAAAGCTGACAGAGAAATAAAAAATATTCCATGATAAATAGAAAATGAATTTGTTTCCTCCAAACCAGCACTAGAGAAAATACTCAGAGATAAATTACAAAGAAGAAATTAAAAAAAACCACCAGAAACAGAAAAAAGAATGATGTTCATCAAATAAACAACTAAACAAAGATAAACTAATATTACATCAAAGAGAAGTTACAACCCAAATGTTAGGAATTAGAAATCCCCTCTTAACAATCATGCTGAATATCAATGACTCAATTACCCAATTAAAAAATATAAGGTAGAAAAATGGGTTAAAATTCATAATCCATCTATATGCTCTCTGCAAAAAAAATGTACCTTACAAGTAGGTACTCAAGAACTAAAGATGGTGGACTGCAGCAAAGAATTCATGCTAATCAAACTTAAAGAGAAGAAGGGGTAGCAAGTTTCATATAAAAAATAGACCTTATGCCTATACTTACCAGAGAAGACAAAGCAGATTATTTTTTACTGATAAGAGGAATAATTCAACAAGAGGCTATAACTATAGTCAACATTTATGCCCCAAATATAGGTACAACCACATTCATAAAACAAATTCTTTGTGACATTAAGTCTCAAATAAATACCAATACAATGAGATTTGGAGACTTCAATACTCCTCTCTTATCAGGAGGTCAATCTTCTAGACAAAATGTTTATTAAGATGCCTCAGACCTCTAGAACACCATAAATCAAATGGATCTATTACACACATACCAAATAGTCCAGCTAATGGAAGCCAAATTAACATTCATTTCAGATGCTCACAGTAACTACTTCAAAATAGAATATGCCCTGAGCCACAAAACAAGCACTAGAAATTTTTAAAAATGTGACATAACCTCTTGTATCTTCTCACAAAATAATGAAATGATACTAGAAGTTAATTACAAAAAAATCCAAAGAAACCTCATAAATACATGGAGAGTGAACACCACAGTACTGAATGAGGAAAATATTATAGAAAAAATAAGGGAAGAAATTAAGAGAGTCCTAGGAATAAATTAAAACAGATACAACATATCAAAATCAAAATCTCTTAGACACTTTGAAAGCATTAAGAGAGAAATTCATAGCACTGAGTACTCACATAAAAAGAACAGGAAATCACCAATTAAGTAACCTTTTGACACAACTCAAAGCCCTTGAAAAGTATGAACAATCTAATACCAAAGCAAATAGGAGACAAAAATAATTAAAATCCTAGCAAAAATCAATGTAGACAAAATTAATTTATTAATTAATTGATTAATAAAATCAACAAAACAAAAATCTTGTTTCTTGAAAAGAAATAAACAAGATAAATAAACCACTAGGCAAGCTAACAAAAAAGAGAGAATCAACTCGTTACTAAAATATTAGATGAAAAATGATATTAAAACAGACAGCACAGAAATGCAGAGGATTATCAAAAACTATTATGAAAAGCTATACTCAAATAATATGGAAAACCTAGAAGAAACTGATGAATTGCTATACACATACAACCTTGATAAATTGAACCAATAAGAAACAGAAAACTTAAACCAACAAATAGCAATAAGATTGATGCAGCAAGAAATAGCCCACCATCAAAATAAGCCCAGGTTCAAATGATTTTCATTTTCCATACTTTTAAAACTTTTATAGAATATCTAATCCCATATTTCTAAATCTCTTCCATAATATAAAAAAGCAAATTCTCCTAAAGACACTCCATGAAGCCAATATCACATTAACATCAAAACTGAATAAAGACAGTTCAAGAAAAGAAAATTACAGACCAATATGGTTGGTAAACTTAGACACAAAACAGTCCATGTTAATTCACTACATAAACAAAACTAAGGACAAAAATAGTATGATTATTTCATTAGATGCTGAAAAAGCCTTCGATAAAATCCAACACCCATTCATGTTAAAATCACTGAAGAGAATCAGAATAGAAGGTACATATCCTCAACATCATAAAGGCTATATACACTAGCCCCACAGCCAACATCATACTGAATGGAAAACTACAAGAGTTCCCCTTAAAAACAGGAACAATAAAAATATCACCACTCTCACCATTCCTTTTCAATAGAGTACTTGAGACTCTATCCAAAGAAATAAGATAAGGCAAGAGAAGAAAACAAAAGGCATAAAGACAGGGAAAAAAAATATTTCTATTTGCAGATAACATGATATTTATACTTATAAGATCAAATAAACACAACCAAAAATAATTTGAACTGATTAGGGAATTCAACAAAGTGAATACAAAACCAGTCTTAAAAAATTTAGAAGCTTTTCTGTATTTCAGCCATAAATCCACTAAAAAAAAGAAATTTAGAAAATTTTCTACTCACAATATCTCCCAAAATAAAATATTTAGGACCAAACCTAATTAAGGACACAAAAGACCTTTAAAAGAAAAATATAAAATCTTTAAGCCAGGCATGGTGGCGCACGCTTGAAATCCCAACATTCGGGAGGCCGAGACCTAGAGGATCATGGTTTGCGGACAGCCTCAGCAACCTAGTGAGGACCTCTGCAACTCAGTGAGACCCTGTTTCAAAATAAAAAATAAAAAGTAGGGCAGGGGGTGTAGCTCGGTGGTCAAATGCCCCTGAGTTCCATCCCTAGACCCGCAAAAAAAAAATAAAAAATAAATAAAAAATAAAAATATAAAATAAAATAAAATAAAATCTTAAAGAATTTGAAGATTTTAGAATTTCAAAGAACTTCCCATGCTCTTGTATATGTAGAAAAATATCATTAAAATGACCATTCTTCCAAAAATGATCTACATATTCAATGCAGTATTCGTTAAAATACCAAGGCATTTTTTCAGATATAGAATGATCAGTCCTTAAATTCATTTGGAAAGATAAAAAAAAAAAACTGAATAGCCAAAATAGTTCTTAGCAACAAAAATCATGCAGGGGGCATCACAACACCTGTTCCAACTACACTACAAAGCCACAGTAATAAAAACAGTAGGCTAGTGGCCCCCAAACAGACAAATAGACCAATGGAGGAGAACAAAAATTCAGAAACAAATTTTCACTCTTACAGCCAACTGATTTTTGACAAAGAGGCCAAAAATATACATTGGAAAAAAGATAGCCTATTAAAAAATATGGGCAAAACTGGTTAAACTATGTAGAAAAATAAAAATCCACCCCACTTTTGTACCCTGCAAAAGAGTCAATTCAAGATAAAACAAAGTCCTGAAAATTAGACCAAAGACCTTGCAGATACTTGAAGAGGGCATAGGTCCAGCACTTCAGCACATAAGTGCAGGTAAATATTTTTCAACAATATCCCAAAGGCTCAAGAAATTAAAAGAAGGAAATTTTGTTCTTAATGACAACATATCATCTGGAACTGTCCCAGAATTGAAAACCAACAGGAACTACATATCAGGAAGTGATAAAGAGCACAATTGTTCCACAAGTTTAAGTCACTTGTGGATTAAGAAAAAAGATATAAAGTAATTATCAGTGACCTAAGAGTTAGAATGTAAGTCACAATTAACACAATAATATTTGTTTTCATCAACTTGAAAATATATATCTTTATCTAGACATAATAACATCAATATCCAAATTTAAAAATCCTGATGTTCCAAGTAAGAAACACCATGTGACAAATATTTTTAGTTTATGATTTCCATCATTTCTGTAAAGAGCTAAATAATAAATACTTTGTTATTTTCAAGATATGTGGTTTGTGTAACAACTACTCATTTTTACCATTATAGCATAAAATAGCCATAGATAATGCATAAAAATGTGTATGACCTTGTTCCAATAAAACTTTATTTACAAAACAAAAGGCAATGGTTAGATTTGACCATGGGCTATAATTTGATTATTTCAGTTCAGTTCATGTGTAAAATATCTATAAGATTTATGTTAACACATAATTATTGAATGAAAAGGAAGCCCAGAGGTAGAAGGGTTTCCAGGAAACCCAGTACCACAAAAAAAAGAAGCTAAGGAAATTATATTTTAATACATGTTGATTTGATTCCATTATCAATGGCCTTTTTCATATATTGGATTTTTTACTTGGATGTGATATTGATGTATTTATCTGACTTTAATAGCCCCTTCCTACTAAAGAAACAAGAAGACTTAAAAGATTGGTGGGCCCTTCATTCCCATAAGTCCTCATCTTCAGTAGACTCTTCACAGGAGTACATGTCCTCTGTTCCTTGGACATAGGAGCATTTTGTCTCCAGTTTTTATAACTATGTATCATTGTCCTATCTTCTTATTCTGCTTACACTGAAAACCTGATATGTGAATCTTACTTTAGTGTCAAATTCAATTTGCCAATGTTAATAGCGTTCCTTGTTCTCTTTTGAAAAACAAGAGAGTGGAATTGAAATCAAGGGCTTACTAGCTGAATACTAATAAACTATAATGAAATTACTCTTCCTTGGAAGAAAATAAATGCTGGAAAATTGAACTTGTGACAAAGAAGAGCAAAAAATATATATAATAATAAGAAAGTCAACATTCACTGGAAGAAGTAATGCTAGGCCAGAGGTCAAGATTCATTGATTCCCTGGTTTGTTTTTTTTCATACTATGAATTTGGTGTCACTATTATGGAATATAAATGATGTAATTTAAAAGCACAGTCTTTTCTAGTTATGAGAGTTTACTAACTCTCTTTTATACATAGAAGCATGAACTTCAACTAGTAGATATATAAGCCAGGTGTGGTGGTGAACACTTGTAATCCCAGCATTTGGGAGGCTGAGATGGAAGGATTGCAGTTCGAGGATAGCCTAAACTACTTCTTAGTGAGGCCCTTTGCAACTCAGTGAGACCCTGTTTCAAAATAAAAATACAAAACAGGGCTGGGGGATAGCTTGAAAGTATAATGTCCTTAGTACTGCAGATAAAAGTAAATATATATAAAAGCCATGTCCAAATCTCTCAACTTTCCCACATAATTATCACCATCCTAAAACTAGTTTCCATTTTCTATCTCCTGGAGGTCTTCTTACCTCCAACCTCATCAAGAACAAAAATTTTACTTTTACTCAAGCTTTTTTGTAGTTTTAGTTTCCAATATGAGAAACAGCAGTTTCCTCACTAGGAATGACTTACCCCTTTTTGGTTTTCTGTCTCCAACTTACATAAAGTGAAATGTCATTCTCCTCCCTGAAAGTTCAGTGGCATATAATACAGAATTAGAACAGAATGCATATGAAAGTATTGACAGTTTCCTCAAAGACAATTAGAGTCTCTTGTCAACCTAAACTTATGAAGCAGACTTCTGAAAATTGCAAAAAATCTTACATCAGGTAGTTTCTTAAATAGAAGTACAAACTTCTAACATTAACTCAACAGAACTGCAATATAACACACTTCATGTCACCCAATTTTAGTATCTTGTTTTCATTAAAATCAAGCAATGAGAACACATTCTGATGTTAGCATTAATACGAAAAACATCACAGTTCCATTGACGTTAATGCATTTGGTATAAGTAAAGGTGTGTGGTCAAATATCGTAACATTCAGCTTGGAAAGGCATAGGTTTCTGAAATCAAATATACATTTTATTTTTGATAGGATCAGATAAAAGAAAGCAGTTTGACCTTCTTCCCTCTCAATAACTCTTTTGTAATTTGAGGTATAAATTTTTCTACTCTCGTGTTCCATTTCACTGTTTCATATTTCCTGAAATTGCTTTTCTGCTGGTATTCCAAACTGTCTGGGTTTGGTGCTTCCTAGATTATGTTAAAAAATCAGCTTCATATAAGACATACAGGTTCAAGTAATGTGACTGCACACATAAGGATTTGTTTTGTAGATCTTGTGAAATCTGTAGAAGTGAAGGGAACTATCCCTCCACCCAATGAAGGTTTGATCATTTGAGTATAAAATTTATTATGTGCATGGGAGCACCACAGAAAAGAGAGCACCCAATAATCTTACTAGATTTAGAAGCTTACCTACTTCATAGGAAAGAGGGAAGTGGGGTATATGGAAAATTTATTTTGGGGAGATGAATGAACCAGAAGGAAGGGTGGTAACTTGTGATAATGTCCACCTGGGCTTGGGCAGGGATTCAATTCTAGTCTTTCTTTCCGTAATGTGAATCAATCTCCCATATTTTATGAATGTAAGAGTTTGAATTTAGTATGTTCCACTATCCCTCACAGAAATAAGGCAGTAATGTTAGAAGTGGGTCTTAGTTGCTAAAATGAGTCCCTGGGAATGTGGATTTGGAGACTATATAAGTTTTTTTCTGCAACTTAATCACTTTCTCATGCTTCTGGCCCCCATGATTTGAGATGAGAGCCTGCCCTTTATATCTCTCTGTTTTCGTCACCAAGCACTGAGCTATGCAAAGCTAGCCTGACATGGACTGACCCTCTGAACTCTGAAACTATCAAATGAATCTATGATGTTCTAAGCTGTGTGGTCAGTTGTTTTGGATTACACTAATAATAACATTGCCTGAAACAATGTCAAATCTAAGAAAAGAATTTAAGATTAATGACATCTGAAGAATGAAGTCTGTAGGTAGACAGCAGGATGTAGAGAAAATCCCTTCCTACATCTGTTGCTATCTAAACTCTTGCATTTGAAATAACCAGCTCTTTAAGTTGTACTACTTTGAGGTATCATTTTTCTTAGAAACAATGTGCAACGCTTACAAAGAATGAAAATATCTTCCTTTAGTAAAGAACCTTTGATTCTTCAAAGTAGGGAATCTGAGATTTTCACAAAACAGTACTAGTACTACTTTCTATTTTTTTACATTTATCATTAAGTTCTTCAGAAATAAAGGAGGGAAAAAAAGATTTAAAACCATCCTGATTGAAATTTCAAATTCTAAAAAATGAAGCATCTATATTTATAAATATATTTAACATCTTAGTTATAATTTTAATTAGAATTTTTTTCTTTTTATATTTTATAAATTAATTATAATTTATAATTAAATATTTAAGCATATAAATCCAAACGTCAACAGGGACATAAAAATTACAGTGTTAATTGAAGATAACTTTATCTTCAATTTATCCACATTTATATAGTATTTATTTTCTCTGTCTTATTTTCTCTAATTTCTATTTCTATTATTTCTATTATTTCTATAATTTCTATTGTAATTTCTATTTCTAATTTCTCTAATTTCTATTTCTTGTTTGTTAATCCTTTATTCATGACTGGCAAACTAGCAAGGATTATCTACTACTATGGTCTTTTTTTCATTTCAGTTCTGTTTCTACTGGAAAAGATTTCTCCAAGGAGTTATATTTTCCTGATTTTTTATAGACTGATATTTTTCACTGGATAATTTGCATATTTGAGTTACATTTCTGATGGTTATTTTTTTATTTTATTCCTTTAAAGAGTCTTTAACTTTATCTCACAGGTAGTTTACTTACCTTTGTGTTACTTTAATCATCTCAAGGACTAATTTTTTTTTTACTAATTGAGGGGAAAGTGATGAATTCAAACTAGTGTATATTTTAGGAAATATTTAACCCACCCAAGGGACAAGGCTCCGCTGCTGTCTTTACTGATTGCCCTTTGCATTCAAGAAGTCTCCCTAGGGAGGACTTTAACAATAGACAGTTTTATGCTGTATCTGAGAATTATTTGGTTTACAGCTTTCCAGCTCTAATTCTCTCCTTCTTTGGACATATTTCTTAAACGGCCTTGTGGGTTTCACTCTGTGCGGTTGGTCTAAATTGAGAATCTTCATAAAATACTCATAAGTGCATGAGCAGATTGTACTTGTTATAGGGTGATCATTTTTCCTAGAAATAATCATAGAGTTGTTACTTCTTCATTGAATCCTGCTCTCTGAGAGAAAGTTATCAAATAAATTGCACAAATAGGGAGCATAAGAGGTTTATTTAGGAAGGTTTATTTATTCTTACATATAGTAAGAGAAGGCTATGACAAATGAGGGTACATTACAGAGACTATGGGCACTTATCTTCTATAGTAAGGGCCCAGAAAGAGCTGCTTCCCAGGGTGGAAATGGCATAGAACAAAGGAGTTAGTCCCAGAGAAAGGTCTGGAATGAGCCTGAGTGGAAAAATGGTGGCAAGTCTTCTACACGGAGAACTGTATTTAGTATAGAAACCTTCCCCTCTCATGCATATACCTTTGTGAAGGTCGCTACCTCTTTTCTGCCATAGCACATTGCTTGGGAACTATTCTCTCACCATGTCTGACAATCTTCACGTCATGTGAAAGCCCAAGGGGGAATGCATGCAATTTAGTTTAGCCTCCTCCGAGTCCCCACAGTTCTTTAACAGTTCTTCTCTTAGTGCAGGTAGAAGAGGGGTCCCCGATTTACATTCGTGAAATCCTGCTTAACTTTCCCCTCAGGTACATCTCTCAATTTTGCCCTGCCCTGCCCTGCTCATTTCTGTCTAGATACCTTACATACTCAGCTGCAGAATCAAGAGGAGCCCTGGAAAGATTCATATAGCTCCTTCTCTACACATTTTTCTTCTCTTGAACATTCAGCCACACATTTTTTAAACCATTTGTATTACTACTACTTTAATGATACACGTTGGCGGGGTGCAGTATAATGGTGATACACAATGGTTAATGATCAAATTAGAGTAGTTAGAATTCCCATCTCCTTAAATTCATTTTCAATAATTTTTATTAGTATTATAATTTTATATATTTGTAAGATACACCGTGATAATTTGATATATGTATAAACTGTGTATTGACTAAAGCAGGGTTATCATTATATTTTTCTCCTACCCACTGCTTTGTGTTTAGAACCTTGGTGAAGGCTTCCTTTACCTAGCTGGATTTCTGGTCTCTGGTGTGCTTCCTCTGGATGCAATTCACTTAGAACTTTCCTCTATTAAAAAGCAGGAGCAAAGGAGTTCTAGGACTCACTTTATCCCCCCCCCCCCACCGCCAAGAAATGAGTTTTTTGCTTCATGTTGTCCAATGGGTTAAAATAGCTATTTTACATACTTTGTGCAACTTTTAGTTTTATATTGCAAGAGTGTAACTCTGTACCAGTTCATTCCATCATGATTAGAAGTTAAAATTAAAAATTTAATTTGTATTCAATTTTTCCATTTTTACTTACATTCAGCCATGTTGTGCAATATATCTTATTAGGGATTCTACAATGAGATTAAATGTTATTAACATACTCAAAATTCCAAAGATATGAGGATCTTCTCAAATTTAATTTCGACTTTGTCCTATAATTTCAGAAAGAAATTAAAGTCTAAAACCTAAAAACAATGCTAAATATGTTTACAAGTAATGGAATTAACTTGACAAGTAAGGGATTAACTTTAAAAGTAAAGGAAAGAAATTGATGCTTAAAATATTTTTTCTTCTCTGCGAATTTAAGTTCTAAAATTCTAGGTATAAATTTTAAACTTTCAATCTTTGTCTCAGTTTTACTAGGATTTCTTTTAGAGTACCTGAATCTCTATCTATCTATCTATCTATCTATCTATCTATTTATCTATCATCTATCTATCTATATCTATCTCTATCTCCCTCCCTCCCTTCTACATTCTACCTCCTTCTTTTCCTACCCCTCTGATTTTATATCTTAAATATCCCCCAGAGCTCATGTGTTAGGACATGAGCACTTTCAGAGGTGAAATGATCTATTGCATCATAAGGGCACTGACATCAACAATAGATTGATTGATCCAATGGCTTAATAACTTGAGTGGATTTTCTGGGAGGTGGTGAAGACTATAAGCAGATGAGGCATGGCTGGAGGAGGTGGGACACTGGGCACTTGGACCTGGGGACTCTACTGTCCCTAGCTTCTTTGTCTCTCACACTCACTCTCTCCTTCCCAGCTGCTAAGAGTTGAACAGCTTTCCTCCAACACACCCCTCCACCATTTTTCTGCTTTAGCGCCAGAAAACCATGAACTGAATACTCTGAAACCATAAGCCAAATTTTTTCCTCTAAATGATTCTTGCCAGGTGTTTTATAACAGTGGTGAAGAGCTAACTAATACAACTACTGTTTTATATCCATGACTAATTTCATATATGCTGTACTTTGTGATGATTCCAAACAGAATTCATAATATTATGACCACACTGCCCAGCAAAAAGTATCATTTGAAATATTGCTACCTGCTTGCAATATTAGTAATAGGCAACAAAACTTGAGATAGGATGGGATAACTTAAAGGAACTACATAGAAAAGAAACATAAATGAGGAACAGGGAAAGCATAAACTCAATATGGAACCTAAGGCTAAATTCCACACTTCCTTACTTTTCATGCCGGGCCTGTCATCTCCCTCCCACACCCAGCTAGGCCCAAATGTCTGAGGAATGTGTGACTCTTTACTAATTACCCCAAAGGGGTATCTATTAATTAGACAATAGAAACCACACCAAAGTTTTAAAAAGTAGCCAGAGACCATATTGTAAACTTACTCATTTGCAAAATACACGAATACCCTAAACTATTAATTTTCCAACCTAGGAATAGTTAAGCAAGAGATCTATTTATTGGTCATAGGAAAAAGGTCACACAAAGTGTGGTGTCATTTGGTCCTCTTAGCCATCCCATTCATGGATAGTTTCCTCAACAGAGCAATCTTCCTGGGCACTGTTAGACTCATCCATGAAGAGTTTAAACAAAAGAGGTACCTATTGCTGAGACAGTGATGGCCTCAACAGCACCTTGAAGGGTAATAAAACACCGTACATCATCTTGTAATTACAGAACTGATGCCATCTTTACATGCCTCCTCCTACCCATTCTTTGCAAAAGTCTCCTATAACAAAAGAGTCCCAAGCCGGGCATGGTGGTGCACACTTGTAATCCCAGCATCCGCAAGGCTGAGACTGGAGGATCATGGTTTGCACACAGCCGCAACTACTTAGTGGGGCCCTCTGCAACTTAGTGATACCCTGTTTCAAAATAAAGAAAATAAATAGGGAAGTATGGGTATTTCGGAGATCGAATGCCCCTGGGTTCCATCCCCAGACCTGCAAATAAAAAGAGTCCCAAACCCCCAAAATGTGTCTCTCACTCTGGAGATAACACACATCCTCTCTTCAATGTATATTTCTTGCTTTCCTAAATAAACCTCTGCCCATGTCTCTGACTGGCTCATGCTGAAACACTATTTTTCACATAAGTGGAGGATGTCACTGGTCCTGAATTGTACTGCCCTCTCTCTCCCAGTAGGAACTCCTCCTCCCTTTAGAGAATCAGCCGTCTCAACGGTGTGTGGTAATGTTTGGTAAATTGTTCATTAATGAAGAGTACTTGAGTAATAAAGTTTGATATGTCTTGAAAGTTACTTAAACTCTGATTTCCATCTATATACCACTGCTATGTATGTTTAGCAAGTACAAATGGCTAGGGATAAAGAATAGCTAGTTGTTATTAATGCATGTTTAGTACGTTGATTTTAAAGGTCCTTTTAAAGGTTTCCTTTTTATCCCATTTCTTTACAAGCATTTAATCAGTAGTATCTGGATCTCTTTGAGTTCAAGATTTGTTTATCTCTAATAATTTATCCACTTTGCTGCGTTAAAATGTACTTTATATAACTTGAAGCAATTTTAAGGTTTTCTTTTTGCTCACTAATTTTTCCTTAGGACTTAAATTTAAAGATATAAACATAGATTTAAAAAACAAGAACAGATGACCCAAGCCAGGAAGTGTTAAAACCACAGGACTTTATATTCAAGCAGACTGCATCTTAATCTTATGTTAGTAGGTTTATTTTATTTTTTTTTATGAAACTGGGGATTGAACTCAGGGGCATTCTATCTCTGAGCTACATTTTCAGCCCTAATTTTTATTCTTTATTTTGAAAAAAGGTCTCACTAAATTGCAGAGGGCCTAAGTAGTTGAGACTGGCTGCCTATCTGTGATCCTCCTGTCTCAGACTCTCAAGTACTAGGATTACAAGTCTGTGCTACTATGCCCAGCTAGTAGGTTTATTTTTAGAGTGAAAAAGATGGAATATATTTTATGAACTAAACAGATTAGATAAATATTATGACAACATAAATGTCAACAGTGGCTAAAGTGTGACTTAGCACCCTTATTTTAAATAAATTGCATATATTTGGTAAGATTACAAAGAAATTTTGAACAAATATTAGAATGTTTAAACACATATGAATGAAAATTACTTCAAAATACCTAGATTGGAAGAACTAGGATATTTTTAAGTCATTTGGATTTTTTAATCTTTTATGGAGCATGTATTTAAGTATTTAAGTATGATTAAGCATGTATTTACAAATGTAGTGAATATATACTAATCCACAACACTGGGCTTAACTCTGGGCATATAGAATTGAAACACCATGTGGCAATAGACACTATACCGCGCTCTTTAGTACTCACCCACATTCTTACTTAGTACAGTGTTATGAGCTTCACTAATCCTGTCTTGAAAAGGAGACAATTTTGTTTGGTTTGTGTAGTTCTACAGTGAAACAATAAGTACACTTAATTTGCTAGAAATTTCTCCTTTTTCAAATTTAAGTTTGAGAAAGCTGAATGTTATGATCTCTTTTGTGTTCTCCCAAACAAATAGGCTGAAATTCTCTTGAAAAGGGTGTGGTTTGAAGTCATGGTCTTTGAGAGGTGATTAGGTTTTTATTAGTTGGCTTTCCACTACTGTAACAAAATAACCAAGATAAACGACTTACAAGGAGCAAAGCTTTATTTTGTGTGTGTGGGTCTGGGGATGGAACTCAGAGGCTTCAAACTCAGAGCTACACCCCTGCCATATTTTTTATTCTTTAATTTGAAACGGGGTCTCACTCAGTTGAGGGCTGCTTCACTAAATTGTTCAGGCTGTCCATGAACCGCAAACCTCTGGTTTCAGCCTCCCGAATGCTGGGATTACAAGCATGCACCACCATGTCCGGCCAGTTTTATTTTGATTAATGATTTTAGAGGTTTTAGTTCATGGTTGGTTGGCTTCATTTGTTTCAGGATGGTGGCAAGACAAAACATCAGGGTGGAAAATATGTGGTGGAGCAATGTTATTCACCTCATGGCAGAGAGAGAGAGAGAGAGAGAGAGAGAGAGAGAGAGAGAGAGAGAGGAGGGAGGAGAGAGGAGAGAGGAGAGAGGAGAGAGGAGAGAGGAGAGAGGAGAGAGGAGAGAGGAGAGAGGAGAGAGGAGAGAGGAGAGAGAGCGCACGCAGTGTTCCCATATTAAAGTCAGGGGCCTGCATACAATGACCCCACTCTCTTCTACTAGGCCCCACTTCACAAAGGTTCCACCACCTCCCAATAGAGTTACAGTTTGGCACCCAAGCCTTTAACACATAGTGTTTTGTGGAGCATTAAGATCCAGGTCTTAAGAATAGAGCCCTTATAGAAGGTCTCCCAAATCTGCAGTGCCTCTTCCACAGTGTGAGAAAAAGGCACCATCTATGAATGATAAAGTGGGCCTCACCACACACTGAATCTTCTGACACCTTGAATTGGACTTTTGACCTTCACAACTGGGAAAAATTAGTAAATCTTATAAGCTTTATAAACTATGTAGTATATGGCATTTCATTATAGCAGTTCGGATAGACTAAGACACTGAGATTCAGAGAACATTGATAGTCATAAGTATAAATAAAACACTGAAGAGATGGAATGTGTAAACACAGGCTCGGCAATTTTGGAATCTGCCTGGGTTCAAATTAAAACCCTGCCACTTTTTTTTCTTTGTTTTGTTTTTAGTGCTGGGCTATTGGGAGGAGGCAGAACCTTTATGAGGTTGGGCCTAGTGGAAGGAAGTGGGGTCACTGTAGGGAAGCTGGGAATGCCAGTGGCATTCTACCTCCAAGCTACACCCCCAGGCCAATTTTATTTTTTATTTGGAAACAAGGCCTCTCTAAGTTGCTAAGAGCCTTGCTAAGTTGCTGAGACTAGCTTCAAACTTAAAAACTTCCTGTCTCAGCCTCCCAAGTATTATGTTTACCCATGTGTTCCACCACACCCAAAAACCTGCAAATTATTAGAACTGTGACTGAGGAAGAAAGCAGGTCACAGAATGTGTTCATATATGAAGATATGGCTACTAATGTCACTCACATGTATAAGGGAGCAGAGGAAAATATAGCAAGTGCTGTGTTTGCAGCAGTGAATGTTTCAAGAGGTTATATAACTACAATGTACAAATAAAATAAAAGCATAAGAATAAAAACTGAAATAATTATGTTTTATATCTCTGAGTTTTTTCCATGAACAAGGGTTATAATGAAGATTTGTACTTCACGAGGCTATTGCGAGGAATAAAAAGTAGCTACAAGCCGGGCGTGGTGGCGCACGCTTGTAATCCCCGCGCTTGGGAGGCGGAGACAGGAGGATCGCGCAGGTTCGAAGCCAGCCGTGCTGGCGTAAGAGACCCTGTTTCAAAAATATGAAATAGGTCTGGGAGTGTAGCCCAGAGGAAGAAGGGCTTCCAGGAACCCCAGTACCACCAAAAAAAAAAAGTAGCTACAAGTAAAGTGCTGAGCACAGTGGCTGCCGTGCGTTGTGTGCTCAGCCCATTTTGCTGTGGTCAGGAAGCGAAATTCCACCTTGATTTCCCTGCGTCCAGAGTCCATGCTTTTGCTATGGCATGCTCAGGGTTTGTATGATGATTGAATAAAATTGCCTGTGGCATTTACTTTCAAAATGACTGGCAAGTGGAAAGTACTCAGCAAAGACGTATGTATGTATGTATGTATGTATGTATGTATGTATTACATAGAAGAAGCTCTTAACCTTTAAGAATCTTAGAACCAAATGGAGAAACACAGTCCTCCATTTTCATTCACCTTCTATATTTTAATTCCTTCATGTGTTACTGATGTTCCAATTTAGTTTGTAACCAAATCAAAAATTGTTGCTTTTACTCTTTTAGAATTCTTCATTTTGTCTAACTTAAATCAATATTTTAACCAGATCTCATCTCTTGTTCACTAGCCTGGACCAACTTTATTTTTAAATGGACAACAAAATAAACAAAGAAGATATCATTGGACAGGCACAGCAGTACGCACCTAAAATCCAGTACTTGAGAGGCTGAAACAGGAGATCGCAAGTCCAAAGCCAACCTTAGGAACAGTGAGATCTTGTTGCAATTATAAAAAACATAAAAATTAAAAAGAGCTGGAAATAAAGCTCAAAGGTAGAATTCTCCTCTGAGAATATCAACAGTATAAAGACGAAGAGGAGGAAGAAGAGGAGGAGGAGGAGGAGAGGAAGGAGGAGGAGGAGGAAGAAGAAGAGGAGGAGGAAGAAAAGAAGGCTTGTATCAAGTAGGACATTACTGACTTAAAAATTTGGACAACTAGTACCCAAATTAATTTAAAGCAATATCTTTTTTTTCATAGCTTATTTTTTATAAGATAAAGTCGTAGGTACTGAGCTATGGCAATACTAAAGCAGACTGGTGTCTTTGCAGTCAATGTAGGCATTGAAGGGAGAAGAAGGAAGCACCACAGAAAACAATGTGGTGGATTTGAACACAAAAAAGACCTTTATGTCCGTAACAAGGCATCTTTATCATCTGGTAGAAGACAGGACTTCAAATCTGATAAAATCCAGAGTTGGTCAATTCAACAAAATTTTCTATAAATGTGATGTGAAATGTTTTAAAAAATATAATAGACACAGCTTGCATCTATTAATTTAGAATCTACAAATGGGCATCAGTTCACTACTTCTGTACTATAGATCCAGTAAATTTTTAGAAGTCCTGTTTCTTCCTGGAATTTTGTTTGTTTCCTACAATAATCATATCCACAGTGTATCACTGATTTTCTATCTAAATTTTTTTATTAATCAAGATGCAAAGATGCTTTCAAAACATGTGTATAGAATGAAATTGAAATTTTAAAATATTTTTCTGTATTTAACAGTTTTCTCAGGAACACATAATTAGACATTTACATTCTTTTTAATCAGTTCTTATTTATCATTCTAAAATGTTCAACTTAGTTTTCAAAGAAATAATGATGCTCATGATTTTGTTTTTTGTAGCTGTTTGATTAGGGTTTTTTGATAGTTGGTTCGTCAGTTAATTGCTTTATTTTGTATAATTCAGCAGGATAAACCCAATGACTAAAGGTTAATGAACTTGACTCGGAATTTCTGAGGAAACTGATACAGACACTCTAGAAAAATTGACTCAAAGGATAAGGTGCTCTTGGCCAAGATAATAGGTTCCTGAATAAATGTCTAGACCCAAACACAAGCAGAAGTACTCTAGGTTTATGTAAATAATCCTGGATCTGGGAGCCAATTAGTTTTCTCAGATGACATTTTTATTTATTCTTATACTACAGTCAGCATCTACAAATACTCTTCTGGGAACTTGGAGTTCAGAACTTGAAACTTTAAAAGAGGTATGAATGTGTGTGTGCACATTTATGTGTACTTGTGTGTGTGTGTGTGTGTGTGTGTGTGTGTGTGTGTGTATGTTTGCGTTACTAAGGACAGAACCCTAGGGTTTTCTACCTCTGTACTCTATTTTGATTTTTAAATTTGAAGCAGGGTCTCAATAAGTTGCTGAGGGCCTTGATAAGTTACTGAGGCTGGTCTTGAACCTGTGATCCTCCTGTGTCAGCCTCCAAAGTACTGGATATATCTATCAGCTTTTGATATGTCCCTTATTGCTCTGCTTTCCTGACTACACTGAGCTTCTTTCATCCCTCATATGAGAGAGCCCAGTGTGATTTGTCCACTTAATGTCTTTTATGAGTTCTTGGTTTATCTAAACCAATAGTCACATTTTGATGAAAGTAATTATGTATATTCATATTTTACTATTTTGTAATGCCAAATCATATCACTGTGTAAGTGCAATAACAAGTAGATGTGTGTAAACAGGTTGAGGATAAACATGATGACACCATGCATCCATATCAAATGTTGGAAGCCAAAGTTGCTTGGAGTTAACAAAAGCTAGTAGTAAAACAAGGTAGAGGATAATCTGCAGCGTGAGTTAAGTGGAGGTAGCCTTGAGGGGAGGTTTAGTAACAGACCAAAAACTGAATGTCCTAAACTATAACAAACTTATTCTCTCAGTTCAGGAGGCCAGAAGTCCAAAGCCAAGGTTTCAGTGGGAATCATAATTCTTCTGTTGAAGTATCACCTCTCTCTTGCCTCTTCTAGCTTCTAGAGGTTGCAGCCAATCCTGGACACCCTTGGCTTGTGGCCACATCACACTGATATCTGCCTCCATCTTCACATAACTTTCTCCATTGACTTCTTTCTTTGAATATTACCTTTACCATATAAAGATCCTTGCTATTGAATTTGGACCCTGCCTGGATAATCCAGGATCATCCCAAGAACCTTACTGTGATTATATCTGCAACAGTTTTGCATTCTAAATCAGGCAATATACACAAGCATCAGGATTTCATGTGGACTCTCTGCCTTCCTTCTTCTCTCCCCAACACACACATATTCTAATCTACTCCAAAGATATTTTTCCTTCAAAAATGAAACTCATCTCATGGTTCTATTCCTCTGTTTAGAACACTTGATGGGCTTTCACCTGGTTTAGTCTGGGCAGTACAGGAGCCACTGCCGACCATGTTCTCATCATTGCTCACCACACCAGGGACATAGACATTTTGTCTCCTTTTTAAGCTTTACAGTTATCCCTATCCCTGGGATATTTGCCTTTGCTCTTTCTATCTGGAATTTTATACAATTTTTTGTGTATGGATTGCCTATGTTTATTTTGTTGGTATTTGCTTGATGTTACCTCTCAAAACATCTTCTAATACAGCCTGGGTATCAGTCAGATACCAACAGGGAATAGAAAGCAAGCTCAAAACAGAATAATGTAATAATAGTTAAATATGAATGCACCACACAGGTGTAGGAACAGACAGGAGATAGATAACTCAGGACCCTGGATCTTGTAGTATAATCAGGCTGATAACAACCTTAGGCATAAAGAGACAAGGTAGAGACCAGAAGCCACAAAGAGGCAGAACTAAGATCAGTGACCTTTGACCAGGGACAGGAGTAGCCCAAGGTGACATTTTGGAGTGGGTGTGGAGAAAAAAATATCGAGACTACTTTTTCTTCCTCCTCCAATTTCCATCAAAGGCTTCCCATGACCAAATTGTCCAGATAACTCAGAGCAGTAATCATCATAATCATCCTGACTTAGCTTCCTTCTAAAGGAATGTAGAGCAAGATAGGTAGAGACAGACTGGAAACAGGTACACCAGAGGTATCTGTACATTCTGTTCACAATTTCGTGTGAGAGAGAGAGAGAGAGAGAGAGAGAGAGAGAGAGAGAGAGAGAGAGAGAGAGAGAGTGTGTGTGTGTGTGTGTGTGTGAGAGAGAGAGAGAGAGAGAGAGAGAGAGAGAGAGAGAGAGAGAGAGAGAGAGAGAGAGAGAGAGAGAGAGAGAGAGAGAGAGAGAGATAGATACTGGGGACTGAACCCAGAAGCACTTTTGACCTATACTCACAGCTTTTTTGTTTTTCATTTTTAAATATGATCTTACAAAGTTGCTGAGAGTCTTCTAAGGTGGATGAAGCTGACCTCTAATTTGTGATACTCCTATCTCAGCCTCCCAAGAACTGGGATTAAAGGTATGCACCAACATGCCCAGCTTCTTTTTAAGAGTCTATCCCTAGGTATGCTTCATAATCACTCTATTTCCTTATTTCATAATACTTATTACTACCTGGAATTAGGATATTTCCTTATTAGTCTGTGTATCTAGACCAATATGTAAGCTTCATACAGTCAAGGCTTTCTTTGTACCATTACTCTTTTTTTGTTTGTTTGCTCTTAATACTGGTGATGAACCCCAGGGGCATTCACATTCTTCCTCTCAAGGGTATACTCGTGGCCCTAAATTTTTATTCTTTTTTATTTTTGAAACAGGGTCTCACTGAATTGCAAAGAGTCTCACTAAGTAGCTGAGGCTGTCTGTAAACCTGTCTCAGCCTCCCAAATAGTGAGATTACAAGAGTGCGCCACCACATCCAGATTCATTACTTTCTCTTTATTATCTTTTTAATTGAAACATCTTTTAATATATTTTTAATGAAAACATCTACTTACATTTTTCTCAAGGCAACTACTCTAAAAAAGTATACTTGGTTCATTATTCATATTGCCTAGAATTGGGCATGGTGTACACTAAGTATTGGATAAAAGTCTTGTTGGAATTTGAATAAATACAACAATATCAGTGCTAGTCAAGATTCTTCAGAGAAACAAAATTAATAAATGTGTATGTTTGTAAGTAATTGTATATATATGAGTATATGTTTATATAAGTATTTTATATGTATATATAGGTATATAGATACAAATATAGAAAAATATGCTGGGCATGGTGGTTCACGCTCTTAATCCCCACGCTTGGGAGGGAGAGACAGGAGGATAGCACAGGTTTGAAGCCAGCCATGCTGGCTTAAGAGACCCTGTTTTCAAAAATTTTTTTTAAAAAAGGTCTGAGAGTAGCCATGAGGTAGAAGGGTTTCCAGTACCATATATATATATATATATATATATATATATATATATATATATATATATATATATATATATATATAGAGAGAGAGAGAGAGAGAGAAATATTTACTTAAAGAAATGGCATAATTCTATTATAAAATATTAATAAAAATTTTTCCTCAGAAGAATGGGAACAAATCTACCATTCGATCCAGCAATACCACTTCTGGGTATCCATCCAAAAGAAAAGAAACCAAACTACCAAACTAATGCATGTGTATCTATGTTCATAGCTGCACAATTCACCATAGCCAAACTATGGAACCAACCAAGATGTCCATCAACAAATGAATAGATTACAAAACTGTGGGATATGTACACAATGGAATTTTACTCAGCCATCAAAAAAAACCTCAATTACATAATTTTCAGCGAAATGGATGGAACTGGAGGACATTATGCTAAGTGAGATTAGTCAGTCACAAAAAATAAAAAATCATATGCTTTCCCTAATATGTGAAAGCTAAGGAGAAATGGGTAACAAGAGGAGCTCTAGATGAAAAAGGAAATCCTATAGAGGAGCAAATAAGGCAACCTAAAGGAGGGGATGGGAGGGGGGAAGAAGGAAATTCTCTAAAGCATACAATGTACTTAAACATACTAAAGTCAACCACTAAGCCAAGCAATGGAAGGAGGGATGGGGAGGGGATGGGGTGGGAATTGGGTAGGGTTAAATCAGTGATGTGTACTTGTATGTACACACACATTTTTTTACCCCAATATGATGTATAAATATAATGTACTAATAATTTTTTTTAAATAAATAAAGAAAGAAAAATTTGAGGATATGTTATATACATCTCATATAATGAATGCTTCATCTCATGAAAAAGTTTATCTTTGCTTACCACATGTCAAAAGTAAGCATAGCCTGACTAAGTAATCTGTACAAGATGACTTGGTTGTTTATTTTGCTTCAAATTATGTGTTCCAAGGTTTATCAGTTATTAAATGGATAACCTCATCCAGTAAAGCATAAAGGATATATATATATATATATATATATATATATATCAGTGTGTACACATATATTACCAGTTATTAAATGAATTACCTCATCAAGAAAGCTCCTGTATATGCATATCTATGTATACATATATCTATATTATCAAAGAAATGATAGAAGAAAGCTATAAAAATTTCTTTTCCTCTATTAGCATATTACTGTAGCTACTCCCAACTGAACCAAAGATCAGATGTAATTCTCAGCTTTCCTTATACAAGTGACTTATTTGCAACTTTTCAGCATAGGGATGGATTTGGAGTGCACAGAATGCTGCCCTCTCGCCTACTGGATGGGCCATTGAGTCACAGACATCCCCACTCTCAGCTGGAAATTCAGCACCGTCTAATAACCCCTGGGTGTCAGTGAACATTGATTTAGATTTAGAAGCCAAACAATACTATCAGCAAGGGTAAGAAGCCATAAAACAGTAGCTTCACTAAAAAGGGGTATATTAGTCAAAACCATGGGGTCCTATTAAAATAAATTCACATCACCACATGTCTAGAGACTTAAGTTCAATATTTCCAGAGGGAGGAAGAAAACCAAAGACAAACCAGCTGCAATCGATTAATATGCTTCTTTGACCAGGAATAATAAATAAATAAATAAATAAATAAATAAATAAATAAATAAATACCAAGTGTAATTCACTGTTTACTAGTCTTTAGTATTTAGGGTCGAGGAGTTCATAAATAACCCAAGCTTTTCAAATATAGCTGAGGCAAACTGTAGTACAATAATGTATGGGAGAAAAGTATTGAAATCTGAGGAGCAAAGAATAGAAAAATAAGTGTTCAAAGCAGTCAATGAAAAGAAAAAAGTAGTTCAGGCTTAGGAAATTAATAGGTTTTTTTTCCTTTATAATTTCTTTTTTTAATTTTTTATTAGTGCATTGTAGTCATACATCTTAATGGGATGCAAGATGGTGGAGACATACATGCACACATCACCCAATTAGCCCTTGCCCAATTCCTGCACCATTCTCTCCCCTCCCTCCTTCTCATATTTGGCTTAGTGGTTGACATTGATATGTTTAAGTACATCATGTGCATTAGAGAAGTTCCCTTTCCCCCCTCCAGTTCCCTCAGTTAGGTTGCCTTATTTGCTCATCTATTGACTCTTCTTCATCTAGAGTTCCTCCTATGACCCATTTTCTCCCTAGCTTCCACATATTAGGGAGAGCACCTGATTTCTTATTTTTAATGAAAAAATTTAATTAAGAAATTTCTACTTTTCATAGTTACATTCATCTTCCTATGGCTGCCATTCCAAAAATCTCACATATTATGTGGCTTTGACAACAAATATATTGCCATGTGGTTCTGGTGACTGCAAGTTCCAGGTCAAAGTCTACCCGACTTTGGCTCCTAGCGAGGTGGGACCTCATCCTTACATACAGATGTACTCACATGAGAGAGAAAGGTCTCATCTTTTCCTTTCTCCCAGGGCCACCAATCCTCTAAGGTAAGGACCTTAGGAACTCTTTTGTACTTTAGTTGCCTCTTAATAGGCTCTGCATCTACTTAGACTCACTTTGGGGTTCAAGCTTCAACATATGAATTTGGAAGGAACACAATTCAGTCCATAGAAATAATTGTATCATCTCACTGTGAAATATGTCATTATGCGTTAGTCCTCTGTACCTCGGAAGCTGGGGTCATGCTTAGCTTCTCAAGTTCAGCTTTCACCTTGACCTCTTACTTCTCAGCTCAGGGTTTCTGAATCCCTACAAGGCTGCCAGGAATTCCTGGTTTGTATCTTTTAGGCACATGATCTCAACGTTTCTCCTTTTCTAGTTTCTTATTCTACAATAGACTATCAGGTTATAATGGTAGGGACTTTCTTAAACATAGCATTCATTTGGTAATTTCATAATAAAATTGCAGTGACTTCCACAGTGTGCTATGTTCTGTCCCTGAGAAAGAATAGTCATTGAGCTTTTGTATTTCTTACTTTCAGTTTAGGCTGAGTAAAGGTGATACACATCATTTCCAATCAATAACAATCAAACTGATCAGACAAGATTAATCATTTTGAAAGGATTAATGAACTCGGCCAGGTATGGTGGTGCACACCTGTAATCCCAGTACTTGGGAGCCTAAGACAGAAAGATTAAGGCCTCAGCAACTTAGCAAGAACCTGTTCAACATTAAGAAAATAAAAGGGCTCAGATGTGACTTGTAGGTAGACCTCCCTGGGTTTGATATCAAGCACCAAAAGAAATAGAAAGATTAACAATGTCATTAAATTAATCACTATCATATATAAAATGAACTATTATTTATAGTAGTCATAGGAGACTACTTTGATATAAAATTATATCTTCTAGCTGAAAGCTAGAGATAAAAATACAAGAACTCTTGCAAAAACCTGTGTGTAACAAGGGCCCATTTTGGAACTTCCCATTCTGGTAGCTAACAGATGCCTATTTTCAAGCTGACATTTTTCCTTTTCCCTTGTTTTCTTCATCCACCTCTTTTCCCTTCCATATTAATGAATAACATGCTTTTTATCAGTCTACTAACCAAAGAATTAAAGACTCATGCCCAGGAATGAAGGATCTCAAAAAAAATCAGCTCAAGTAGGACATAGATATGATTGTGTCTTTGTAATAAGCACACCTATATAACCTTGAAGAACATAAACAAGACATTTTTCCCTTTGTTCATGGAGAAACAAGTTTTGTTGTTGTTGTTTTGTTATTGAAAGTAATTTCATTAATTTCTCTGATTTGCTATCAAATCAATAACATTTCTATTGTTTCTCTCTTTATCTCTCTTTCCTCTCTACATGTTTTGTTTTGAAAAAGGTCTCACTAGGTTGCTCAGAGTTTCACTAAGTTGTTGAGGCTGTTCTTGAACTTGTGACCCTCCTGTCTCAGCACTGGTATTACAGGTGTTTATATCCATGACTGTATAAATTTATTTTCCCTTCTAATAGGTTTGTTCCAAATATTTGATTTGGCAAATTGGGACAAGTACCAAATTCTCAGCTACATGTGAGTCTATTCCAAGAAAAGAAAGCAGCATTGGCAGCATCCTAGCATGGACTTAATGGTACATTGGAGAAAATGACCACCAAATACCTATATAGGGAATGAATGGTAAAAACTTATAGTAAAGGAAAAAAATCAGGGGTTATATCAGGAAAGGTACATGACATCGATTACGATACACAGCAGGGATTTATCTAAAATTGTGCTAAATGGGTGGAGATGCCCAAAATGAGGTATTGGTGTGGACAAGCAAAGGATCCATCACCCAAGAACAACAGACAGAAATGCTAATCCCAATACACTTTGATATATCCATGACATAAGAGCACCCTATGAATGTCAGTTCTATTTCCTTCTTCCCTACCACTAGCCTCATGTACAAGACTCTTGCCTCTTGCTCTTCTGAGTTAAAGTAGTATATTTCTCTCTAGACTATTCTATATCCTCCATGATATTTCTCTGTCTTCCTGGAAAGAAATATAAGTAGTTATCTGATGGGTCCAGCCCGTCAGCGGTGGGGCAGAGTAGGAAAATGAGTGCCAATGGCCGGAACAGAAACACACCAGCCGGGAGTTGAGTCAAGCAGGATCTCATTTATTTCTCTCAGGCAACCCAATTTAAAGCAAAAAACCGCAAGGGGGATTTCCAACAGGAAACTATTCTAACCTATCAAGTTAAAGGTCACTCTTGCATGTGCAAAGCACATAACTTGCAACCAATCATTATCCAATGCACGAGGGGTTCATGAGCACAGAAGCATTATTTGAGCCAATAAAGCTCAACATTACCAAATTGGGCTAGTGGGGGCAAGGAGAGTAGTTACGCCCTCCATATCAGTTCGGTGCTACATGTTGCAGATTCATTCATCAGAAGTTCAGGAGGTTGTGCAGACCTGCGCTCAATGCTACATGCAGCTGATTCATCGGAAGTTCTGTCAGGCAGTTTGAGCAGACCCCAACAGTTATCTTATTAGATCTTATTAGATAGAATATTAGAAGACAAACACCATTTTTCATTTTCATTTTCCTAGGAAGGTGGAATATTCCTTATTTAAAGGGGGATTGGGTGTTTTCTTTTTTCTTTTTTTTTTTTTTTTTTTGGTGGGACTGGGGATGGAACCCTTCTACCTCTGGGCTACACTTCTAGACCTATTTTATATTTGGAAACAGGGTCTCTTAAGCCAGTGAGGCTGGCTTTGAACCTACACAATCTTCCTGTCTTCACCTCCCAAATGCAGGGATTACAAGCATGTGCCACCATGCCCGGTGGATTTGGTATTTTCTACCATTTAAGTTCTTTCAGAGTATCTGGACCCTGTAACCTAAATAAACTAATAGGCACTAGAAATCTATTATGTGCAAAGGAATTTGCTATTTGCTGCAGAAAGATGCAAAGATGAACAATTCACACTTCTGTCTATAAGGAACTGACTCTTCACCTGGCCAAAACTTCTACTTCTAATATGTATACTAATTTATGGTGTATAAAAACATGTTAAACACACATGAATGGATGGTGTATATCATGATTATGAGGAGTCATGAACCACACCCCTACAAAATATTCTAGAATGTTCTCAATGTCTGACACAGCAAGGGTTCCTAGCAGGTACTGGATGAGGAATGCTGCATGCCCCCCCCCATACCCACACTCAGACGCATCCTTCCTCATGCTCTCTTACTATGTCATGCATATGACAACAACTTTTGACCACTTGCCTTTTAAATTATACATGTGGGTAAATTTTCTCTTTCAAAAATCCCATATATGGAGGATGGAGCCTCTTTAAAACACAGGAGGTACATAAACAAATGTATCAAAGTTAATCACCAAACAAGCATGTGTCGAGGGAGGGGGAGAGAATGGGATGGGGACTGGATGAGGGCTAATTGGATGATGTGTGCTTGTATATCCTCTCGAGTCTTGTATTCCAATGTGATATATGATTACAATGCACCAATAAAAATAAAATAAAAACAAAAACAAAATCCCATATATGATGGACTTAGGTGAAAGAATAGCTCTAATCGATATGTGATTGCTCTATGAGTCTTATATGAATTGTCCTTTAATTCATCAAGCTAGCAGTTACTGAAAACTCACAAGCCAGAAGCACAGTATAGCTTGTTTCTTTATTGAAACTCAATAATTCTGTTTACATGTCAAAAATAATGAGTTTTCTAGGTATTCCCTTTTAATACATACAAAGAATGTTGGTATTTTACAATTTCCCAAGACAAGGTCTCTATAACAGGCAATTTTGCTCACATAGCTGTAATTTTGCTGACATCTACAATTACCACAACCTATTTCTAATGACTGATCTTGGCCCAGTTTGACTTAGTAAGTACCCTACGGTGTTTATGCATTATAAAATAGGCAAGTTTCTCAGGGACATAACCCAGCTTCAACATGTCATTTTTTATTTGTTGATAGAGAAATCAACACGCTCATTAATTAGCTCTGCAGCAGCATCCGCTGTACATCTGCCCCCACAAATCTGCTTCTGCTCATCTTCTTCCTAGTCAAACCCTATTCAGACACATTTCTGTTCTTGTTCACTACCTCCTTTCAGCTGAACAGAGAGAGAAGGCAGGGTGCTTAACCTTCCACCTGTGTGCATATCAATGCACTGCCTCTGCTCTTTGGGGACAGTTTAGAAAAAGAAAGATCCATCCTCTTCATTTTGAAGTCCTTAAGAGATCTCAACTCTGTTTTAAATGTTTTATCATCTTTGATCCTCACAACAGCCACATGGGTTTGACTGAAAGCAGAATCCTATGCCATTTAATGGATAAGGATGAAAGTCTGAGTTAGCCAAGGACCTGTAACTAACTAGTCAATTGCTCCAAAGGATTTGGGGGATGACTATTTTCACAGTCTCCATTCTTGACAATAACTTCTGTCAAGAAGTCTTTGATTCTCCTCAACTGCACAGCTTCACACTGAGACTTGCTTTTATTCCTTCTGAGAGGAGACCTCGCAGTTAGCAATTATAAATTCTCCATGTGATTCTGTTTCAAAGTTTGGCACACTGTAGTCATTGTAAAATACAGCAGCAGACATTAACTTAGAAATCATCATGAATTATTGTGAATGAAACTATTAAAATTAGGAAGGAAATAGGAAAAGTAAAATGAAAAGAGGTCTTTTCTCAGCTTCCTCCAGAAAAATATATTTTTATATAAAAAATAAGAGGTAGAGATTTGTCATTGGAGCAGAATATGGTGGGAGGGGTACTAAAAAACTAATGGAAAAAACAATACAACTGTCAGGACAATTGGAACTACATAGCATTAAATTAAATCCTTTTATTTTTGCAAAAGGTAATGTCATTGAAATGTCTTTATACAATATGTATGTTTTAATTTTGTTTTAAATTTTGTTTTAAAAAATATCACTGTATTTGTCTTTGAAAAAACAAATTATATCCAATTCTCATTATCCAAACATATTTTTCTTCTTGTCCATGCTACTTGTCTTTGTATACAAAATATACATTATAATTCTTTTTATTATATACAATGCTTCAGAAAATATAGTTATATAATAGATGAAGTTATTTGTCCTTAGATCTACTTAGTGTTTTTTTTTACTGGACCCAATACTTGATCCATTGTGAAAGAAAAGAGAAGTTATTTGTATTAGAAAGAAAAATTACAATTTTCATTTTGTTTGGGTGAATGTTGTGTAACTGTCTAGTGGGACTGGTAAAAAACTACTTTTTTTCAAGGGCTTGTTATGAGTCTGGAATTAAGATAATTGAGCAGGTGGACATGCATGCATAATTTCACATATTACTGAAAAGATATCTATTTTAATCCCCTTTAGTCATTTTAACCATTGCTTGAATAATATGTAATATTGGTAATTGTCTTTCCTTACAAAACTATTTCTAATGAAAAAGGTAAGGTATAAAAGTTACTTCTTTAAGGCCAAAGAGTTTGATTTAGGGAAGTTTGAGACTGTCTTTGGATGATACAATTTTTCCATTAAACAAACTCAAAAATGTACTATTAGTTCAGCTCATTATTGATCATCTGTCTTCTGCTGTCTTGATTCTCAATCCCTCTGCAGTCCACCTATAATCAGAGCCAGCCTTACACCTGGAAGCACTCTCCTTCTTTCAAGATCCCACTTTCTTGGAACTTTCTTGAAATTTTCTGAGTCCTCCCATTACTATGGCTCTTCTGGAGGAGGAAATGCTGAATCTCCCCAGAGTCTGAGATCTTGTGTGGTGTTCCTTCTCTTTGGAACTTTCCAATGCAGTATACCATCCAGTGTTTTGCCAAATCACCTAGGAGGTTAGCTGTAATGCTTGTGGAGTGACCTTGATGCAGAAACTGGGGCCCTGAACATGGGGCTACCACAATAGGATAACCCATTATTAATATTCTCACAATATACACAAAAAGAGTCCAAAAGAATACAGCAGTGAGACAAAAGTAACACACACACACACACACACACACACACACACACGCGCACACACACAAATATACTGGAAAACTAAGTGAACATTCATCAAATGCTTGGAACTCAATAGAAGTTCAAAATAAATATGATAAAACCTCATGTTCTATAACTCTAGTATATGTAATATTTAATTTAAATAAAATAGTTATGCCAGGCTTGGTGGCACACGCTTATAATCCCCGTGCTTGGGAGGCAGAGGCAGGAGGACTGCGCAGGTTCGAAGCCAGCCTCGCTGACTTAAGAGACCCTGTTTCCAAATTTAAAAATATATAAAAAATAGGTCTGGGAGGGTAGCCCGGAGGTATAAGGGTTTCCGGGAACCCCAGTACCACCAAAAAAAATCATCTATCTATCTATCTATCTATCTATACATGTTTTACAAGTTAAATAAAAATAACTAAAGGCACTATTGTTTTCAAAAGTTATGATGAATACAGTTCAGACAAAAATAGCATGAATGTATGTAATAGCTTAATTAAAGAATTATGTTTCAATAAATAATTGTCTAGATACTATTTAAGGAAAAATAAAAATGTTAAGGATTATAGGTACTTCAGAGAATGGGAAACGATAATGATAATACTCACCATTATACATTCACCTAAAGATTTCAAGTTAAAATAATATAAATTTGTTTCTCAGATTGCAAGTGCTAGAAAAATTGTGATATTCAGTGCTGGAAATCGGTAGCAACAGACAGATTGGCGGATTCAAAGGAAATGTGCACTTAAAGGGATTTATACAAATACCACTTTTAGAGTAAAAACTTGTAAATAACGTAAGTGTTGAAAAACACAATGATTAAGTAAATTCAAGTTTCCCAAGCATTATATTGTGCAAACTTTAAAAATGGTATTACAGAGTTAGAATCATGTGATGGGGCTTTTGATGCAATGTTCCGTGATAGACACAGATGGTAATGTAGGGAAAATAAACATGCATATAAGGGCTTATGTAGAAATGCTCCAAAGTTCATTTTAAATAATTATGTTTACATTGAGCATTTCTAAATTGAGCATATATAAGAAGGTTGTCTAAAATATAGATCCCTGGTCTATATCCCAAAGTACTATGATTTGGCAGTTTTGAAGAGGAAAGAGGAAGAGTCTTCACTTTGAAGACCATTCACCCAGGTGTCTCAGAGGCAGGTGATCTGACAGCACGTGGGGAATGCTGCTCTAGTTACTAGGATTATAAATGCAAATGCATCCAAAAGCATACATAAACATCTATAATCATATGTATGGTTGTGCATATTCAAGATTATATATAATACAGTGAATACATAATGTGCATATAATGTGTCTGTTGACATTATATTATTATAATATATATTATAATATATTATGTTTATTATACATTTCTGATTACATTTTCTTATTTGTAACTTCATCTTTTATTCCATTTTTAATTTTTTTTTTTTTTTGGTGGTACTGGGGTTCCTGGAAGCCCTTCTACTTCCGGGCTACACTCCCAGACCTATTTTTTATACTTTTTTATTTGGAAACAGGGTCTCATAAGCCAGCGCGCGTGGCTGGCTTTGAACCTGCGCGATCCTCCTGTCTCTGCCTCCCAAGCGCGGGGATTACAAGCGTGCGCCACGACGCCCAGCCTATTTTTAATTTTTTTTAAAAAATATGAGCTGGGACTGGAGCCAGCCAAGGGGTAGGGCCAGTGTGGGGGGCAGCGAGGCTGAGATCAGAGCCTGCCATGAAGCAAGGCTGGTGCCTGGGCCAGTTAGGCTGAGATCAGAGCCTGCCATGAGGCAAAGTCGGTGCTGGGGCCTCCAAGGCTGGAATTGGAACCTGCTGAGGGGTCAGGCCAGTTCCAGTGCCAGTGAGGCTGGGATCGGGGCCTGCTGTGAAGCAAGGCCAGTGCTGGGGCCAGCAAGCCCGGGACTGGGGCCTGCTGAGGGGTGAGGCTGGTGCTGGGCCAGCGAGGCTGGGATCTGAGCCTGCCATGAGGCAAGGCCACTGCTGGTTTCTCTGAGGCTGGAATCGAAGCCTGCTGAGGGCTGAGGCCAGTGCCAGGGCCAGCGAGGCCGGGATTGGGGCCTGCTGTGAGGCAAGGCTGATGCTGGGGCCTCTGAGGCCAGGATCGGAGCCTGCCAAGGGGTGAGGCCAGTGCCAGGGTCAGCAAGGCTGGGATAGGAGCCTGCCGAGGCAGGAGGCCAGTGCTGGGGTCAGCAAGGCTAGGATCAGTGCCTGCCATTTGGTGAGGCTGTAGCTGGGGCCAGCGATGCCGAGATAGGAGCTTGCCTAAAGACCAGGCCAGTGTTGGGGCCCACAAGGCTGAGATTGGAGCCTGCCATGAGACAAGGCCAGTACTGGAGCCAGAAAGGCTGGGAGCAGAGTCTACCAGGTGGCCAGGCCGGTGCTGGGGCCTTCAAGAGTGGGATTGGAACTTCCAAAGTGGCATACACAAAGAAATGTCACAGAAAAAAAAAAAAAAACGGATGTTTTCCCTAATATGCAAAACTAGGAAGAAATGGGTAATAGGAGGGAATCTAATGGAAGAAAGGGCCCTATGGAGGAGGGGATGGGATGGGGGAAGATGGAATCTCTTTAAAGCACATGATGTACGTAAGTAAATATATCAATATTAAACACTAAATCAAGCATGGGATTGAGGGAGGGGGAGGGAGTGGGATGGGGATTAGATAAAGGTTGATTGGATAATATGTACTTCGATATCCTAACAAGTCTTGTATTCTGTTGTGATGTTTGACTAATGTACCAATAAAAATATATTTTAAAAAATAGGAAAAAAATATGAGACATAATTCTCAATTAAATATTTCTTCCTGATCCACATATTTTCTTCTGACTTTTTCTTGAATTTCAAGAGAAAATGTCTTTGCTTATTTCAAATCTGCACCCTTAGAAGAAACAAAACACAATCTGAGTGAAGATTCTGGTTCTGCCATCTTCCTGTTAAACAGGTCAGAAAAGGAAACAGAACTCACCTCTGTAAAAGTGGCCTGGACACTTTCCACGAGAATCAAGAATCGAAACTCTGACATGGAAAATAGGGAAGAAGAGCGGGATGTCAGGGGCCTTCCATATATGAGTTGACTGCATGTCAGCTCCAAGGACATTAACTTGAGATACAGGGAAAGAAGGGCCCTCACCACGAGAGACTGGAAGAAAAGCACAACCTTGCAAAGAAAAACAAGGTGCCTGCTGACCAGATTCTGTCAGGAAAGAATAAAAATAGATTAAAAAAAAAAGATCAATGTGATCTAAGGGAGGACCAACACAACTTCAATATGGGCATGTTGATACGTGCCTGTAATCCCAAAACTTGGGAGGCTGAGACTAGCCTGGAAGATTATAGTTGGATGCCAGTCTCAGAAAATTAGTGAGACCTTCAGCAACTTACCCAGACACTATATTAAAACAAACAAAAAAAAATTAGAAGAGCTTAGGGTGTAACTTGGAGGTAGAATGCCCCTGAGTTCAATCCTCCATACCAAAAAAAAGGGGGAGGGTCTCAGATATCACAGTTAATCTAATCATTTTTCTGTTCTACTCCCCCAGCTTACACGGTGATAAAACTAAAAGGGCCTTAGACTCACAAAACCTGAACACAGTACTTTGCCCTGTGAGTTACCAGCTGTATAAACTTGAGCAGTTAACTTAGGCTGTGACTTCATTTTCTCATCTAAAATAAAAATGTCTGATTGAAGACTGCAACCTTTTAGGACACACAATGAAGTTGTCTACATATGTGAAATTACCAGTGCCAGTCTCAATACTGTATATGCTGAAGGAGAGTAAGTGGAGGGAAAGGGGAAAGCTCATCATATCCCATGTGCATTTATCTCCCTAAAATTCCAAACCACATTATGATCTGAGACTACAGTATACCAATAAAAATAAATTAAACAAATCAAATAAAAAATATATGAATTACCTAATGAGTATTTGGCATGAGATTATGCTCAAGGAATGCTTTTTCCCCTATTTTATTTAGCCTTTTTAAATTCAGAGGATCCTTGTCTTCACTTTCATAAAAGCATGAAAAGTGTGTTGAGGTCCTATGACAAGCCAAGAACATCCACTCATAAGATAGAAGTACACACACACACACACACACACACACACACACACACACACACTTCTGTGCATGATCTGGTCTTGTCTTCAAGGAGGTCACAAATGCTAGTACAGTAGAATATCAAGATATATAAGAGTAAATAGCTAGAATACAGTATTACATTTGCTTCTTTCTTTCTTTCTTTCTTTCTTTCTTTCTTTCTTTCTTTCTTTCTTTCTTTCTTTCTTTTTGTTTTGCAGTACTTGGGAGGATGAGACAAGAGAATCTCAGATTTGAGGCCAGCCTCAGAAAGTTAGTGAGGCCACCTGCAATTTAGTGAGACTGTTTCAAACTAAGTAAAATAAAATAAGATGGGGAGTGTAGCTCAGAGGTAGAAGGTCCCTGGGTAAAATATTAAGTTTTACACACACACATACACACACACTCATCTCTCAAGTTAATGTAATTACTATCATTTATATTAAAATAACTTTTATTTAGAATACTGAAAAAATAGTGATGATTAGTGATTGCTATACATTGTTAGTCTCTCATTTTTGTCTCATAACGGTCCACAGATTCTGAAAACCAAATCACACTTCCCCATATCTGACTTTCAGATGAGATATGGAGAAAAAGAAAATTATTAGGCCATTTTCTTTTTATCTCTTCCCCAAAATGCTCACACCCAATTTTTTCCAATATTAACCTTCAAGCCATGGTTTCAAGTTCTGTAGCATGACATCACCTTTCCTGACACATCTTAAGCTCCCTGCTTTTGACTCTTCTATGCTATCCCATTGTCAGGTGGTGATTGTCTAGAATTCCTTCCCATAAGTCCATACTTTTTCTTCCTCTGTCACTTGTTCAAGTTGTAAATGCATGATCAGCCCATCACGTGCTCCCCTTAACTCATCTTAAACAAAGTGCCCCCCCTACCTCCCTCCCTCCCTCCCCCCTCTCTCTCTCATGTCTCGTGTTCTGTCCACCTCATCATATCTCTCTATTAGGTGAGGATGATTCTATCATAATAGAAGCCATCTAACTCTACCTAAAATTCAGTGAAATTGTTCAATTGCTGCATGTTTATTTTAGAGATATTCATTACCTCAGTGTAATGGATCTCAGATTATCCTGATTGATGTATGGTACAGAGATCAAGAAACCTCTTCATATGCTAAGTATGACCTCCAATTCAGTATTTTTATCCAGGTTAATGCTGATATGAGTATTTCTATAAAACTGACTCTTGTGACATTTTTTTGGCTCAAAACCTAGGTGAGTGGTGTGCAAAAGAAGGCTCCCTGTAAAAGCAGGATGGACTCTCACTCAAAATATGTTTTCAGTGTTGTGTCTGATGACACACACAGAGAGGTGAGAAAAGACTGATTACTTTTTTGAGGACTCAAGTCTTTTTATGGATTGAGAGAGACAGTAAAACACAGGCTCAAAGTTTTATTGAGCGTATAGGGTGGGACCAGGGAAAGTCCCCCTTGTGACCAGGAGCATCCACAGTCTGAATCTCCCATGTGTACTGGGGCTTCTTATTAGCATGTGCAGATTTGAGGGGGAAAAAAATAGAAGAGGTTGGGGTGAAATGTAAAAGCTATCATTAGAAAATAGAATCCACGACAATTTTTATGTAACTCTTAAAATCTTAAGAGTGACACGTTCAAAAGTTCCCAAAACAAATCCTAAATGTTTAAGAAGATAGAAATAGTAGTTGCTCTGATTCAATCATTATGTAGTATACGCATGTATCAAATTACCTCACTATGTTCCACAAATAAATACAATTTTTTTGGTGGTACTGGGGTTCCTGGAAACCCTTCTACCTTTGGACTACACTCCCAGACCTATTTTTTATATATTTTATTTGGAAACAGGGTCTCTTAAGCCAGCGAGGCTGGCTTCAAACCAGTGTGATCCTCCTGTCTCCACCTCCCAAGCGCGGGGATTACAAGCGTGTGCCACCACACCCAGCTATAAATACATTTTTTTCATTTCAATAAAAATTGAAGTCTAAAGAGTATAGCTGAAAAGAGAAATGCTATTTGACTAGAAAGTTTATTCTTCACCATCTACAATTAAAGAAACAAATAAAAATGTATTTTTGTATTTTATCAAGTCATGCATGAATTCCTATGGAGCAATTTCTTATTAATGTATCTATGCTCATAGCTTAATATAGTATGTTAAATATGATATATATTTTATGCAAGTATAATTAAACTGTTTCTTTACTTAAATAATGTGCCTTATTTATCTAATGTATTTAGAAAAAAATAAAACATGTAGACTTGAAAGGCTTTCTTTGTTACAATATTAATATGATGCTGAAAGTTTCCACAACATCCCTAGGGCTATATTTCTAATGGTATCTAAATTTTATTAAATTTCTCTGTGATAAGGCAAAGATTCCCCAAATATGAAATTAAAGAGACTAATAAAAGGCTTAACTAAGTTTCCTAAGTTATCACATTCTTCAAAACATGGAAGTGAAACAAGACTGAACACAGATGAGAAGTGATATTTGTGTAGAAAGTCTATCTTGTTATTATATTATAGAATAATCATTAGGAAAGTACTTAAATTGAGCCTTACAACTCTTACCATGTAATGATCAAACATGGATATGGACTCCAGTTTCTAAATATAAACACTTTCTAAATGTACATGGAAGTGGAGAAATCGTAATATGAAGCTTGTTGTACAAGACCATTGGTTTTGAATTATTGCTAATTCTTTTTACATGCATGAATGGTAAAATTATGTGTTATTTGATATCCCAGGTTAGCAAAAGATAGCTATTCATCTAAATCTCAAACTGTTTTTCCACTTTAATAATTTAATACATTTATTAGTACATTGTAATTGTACAACATAGTGAGAGTCAAAATAATGCACTCATATATGCACACATCTCTTGGAAAGTTACCCTTCACTTCCTCCTCCCTCCCTGTACATATTAGTGAGATTGGTAGCAGTGCCTTCATATGTGAACACAACATTATTTGAACTGTTTTCTTCCTCAGGCTTCCTTATTCTCCTTCCCACCTTCCTGCCCCAACACCCTCCCACTATTCTATTGGTCTCTTTATTCATTTATCTGGTCTCTTGTTTCCTATTTCCATCTACCTTTTATATATGATAGAAAATATCTGACCCTTGGCTTTCTGAGACTGGCTTATCTGAGCATATTTTTAGTTCCATCAATTTTTTACAAATTAACTAATTATGCTCTTTGTTATATCTCTTGTGAATGTTGTTGCTATATACATGGGTATGTATATATCATTATATTCGAATTTTAATTCTTATGAAATATAGGAGTGATATATCTGGGTCATATTGTGGTTCCATTCCTAATATTTTGAGACACTACCATAGTGATTGTACTAATTTACAATCTATTCAAGACTGTAGAAAAGTTCCTCTTCCCCATCTGTGCCATCATCTCGCATTGTTTATGTTCTTGATGACTGCATGATAACTCAAGTAAGATGAAATATAAGTCGTTTTAATTTGAATTTCCCCAGTTGATAGTGAAATTGACCATTAAATAAATAGGGTATTTGGTTTGGATTTTGACACTTTGGACTATTTTTAACTAAGTCCTCCTAACAGAATATTTTGTAGAACTATAAATTTAGTTTCTATTTAGAACTTGACACTTATGTGGGTAATGACCACTATAAATTGAACACAAAAAGAGCTTGGATTTAATAAAAAAAAGGTTTCCATGTAAATATAAACATAGTAATGGCTATTATCAAGGCAATGGCTTAAATTATATGTTAAAATAATATATAGGAACACAGGGTAGGTTATAATCTTTAATATCATTTAAGCAAGCCTGTTTACTTTTAAAATTAGAGGGAGAACAAACTTCATAATTGAGTGGCAAAGGCTATTGCCCAAGACCTCACAATTCCTGGAAAAAATAAACTTTAGATTTATTCTTAAAATTTGGGAAGCAAGCCAGGCGTGGTGGCACACGCTTGCAATCTCTGCACTTGGGAGGCGGAGGAAGGAGGAATGCACAGGTTCGAATCCAGCCTCGCTGTCTTAGGAGACCCTGTTTCTAAATAAAAAGAAATATATAAAAAAATAGGTCTGGGAGTGTAGCCTGGAGGTAGAAGGGTTTCTAGGAACCTCAGCACCACCAATAAAAATATTGGGAAGCTTATTTTTTCATTCTAAGTTGATTATCTACCTACTGGAGAGTTACAAAGTAATAAATGCAATCCAGTATAGTTCTTATGAACATGTTAAAATAGGTATGTCTAATGTTCAAACACATGAATAAAAATATTTAGCCTCTCAGCTTTTCTCCTCTCTGGGTATGCCAGTAGCTATCTGTCTTTTGCCTGGATTTACATTAGATACTATCTTGCAAAGCTACAGGTGTTGTAATCTGATGTGACATCCATGCAGTCCTCGTCCTTTCCCAGCTGCCCTGCAGAGACACAGTATGTCCTGCATATTGTGGGTTAAATCAGGGCATATCTGCTGAGGTCTGCTCAATGTCAATGCCTCACACTGTTTGACCAGACGCCACAGTTTAGCCAAACTTGCTGTGCCAGCACCTTAGATTGACATAAATTGTTGTTCTCTCCTTTAATCCAACAGGGCTATTACCAATGTTTAGCTGGATAAGATTACCTAATTCTGGACTTCCAATATTTGCAAATAGAGAGGAACCTAAATAACCAGTCATATGCTGTTTCCAACCCAGACTTTGGAAACTATAAAGGTATATCTTTACCCTCATATGTGTAATCCTTTGGCCTTATTGGTTATTCAGTTCATAACCCCAGTAGAGAACAAGAATGCTCTTTATTTATGACTCTTCAATACAAAGCATAAGAAAATCCTTAGACATCTCTATCTGCATTCATAGATTATAAGTTCTTTCACCATCTCTTATGGAATAGCAATATTTCTATGTAGTTATCTCACTTGGAAATCCTTTGCTAATTACATAAAAATAATGCTCAATGTGCTTACAAATCTAATAGTGCATGTCTATATGCTATCATAATTTGAATTCTGAAGAGACTTTCTATAATATAATGAAAATTCCGACACCTTGATCTGGTAAAATGTCATGCAACCTTTCATATTCTTCAAACCAAATGCTGAACTGTACTCTCTAGAGCAAAGACATATTTTCACGTTACCTGTGTTCAGATTTCTTCTTACTAGTAGAAAATCTTTGTAAATAATTCTTAAACCATGTTTACAATAGTCTCCCGATTAATAATGCAATGAAGAAAGCACAGAGATATTGCCAGTAAGTGGCTTATTGGTAATCAATTATTGAAGGAGAATTTGAGGCATGGAAAATGCATTTAGAAATCTTCATAAGCAAATGAGAGTAGGGGTAAACTGAATATGGATTATATGAATCATGCTTTTACAGAGCAATATTCTAATTTAAGGTAAAAAGATAACGTAGAGATAAATCATGTTCCAATTGAAAACTCCATAGATACGCTTACAGGTGATGTTTGTTAGTTACTGTATGTTGAGCATTTTCTGAAGATATGTGAAGCCAATTCACAAACTTTGAGAACTACAAAAACATTCTTCTGATGTTTAGAGATGGGGTTCTTGGGAAAGAACTAGGATTGGATAAGGTCCTCAGGGTGGAATCCCCATGATTGAATCATGGTGGGATTATAATAAAAAAGAGAGACCAATACATAACATAAACTTTATATTTCCTATTTCTTACTAAGAGATGCCCTGAGCCACTTTGTGAACCTTCCAGAAAACAAGTATCAGCAAATGTAGCCCATTGAACTTGAATAAGAACTCTGAGTCACTGCGATTTTTGTTTCTCCGTAACCTATCCAATCTCTGGTGTTATATTGTTAGCAATAGAAAATAGACTAAAATAAGCAATAGGAGCTAAACTTTGGATAGATACATGTATTCCGAAGACAGTAAGCATTCTAGAAATGGCAAACTTAGCACCCATGTATCCTTGTTCCTGGAAATTGACATGACCAATGGAATATTAAAGGATCTGCTTATCTCAGTTATCTCATTTATGCTGCATGCTGGAACATGGCTATGTAAGTCCCTTTCTTCTCTAAAGTATGGTTGACATAGCTGTCTGGTCTCTGAAAGTATAATAAAAAATTTTGAGAATGAGACCCAGAGAAAGTGGCTTCAAGACTGATAATTAGCCCTTTTAGAATTTCATGTATGCATGTTTGGGAAAAATATTTTAAAAAAACAGAAATGATTTAATAGAAAAGGAAGAAAGAGATTAAATGAAGAGGGGATACAAGAAATAGCAAAATGTGTCAATCTAAAATTTAAAAAATAGGGAAGGTAGGATTGAGGAAAGAGAAGGAAAAGAAGCTTGAAAGAAGTGATCTGTAATAAATTAGATTTGGTAAGTAATTTGCATGATATTTAGGTGTGCATGACTGAAAAAATGAATAGAGATATCAAGTAAAGGAAGCTTGATAAAGAGCAGAAATATAATGGAGTTAATGAAAACTTAATTATAATACACTATTAATTTATGCTGCATTATTTAATACCTGAGCAAAGCACAAATGGCATTTAGATACCATCTCTGCAGCTGTTACAGTTATAACATTAGTGGACAGTTGGAGCATTGATACGTTCCTCCTTATCTGAAGAGGGAAATGAACAGTGAGGTAGGTACTGTTTGCTAGTTCTCAAGTAGTCAGTGGTGATATGGAAAACTCCTCTTTCCTAATGCCTCCTTTACATTCATACACCTGGACTTCTCAGCAAATGTTTGTTGTTGGAAGCGAAGTAACAAACATGAAGCCCCAAGGTAAATCATTAGGAAATACGTCAATAGAACTCCAGACTAATGCCTTGAAATTTTAATGGTAGCTAAACTTGTTTTGTTTACATTAGAAAAGAGCAACAACAGTTGAGAGACTTCTTGCTGCTCCCTCAAGATTCAGCACATTAACCTAGTTGTAGGATGTCTAAAGGAGGCACCGTTGACATAAGAGAACAGATAGTTCTTTTCTAACAACTTTTTCAAAGGTCCTGGACATTTTAAGATGATTAACAGCACCCCGATCTCTATCCACTAGATGCTAGCAGCATACAACTAAATATCATTCTAGATATTGCCACATGTCATCTTTTGGGCAAAATGAGCCTCTACTAGGAATCACTGGACCAGTGGGATTGGTAGTAGACCTGTCCACAGTAGACAGCAGATCTAGCTCCATCATATGAAACTGTATTGCCTGAGACAAGTCAGTTTTACTTTCTTTCCTTTTTTTCTTCTGCCATGTTCACTCTTACATGACCAAGATGGATGAGGTATGCATCTTTTCAAAGACAAAGATTATTTTCAATAAACATAAAGTCTGAAAAGGTGTTTGTCTACAACAGTCACTATACAGAATATTTAATGACACTAGAATCATGAACTAATGTTATCTCTAAGGGATGGTTGACACTGCCAAAAGAAACTCCTAAGGGAGTATGGAAATTCAAGAATGAGGAATAAGATTGATGGCAGAAAGACCAGTAAAGACGGAAATTGAATTCAAATGGGGAAGAATGGAGTTTGGATATGGGTAAAGTAGGGTGAAGGCTGGCATGTGAGAGGTGCATCCTGCTCTGCCATGGCCCCGGTGCCTGTCCCAATGGCACCTGGAGGAAACACAGGTCAGAGAGTATCACCATGGTATATAGAATGTCATGGTATCTCTCATGTTTTCTTTCCAAAAGCACTTATTAAACTTAAGATGATGACCAAGACATCTTACTATTTCAGACTATTTCACTCATTAAACTCCAAGTTATCAGGTCTACAAATTGGTCAATGAAATGAACACAAGTGTATTAAAATTGATTGGGACACTCCACACCGACCCCCAATGGCCTCACTCTCTCCAATATGGCGTTCCATCCTTCTTTCTTTATTCCAGAGGAACATGAAAATGCCAGAAGAAAAGACATACATGGAAGGGAAATTAACTTTTATGGAAATTTTGAGGAGAAAAAGTCCCAAACAGTGCTTCCATGCTTTAGCAAAAGTGTGGCTGAAGTTAGACAGCTGGATTTCCCCTTAGCCCTCCCCTCCCCACCGCCTGCACCAAAGCAGATGAAAACAAACGCTAAGGATGACAGCACTGGGGATCGACAGGCTATTGATTAAGGCTGGAGTGATTGCTTGACCAGTAAAGGGGTCCCTGAGGAGCACCAGTGGACACAAATGAGAAATCTTGCTCAGTCCTGGAAGCAAAATGTCCAGGCATGCTATCAGTGGCATCCAGAGGAGACACGAGGTGTCCAAGAGCTGGGCTGTCACTGCAGCTCAGGAGCACTGAACGCTCTCAGCCAGGAGGCACAGCTGGCAGGCCCCAGGCCCCGGGCTCCATAATGAGACACAAGAGCTACTCTCTGTGCCTCAGCATAACAGGTGAGGGTGACTCTTGAGTAGTGAAAAAGCAAGCCAAGGTTCATGACTATCTGACTGTAAGTGGAATGACCTGTGGAATTCTGTGATCCATTCTAATTAAATAATTCCCTGGATTCCATAGGCAATGAAAACTGATCTCAATTCCCAGGAAAGAAAGGAGCTAGGCAAGTTCATTAACTTTTTTTACATTAGCTGGGCATGGTGGCGCATGCTTATAATCCCCACGCTTGGGAGGCTGAGACAGGAGGATTGCACAGGTTCCAAGCCAGCCTCAGCTACCTAGTGAGGCTCTCAGCAACTTAGTGAGACCCTGTTTCCAAATAAAATATAAAATAGGGCTGGGAGTATAGCCCAGTGGTAGAAAGCCTCTGGGTTCCACCTTCAGTACAACACACACACAAAAAATTTGCATTAAACTGAAAAACATCTGTACAGCAAAGGAAACTATCCAGCACATTCACAGAGAGCCAACAGAATGGGAGAAAAATTTTGTCAACTCTTCCTTCCATAGAGGACTAATATCTAGAATATACAGAGAACTCAATAAACTCAGCACTAAGAAAACAAATACTCCAATAAAAATAGGCAAGTGGACTAAAATAGTCACTTCACAAAAGAAGAAATTCAGAAAGCCAACAAATGTATGAAAAAGTGGTCAACATCATTAGTAATAAGAGAGATGCAAATCAAAACTACCCTGAGATTTCACCTAACTCCATCTAGAATGGCAGTCATTCAAAACACAAACAAAACTGCTGATGATGATGTGGAGAAGTGAGAGCTCTAGTACATTTTAGGTGGGATTGCAAATTAGTGTGTCCACTTTGAAAAACAGTATGGAGGATCCTCAGAAGAAAGGAAACAAACCTACCATATGATCCAGCAATACCAGTTCTGGGTATCTACCCAAAATAATGGAAACAAACTACCAAACTAATGCATGCATATCTATGTTCATATCCACACAATTCACAATTGCCAAACTATGGAATCAGTCAAAATGTCAATCAACAGATGAATGGATTAATAAATTATGGGATATGTACACAACAGAATTTTACTCATCCATAAAGAAAAACAAAATTATGTCATTTACAGGGAAATGGATGAAACTGGAGAACGTTTTGCCAAGTGAGATTAGTGAGTCACAAATAGTAAAAATCAAATACTTTTTTCTAATATACAGAAGCTAGGGATGAAAAAGAGTCATACAAGGAACTCTAGACAAGGAAGGATAAAGATAAACCATAGATGAGCAAATAAAGAGACCTAACTGAGGAAGATAGGAGGGGGAAAGAGAAAATTCCCTAATGTGCATGACATAAATTCATAAATATATCAGTCAATCAGTAAGCCAAACAAGAGAAGGAGGGAGAAAATAGGGAAGAAATATGGGAAGGGCTAAGTGAGCAATGTGGGCATGTATGCCTTTATCATCTTGTACCCCATTAAAATGTATGAATACAATGTAACAATAAATTTTTTTAAAATTCCCCCCCACAAAAATATTGTCCAAGTGATTATCCAGGCTCAACTTGGTGAAGATAGCTGCACTGGTTCATCTTCTTTCCCAATGGGATCATACTGGTTTAACTTAACAATCAAAGACATCATGGAGGTTACCCTCAAGGCAAAGAAGGCACTGGCAGGGCAGCTGCCTGCTGCTGGGCACTCTATGTGTGTAGAGATCTCACTCAGGACTACAGAGGGAGATTCCATAGAGCTGGAAATTTGATGTCTTGAAATGAGTGAAAAATGTGATAAAGAAATCAAAGTTTTCTCCAAAATGTACAACAGACTGTCATCACTGCTAATGTCTCTTCTTGCTATAAGGAGGGTGACACCAGCCTACAGACTTTCCCCAAAAAAAGGGCATTAATATGTCATATTGTACAGGATATATTTTGAAGAAGCTCATCTAAATGGCTTAGGAGAAGGCTTTCTGACAGTTTCTTTTGGGACAGTGGACACCCTGTTGGCACCATCACTCTTTCTTGTGCTTATAAAATTAAGTTGGCATTCATGTCCACCAGGCAATTTGAGAGAACCCTGCCTATCGTGGGGATTATCACTGGTCACTTGTGGACTGTTCCTCTTCCAGCTCCTTTCTCATACACCCCTGCAATTACAGAACTGCTGGTGAGTATGCAGGAGTAACAGACCCATCAGTAGAAGACTCTCTAAAAGTGTGCACCACCTCTTTTTCCACCTCCCAGCTGATGGTTACTGGGAAGGAAGTAGGAGTACCACGTGCTCTTAACCAGCTTGTGCATGATGCACAAGCTGACCAGAAGATACTGGCCCTTTGGATAGGGCCCACTGTGCTGCCACACCTTGCAGTAGTGAGAATATTGAAATTGTGTCCAGCAGCAGTGAGAGACAGGCTTCTCTCCATGATGTCCTGGAGAACATCTTTTTCTGAAAAGTGGGGGCTTTTAAAAAAAACCATCAGCCAGATTTGGCTGATGAGTTTTGACATACCCTTTGCCATGTTTTCTCTCCAAAATGTGGCACTGGGGAATACTGATTCTATGGAGAATCCTCCTGAGTCCCTAGAGACCAAGTCTCCCCTCCAGCTCAGCCTGAACTCAGATTGTTCCAACATGGGCAGCAGTGGCAATGCCCAAGAATATTTCATTATGTTTGACTTTAAGCTGACTTTTTCTAAAGATTATATTCTTTCAGTGGACGTGGGGACCTTCTATCATGAATCTCAGAATGTCCCCCAGCTGAGCGGCCTCTCTATAGAAATCAGACCATATTCCATGGCTGAAGACTTGGCCATGCACGAGAAGAATGTCTGAGGAATTGGTGATGTTGTAGAAATCATGTAGTAAACATGCCTTCCAGTGCCAGCAGCATCCCTTTCTGTGGCCCCAGGAGACGGTGGACCTCCACTCCTCAGCTGCTCCTGACCCTCATCACATGATGCTACCAGCCAGGTGAAGAGAAGGACAGCTTCCCCATGGAGACCCAAAAGTCCCTACTCTTGGGCCTCCTGGAGACTCCATGGTGACAGTCAGGACCTCAGGCCCAGTGACTGCATTCGGGAGGATTGGTTCTCTGGCTTTAAACATGGAAGACCCTCAGGAGAGTGACGGTGCACTCACTCCCCATTAGCTGCTTCACATAGGAGATCATCTCATTTTTCTGTCTGAGTCTACACTGCAGGTGGCTCCTGCCTGCCTGTCATTATCATCAAACAGATGACAACCATTCCAGCTGGTAGACCAGATACTGGCTTAGGAAGAAAGAGGAAGGAAGCAGTGCCAGGAAGACGATGAAGGAGGATCCACCAGGCTTTGTCTCCTATAGGAGTTCCTGGTATCTTTTACTCTCCCTTCCCCCATCATGCTGAGAGCCCCAAAGCCAGTCATCCCCTCCTTTGAAGGAAGTGCCAGCCCTCCTGGAGGCCTAAGAAGCCCTGGTGGCTGCTTACTCACAGTTCCATGAGGAAATATAAAAAACAAATCTGTGTCCCTAGGACTCTGCCATCAAGAGTCACAGCAAAGGGTCTTCCATCCTCTTCCCTCCCCATTTGCTTCTTGGTAGTAGAAGATGGCAAATATTTATTACTTACTGATAAATCAGGTCATCTTATAGAAAAAACATGTTTGATGTTAGATTTCTCACTTGAGGAAGGCAAGGACCTCTTTCTCTGGAGGTTCCTAAGAACCGGGGCTGCAGCTCTGACAATCTTCCTTCTCTTTACTTGTCAGGCAGCATCCAAGAACGGGGCTGGCGGCAAGCAGCTTCCCAGATCTCAGAACTGACCACAGGCTTTCCCTGACACAGTGTGTGCCCCTGTGAGGGCCTTCCGCCTCCTGCTTTTATAGTCATGCTTCTCTTCTGCCAGCCCGGGAAGTCTTGGGTGCTAAATGTGATGACTCCCCATAGTCCCACCACTTGTAGTGCTCCGGGGTGCTATGAGTACCCCAGCTGCTGGGTGTTCACTTGCCCCTGCTCCTCAGTGCGGGACTGTCCCAGCCTAGCCACACCTTTTAATCCAGGGTTTGCACCTCTGGCTTTACCATCTGGGCTGAAACTGACTCAATTATACAGTTGTCCCAACTTGAGTAAGTCAAACACCTGGCCATCTGTCCTCTCCCTGCCTGATGGGGGTCTGGCCGAAGAGGCCAGCCTGCCCTTCCCTTGTGCCCCCTAGGGTACTCCTTGGCAGCAGCTATTCTGCTGTGGAGTAGCTGGCTCTCAGTTGTTGTGAGGAAACTGCATGTGACATGTTCTCAGCTACAGGCTAGCCTCAGGGACAGAGTGGGCTCTGAAAGGGAGCTCTGCCCTATGCATGCTTCTGCCACAGAGAAATGTTCCCTGCAGGTGTCTAGCTGGCCCTCTGGTCTTTGGACCAGAGCACATCCATGGAGTGCTGAAGCAGTAAGATTCCTCCCCAGGCCCAGCATTGACAAAGAGGAGGATACAAAGTCCCATAGCCAGGGTAAACAACATGCTCTCCAACTTCCTAATTGTGGTCTCTGCAGTCAGCAGCCTTTCTCTAGGGAGCCATCTGTGAAGATGCCAGAGAGGATGATCCCTGACCAGCTGAGTCTTGGAGGAGCAAAGCAAACCCCACGCCCACCTCTCACCCCTCAGCCTTCCCTGTACCAATAAAAGGGATGAGCTCTAGACCAACCCCTGCAGTACCCCAGCACAGGCTGGGACCAGTCATCTGTCTTGGAGTGGCCAAGTTTCTCTTTATTTAGAAATAACTGAGCTCTACATCAAAATGTATTCAAAACATTTTCAATAAAATTTTTTTCTTGACTTTAAAAGAATAGGTTGGAAACCAGCCAGGCAAAGTAGCATGGGACGATAATTTTAATATGTAGGAGGCTGAAATAGGAGGAATGCATGTTTGAGACCAGTCTCAGAAGGTTACTGAGACCCTTATCAACTTGGTGAAATCATGTTTCAAAATAATATTATTTTTTAAAGCAGTGGAGATGTAACTTGGAGAAAGAATGCATCTGGTTTCAAACCCTGGTACAAAAAAAAGCTTAAAAATAATCAACAATTTGTATATTCTCTATTATTAACATTAGGCATAAAAATATAGATTTTTTTATAAATAGGACTCTGGGGCAATATAGTATCTACATATATAAGCTGTCCTAAAAATGAGAAATTGTGCAAATATACCACATTTTAAAAATACTAATAGAAGTGGAATATTCTGAAGCCAACCAAGTACGTTTATCCCTGCGAACATGAACATTTTTATAGGAACTCTCTTCTTTGGATTGGGAAACATTGGCTCTATTCTTATTTATTCAATCATTGAACTTTGTTAAGTGGTTCCACTGTAGTTTAGTTTGTTCCAACAATGACATATTTACTATCTAAAAACAAGCAGCAGCAAACTAGAGTTTGTCAGAAGGCAGGGTAGTACACCACACAGTATTCTGAAGTACATATTGTTCTACTGTTCTGGTTATAGTACAACTACTTTCAAAAACTGATCATTTAAAATACAATGTATATCCTGAAAAATGATAACCTAATTCTAGGAAATACTTTCATGCACATATTTCTTTATTTTTTCTTTTATTTTACTGGAGATTGGGCCCAGAGGCATATCTTCCTTTGAGGTACACCCTCAGCCCTTTTTTATTTATTTTCTTTTTTTTTTTTTTTTTTGGTTTTTTAACTAGGTTGCTGAGGCTGATTGTTATCCCATGATCCTTTTGTCTCAGCTGCCCTAGTACTGGAATTACAGGTGTGCACTGCTGCATATCAGTGATATGCATAATTTTGATTCAGTTGAATATTTAATAAAGTAATTTCTATATTAAAGTTTATATCATCTTCATAATAAATTTAAAAATATTTTCAAATACTCTACTTTCACTAGTTACTTTAATCAAAAGAACAGAATTCTAAAAACATCATGCTTATTTTAAAGCTACCATAAGTTTTATATTTGCTGCTCAATTCAAGCCCGGTCTATCTCCAGGCTACACTCCCAGACCTATTTTATTTTTGGAAACAGGGTCTCCTAAGCCAGCACGGCTGGCTTCGAACCTGCGCGATCCTCCTGTCTCTGCCTCCCAAGCGCGGGGATTACAAGCGTGCGCCACCACGCCCGGCCTCAATTCAAGTTTTTTATAGAATATATATCTTATAAAATATATATGAAATATAAAATTCAAGTTTTTATAGGATATACATATATCCTATAATATATAAATATATAATAAGTTAATGTTCTCAACATCTGATATGTTTATTTGCAAAATCTGAGCCAAAGCCTTTTGAATAATTCAATATATATGAAATGAACAACAGTAGAGGTTGATTTGTGGTAAGTTCTTAATAAAAGTTATATTAATTTTTTTCTTTCTTAGTAAATACAATGATGAATAGTACATAATATTTTATTGCAATCACTTCTATGGAAGGGATGGGTACAGTGGAAAAATATTTTGAATAACTTTCATATCATGCCACTCATACAATGTCTCTTTCAGTCTTTACACACTATGGTAAAGTAAATACTAGTGTTCTGTTTTAGTAGATAAAAAGTGAGATTCGTAGAGAGCAAAAATGCGACCTGGTACTCATGAACAATTGAGCTTAAAGCCATAGGTAGGTAGTTTAGCCTAAAATCTATGCTGTTTTATGCATGCTGCAGGATCAAAGGGGTTAATGTCATATGGAAAGAATAAAGTGACTATAAAAGAAACGTTATTATTTCAAAGTCAAGAAGAGAAAAACACACCTGACAGTGGGGAATCAAGCTGGCATTCCAAATATATCACATCCTAAAATTTTAGAGGAAGATTATGCTATTCTCTGAGCCTGAGTGAATAGCCAAACAATGAGAAAATGTGAAATGAAGAACTATGTTTATCACTGCACAATTCACAAATGCCAAACTACAGAACTGGCCAAGATGTCCATCAACAGATGAATGGATTACAAAACTATGGGATATGCACACAATGGAATTTTATTCAACCATAAAGAAGAACAAAATGATGTCATTTACAGGGAAATGAATAGAACTGGAAAACATTATGCTAAGTGAGATTAGTTAGTCGAAAAAAGTGAAAAGTCAGATGTTCTCCATAATATGCTGAAGCTAGGGAAAAAAAATGGAACTTTGGAAGAACTCCAGACAAAGGAGGAGACACCTTAGAGGAGTAAAGAAGGTGACCTTACTGAGGGAGTTGGGATGTGGATAGAGCGAAACACCTTAATTGACATAATACACACACAGTAACTTGTCAATCATGTGCTGAGCATAGGAAGGACAGGGGGAGGGTAGAGGGTGGGGGCTGGGGGAGGGCTCAAGGAGTGTATGTGAATGTGTGCCTCTATCACACTGAACTGCATCAAGATGTATGATTACAATGCACCGATAAAATATTTTTTCAGCAATAAATAAAGAAAAATAAAAATAATTTCTTTCTTCAAAAAAATATACTAGGAATGCCTTTACATTTTGCAAAGGTGTTGGTGATCATTTTTCCACACCGGCTATCTTTTTCAACTTTTCTAACTGAAGAATGTAGACAAGATTATGGTAAATGGAAATATTCACAACATTTATTTTCTCTCTATAAAATGTACAGAATAATTTTACCTTCATACATATCCAAGCCAACCACGCCTTATAATATGAAGAAATTACTTCTTTCTTAAGAACTACAGACACATACTTGCATGGGTGGGTCCTACCTTGGATCCTACCAGGCAGTGACAAGTGATGAGCCAATAGAATTTTGCTTCATCACAGCACCATAACAAAACAAGGTCTGAAAACTATTTTGCTCTTAAGCCCAGAACCACCAATAAAAATGTAAATAAATAATGATATAACCAATGACCCTTTAGGCTAAAATATTTTATTGTATTAAAATGTTTTATAGACACTCATATATCATAAATCAAATGCTTGGTCTTCCTTCTATTTTCTCCTTAGGGAAGAAGGGAATGTGGAATGAGTCTGAACAGTTGTTCATAATTGTGCACCTTCAAATTGCCATATCTTAGTCTTTGACATTTTATCAGTGCCATGCATTGGAGGGAAAAAATATTCCTTAATAAGGTAGTCTTTAAAATAGGAAGCCACTACCTTGTCATTATTGTGCGCACAATAGAAAGGCTCGCAGAATCAGCCATGCAGGCTGTGGAGGGGCTTGAAGTTAATTACATCACCTTAGACAATGAGTTGGTCTTTGTGGTTCCAGTTATCTCTGCACACAGTTGGCTCTATTTTTCTGCTGTTGTGCAATGCCCCATTAATCACAGTTACATTTGTTCCCTGCCATGTGATTCATCATCCTTTCCCCCTGAAATAACTTCTATTCTCCAGGACTCAAGATAAACCAGTAATTTAAAGTGGCAGTGGCCAAGCTTGGCTATCTCCAGCAGACTAGTTTTGAAGTAGGAGGGTCAGTGGCAAGACATATAATCTCCCTGCATGTCAGTTGATTCAAACTATCCCCAGTGATTGTGTAAAGGTGTTGGATAGAGATCAGGAATGATGTTTACAGAACAAACACTTGAAATGGGGTTGAAGGTACATTTGCCTTTGGAACTTACCTAAACACTACTTATTAAAAAAAAAAAGATGACAAAATTAAGTACATGGAGAGATAGTAAAGTGTAGTGGGGGAAACACTAGGTTAATTGTGGGGAGAATATGATGTCACTGTGGCTTTGAAGTAATACATACCTGTGTGACCTTGAGCAAGTCATTTCATCACTCTGGGGCTCATTTTCTTAATCAAGAAAAATGAATAAATTGGAACAAGTAATATATCTAAGCCATTTTATTTCTTTTTCTGAGTTCCGATTTTCTTGGAAATTAAAATTGCCACAGGGATCCAGATGTGGTGGTGCACACTTATAATCCCAGTACTTGGAAGGCTGAGAAAGTAGGATCCTAAGTTCAAAGCCAGACTCAGGAACGTAGCAAGTCCCACAGACATGTAGTGAGACCCAGTTTCCAAATTAAAAAAAAATTAAATAAAATTAAGCTGGAAGCATACCTTAGAGGTAAAATGTCCCTAGGTTCAATCCTCAATACCATAAAAGAAAAGAACTGGCATAAGGAGGCTTTATTCTAATAAAATATCAAGAAAAGTATCATAGGAAATGTTTCAAAAAGTTCTCAAATTTTAAAATTGTTTATTTGGGAGATAAACTGGCTGCTGTTTTCAGCTCTGAGTTATGGCTCTTTCTCCTGATGGGTCCAGCCTCAGCATTCAGCATGGCTGGGCCCTGCAGGATGACCTGGGCCCTTGCACCAGCCAATGGATATTTCCTTTTTATTTCTTGCTAATCTTCACTTTTCCAAGCAACCACAAATCTCTCTTAACTTTCTAGTTAATTGCTTTGTACAATTTAGTAGCTTAAGAAAGAAGTCACTTGTAGAATTTCTTCCTAGGTATTTCTGGAATTTGCATTAAAGTATTTATATAAATATAACAAGTAACCAACTCCCTCAAAATTTTTCAAGAAATGTATCTATTGATGTAAACTTTGGAATCACAGACCAACATTGTTTTGTAAAATTAATATGTATCTATTGATGTAAACTTTGGAATCACAGACCAACATTGTTTTGTAAAATTAATATGTTAAAACATACATGGAATACTATTTAAACTTTTTTATAACATCAGTTCTAAAACTTAAAATTAATCTTTGCAGAAATGTTTCCCTTTGATTCTGTTCCCTGTACTGGTCTAATTTATTCATCTATTATAGAACCTGTCACCTTGCATTGCCACATTTTCTTTTGTTTTGATTTTCGTTGGTTAATGAACATCTTAAAACAGAGTCAGGATCTTGCACATTTCATTTGAAAACTCACTTTCTATCAGAATCCCCTCATGGATCACATAATAAATGTCCCTGGTAAAAAATGATGTATCATCCAATGATGTGGTGAGAAAATGCCAGCACTTTTCACTGCTAATGTTTTTCTATCAGGTCCTATGAAGAGCTCTCAATTGCTTTGATTTTAGGGAAATCATAAGAACTGCAATCAGATATTGACAAAGTGTACTAGGAACCACAATCCACTGATGCTAAACTTCCTAACATTTTTATAAAGCATCTGTTTCCACTTAGCTCTTATAGATAAGAAAATTGAGATGTACAGAGGTCAAATTATGTGTATGAAATTATACGGCCACTAGACAGTGAGCATAGAGCTATGACCAGGTTATTAATCCCCAGTATCTATGTAATTTTATTTAGTTCTTGTTATCACATAAACCAGTGGGCCTATACTTACCTGGAATCATGCTCTTAGTCTATGTGAGGCTCTGAGAAAATTGCTTAGCATGTCTCTTCTTTCTTATAGCTACCATAAAAACTTAAATAAGAACTGATTGAGATGAAAGAAATCATGGGGAATTTTTAGACTAAAGAAGATTAGGCTGCATGTGGCTCTTAAAAAAGCCAACTATTCATTTCAACCAGAAACAACTCTGCTTTATAAAACATTTGGAAATATCTGTAGATTTTCGTTGTGTTTATAATAATAGGGTAATGCTGTAGGTATCTAGTATATAAAGGCCAAGAACAATCTTAAACATCTTAACGATTCACAGGAGAGCTGCCTGAAACAAGAACCTCTCTAGCCCAAAATGTTACTTGTGCCAAGTTTTAAACCTGTTGTAGACAGTAATTAATCAGAACACATAACTGGACAAATTGAGCACCATTAAGAATAACAAGAAATAGGGAGCAGGGCGGGATGCTTATGGACATACACCAAGTGATATGTGCATATATGCATCACCTTCAATATCACTATGACATACAACGCACGAATAAAAGTATTAAAATGAAAATAATAAAATAATAACAGCAAACCATAAAGTTTATATTAATGGACAAAACAAAAAACTGCAACCTCTATTCTAAAAATTAATATAATTTTCTTATATGATGTGTTAAAAAGAAACAAAGAAATCTAATTTATTTTGCAAGACTTAAGAATGTAAAGATGCCAAAACTTCACAAATTAATCTCCACATAAAATGAGACCACATGAATTATACTCTCAATACTAAAACAGCCTGTAGTAGATACATATGAATTCTCAAGAAATTAAGACAGGAATAGGGAGGCCCAAAGGCAGCCTCCTGAACTGACTCGTGGGACCTTGTGGAACATTGCAAGAACTTTGATTTTTCCTTTTAGTGCAAAAGGACAGCACTGAGAAATAATAGAAGAGGTTATTGTTTGAAAAATCTAAGTCATTCAGATATGCAGAGAATAGTTTGTGCATGTGCTTGCCTGTGTGTGTGTGTGTGTGTGTGTGTGTGTGTGTGTGTGTGTTGAGAGAGATGATGAGAGCTCAATCAAAAAGAAAGTTGGAACACTATAGCAGTGGAAATGGAAGGCATTGGTGTTTCTTTTTTTGTAATTTTTTTATTGGTGCATTGTAGTCATACATCATAGTGGAATACAAGATGGTGGAGGCATACATGCACACATCACCCAATTAGCTCTTGCCCAATTGCTGCCTGTTGCCTCCCCCTCCCTCTTTCTCATGTTTGGCTTCGTGACTGACTTTGATATATTGTGAATGCACATCATGTACTTTAGGGCATTTCCCTCATTCCCCCTCCCATTCATCTCAGTTACAGGTTAGTTTTGTAGTGACAACAAAGTTTACAGAGGTGAAGAAGTGTTTGAGGGCAAATCTTAGAGCCTGATTCATTCATTTTCATTCATTCTCATTCTCTCTCTCTCTCTCTCTCTCTCTCTCTCTCTAGCTCTCTCTCTCTCTCTCTCTCTCTCTCTCTCTCTCTCTCCTCTCTCTCCTTTACCTCCTTCCAGGATACCATGAGAAAAGCACCCTTGCCATGATAACCTGCCTTAACAAAGGCCCAGATTGATGAGGCCAAGAGTCTATGAACTGAAGTCAATAGACAGAATAAATCATTCCCACTTTAAGCTGAGGTTTTCAGGTATTTTGTCACAGTAAGGAAAAACAGACTATGTCTATGAACTATGTGCTAGAATACTGTAACATGCAAAGGTAAGAAGAAAGAGAAAAAATACAAAATATGAGTAGAAAAATCATGAAGGTACAAAAGGTAAATTATAAACAGTATTTTTTAACTTCCAGCATGATTGAAAAAATAGCTTTGGATTATATCCCAAGAAAAATAAAATAGCTTAAGCTTCAATATATAAATATCATTTTAACTTTTACAAATAATTTGCCATCAAAAATCCAAGGTAGAGCCAGGCGTGGTGGTGCATGCTTGTAATCCCCACGCTTGGGAGGCGGAGACAGGAGGATCGCGCAGGTTCGAAGTCAGCCTTGCTGGCTTCAGAGACCCTGTTTCCAAATAAAAGTATAAAATAGGTCTGGGAGTGTAGCCCAGAGGTAGAAGGGTTTCCAGGAACCCCAGTACCACCAAAAAAAATCCAAGGTAGAGATAAAATTTACCTTAAAATGATAAATATTCTTGCTTTTATGTATTAATGATATCAAAAAGGAAATAGACTCATCCCTGAAAGAGGTCATGATTGACCAAATCATTTTCTCTAACTGATGGTAACTATAAAACAACATTTTGCTTATATTAACCTATACAAATAATGTATAAAGTAATATTAATTTTATCAAAATATTAACATACATGTGAATATAAATACAAATTAACATATACATGTCATATCTGGTTACAAAAAGAGAGAAGAAAAATTAACAGCATATTAGAAGTTAAACTGTGTATATAATGACATTTCCATATTTATATTTCTAGCATTATATAAATCTTAATTAAATAATATAAGTATTTTATTTTAACAATGTTATAAGAATATAAGATATTGTTATGGTGACAAAATGTGTTAATTTTTTATTTCTGTGTCTACAGAGATATTAACATTGTCACAGATAATCCAAGCTGTGCTGCACTTAATGTACCATATTTTAATAATCTTTGTATATTTTTACTGTGGTACTCTACCCACTGCCACCGGAGTTATAAAAGTTTCATATCTTTTCTACATTTTATGAAGATGTCCTTAAGGGAGGTATCAATGGCAGTATGAGAAATGACTTTCAATGATGAACTGAACCTAAGGGAATAAATATACAATGAAGGAGTAGAAATAAGTTCTCTGTGCTGGCCAACAAGTCCACTCCACTGGCATCCCTGTTTTTTTTTTCTTTAGATTATTATCAAAACACTTCAGTAAGAAACAGTGATCCGTATCCCTGTCTTTTCAAAAAATAATTATTGTAATAATATATATATTCCCTATTTATACAGGACAAGGCTCAAACACGACTACTTATTGGTAATAAAACTGAGCAAGACTTGCTTCCTGACCTCAAAAGACAAGCAGGTGCACAGACCACTGACATCCAGCAGAGTAAATACTAGATGGTGTGTTCGTCCAACACAACCTGCTGTCAGTGCACAGGCACCGAAACAGATTTAGCGGCAAGAGAAACAGTGCTCAGAGGATGTAATACCTTAGTAGAAGAATAAAGGACTAGTAGGAAATAGGTTCAGAAAAATATTAATGGTGTAAAGAAGAGACTGTGAAGAGATGAGTAGGTTGGAAGGCTCAAGGAATAAACAATATATCTTCATTGTATCAATAGAATAAAAATAATGAAAAATGGGGGTATATTATACAAAACAGCCCAGCAAGAAAATGCAGTGGGAGCAGGACACCCCAGATTCAGATGCTGGAGATGCAGTGTGAATACTGTCAATGAAATAGCTTCAGGTGCAATTCAGTATTAATAACATGGATGTGCATTCTAAGTTGAGGTACCTGGTATCTGCTCCTTAATCAGCATTGTTCTCTAATTCAAGTTAATTGGAGCAACTCCTATTTATAAAGACAGCCTCTCAAGCACATACACTCTGCTAAATACATTGACTTTGAGAACAAGTGCACAAATAATTTCACAAGGATGTGGAACAGTTGAAGCTCCCCTTGGACGCATGAGGTGCCCTTTGGTATGCCATGTATTTAGACTAAAAGGATATATTCAAAATAAAGAATGATAGCACAGTCACCGAAAAAAAATGAAGAAATGCCACTTGACTTACTTATATCTGTCATTCTACATGAACATTTGGGATGCTTATTTGTATTTAAAATGGTAAGACATAAGCCGGGTGTGGTGGTACACTCTTGTAATCCCAGCATTTGGGAGGCTGACAGGAGGATCCTGGTTCTTGGACAGCCTCGGCTAATTATGAAGCCTTCTGCAACTTAGTGAGACCCTGTTTCAATAATAAAGAACAAAAAATAGGGCTGGGGGTATAGCTCGGAGGTAGAATCCCCCTGGGTTCCATCCCTAGTACCACACACACACACACACACACACACACACACACAAAAAAAAAATGGTAAGGTATAAAGCACAAGGCAAAGAATACTCTTTTTGTGTGGTAAATGAAAATTTTGTTCATAATAAATTTTTATTCTGAATGTGAATAATATCTTCACAGATGAAATGAATTATTTTACTCTTGGCAAAGGCATGTTTTAAAAGCAAGAAAATAATGACAATTACTGATCATTACTTTATTACTACTGAAAATAATTAAGTTGTATGGTGGAAGCAGGTGTTAGGAGTGATCTCTGAATCACAATGACATTAATGACAGTCACAGGGGAAGAATCTCCAAAAATTCATTCTCCATAAAAACATAAGGAACACGGCATGTATGTTCCTAATCAGAATTTCAGTACTACATAAAATAATTAAAGGCTTGCCAGATTCCTAGACTGTTTGTTAAAAAATCACTGATTTTTTGCAAGATCTGTGAGACTCCTGATGTCCTCATTTGCCCTGGTCCTATCTTCTACTCCCTGGCTCTTCAGAAACCCTAAAAACTTAACAATGCATTTTTTAAAAATGCATTCTGAGTGTGGAGCAGTGACAGAGGCCTGTGATCCCAGCCACTAGGGAGGCTGAGGTAGGAGAATCTCAAGTCTGAGGCCTGCAGTTAGATCTTAGGGTGACCCTATATCAAAATAAATTTTATTATTTTAAAGGGTCTGGAGTGTAGTTAAGATGGAGACCACTTGCCCAGAATGCATGAGGCCCTGGGTGGAACCAAAAAAAAAAAAAAAAAAAAAAAAAGAAAGAAAGAAAAACTGGAAGCAATCTGAAGACACAGAATAGGGTTTTCTTTCAAGGATGCAGAATAGTGTTGAAAGTTGTTTTTTTTTTTTTTTTCACGAACCTCACATGCACAATATTTGTATATTTTTTGGCAGATACAATATTTCCCTATATGTCTCTACTTGTTAGGTGGCTTTACTTTTGCTTGACTCTGAGCTCATGGGTCTGGGTGGGAGGAGGCTTGGAAGTTACTTCCTGGAGGTGTATGTCATCAATAATTAGAAAATTATGGGCTGGGATGTAGCTCAGTGGCAAAGCACTTGCCTGGCAAGTGCACCGCCCTGGGTTCTATCCCCAGTCCAAAAAGAAAAAAAGAACCCCTTTAAAAAATAATTAGAAAACTAACAATGAAAATTTCAGAAGCAATGGGAAAGAAATAAGGTAAACATTAGTATAAAGAAGAAAACTTAAGAGCAGTGTTTGGGGAATAAAATACCTATAGGGGCCTTGAAAATTTCAAAACATGACTGAGAGCTATGTGCAAGTCTAGGACTATGTTCATGCACAGGGCTTCACACAATGCTCACCACGTTGAGGAATTCACATTGCACATACCCGTAAAGTTCCTATGGTCTCATTTCTAACAGAGTCTAGTTTCTGAATAAGTAAGAAAGGAATCATAAGTTAAAGGTGTCAACTAATGGAGCATGTGAGACCCACCCAACCTGCACATAAAGCCACTTGGAAATACTAAGAGACTCACAGGTCCCAGAAATTTCAGAAAAATTCTGTACAATCATTAGCTGACCACTAAGTTAAAAAAGCAGAAATGTCAGAGATATATCACATGACAAAGAATGCAGGATATGAAGAACTAAATTTCAAAGCCACAATACAAAGAACAGCAGAAAGCATAGAAACAAGCTTGGGAAGAAAGAAGAGCCCGACTTAGACCACTGCTGCACTATGCCATTTAGAATGTTTAGCTTTGGCTACTGTGAATAGGCCAATAAGGAAGCAGGGGAGGTGTCTATAAACACATGAATGAAGAAACGTGATGTGTACACACATGGGACCTTTAATCACCCATAGAAAAGAACAAATTTACGGCATTTGGAGGAAAATGGATGAAACTAGAGAATATCACCTTAGGTGAGATAACCCAGTCTCAGAGGAAGTCAAGAGTCATATATTTTCTTTATATGAGGAAGCTAGAAAGAAAATGGAAAATAAAAGAAACTTTAGTTTAAAGAGAGATTAGTAAAATAGTTCAAGGAGATGGAAGTGCCAGAAAAAAAAGATGATTTGAGGAAAGAAACAAATTAATTAATGTTATATTCATTTAAGAAGAAGCTATTACTAGGAATCATTAACAGCACTAAAAAGTAAGGGGAGGGAAGGAGCAGAAGGAACAGGGTGGGGTGCAAACAAAAATACACCACGTGCTGTGTGTGTGTGTATGTTTGTATCATTTTCAGTCTCACAATAATGCATAATTTTGAAGCATCAATAAAATATTAAAAAATAAATTTCACATAATTGAGGAGAGACAACAGTGAAATAGGACTGGGGGAGATGAGGGTATGGAGGACTGAGGATGGAAATAGTCCAAATAATGTTATGTCCATATATGAAGTTATCACTACCAATCTTACTGACATGCATGCTAAAGAAGGAGAATTAGTGAGGTGGGGCACAGAGAGAAATACATGATGTTATGTGTACAGAAATTTTTCTATTAATCTGTCTCGCACTATTAGGCATAATTATACTATATTCAAAATTATAAATAAAATAAAATGCTAAAAATATAATAAATATGAAGAACCAACAGATTATTGCTCAGACATGAGAAAAAAAATCTAGTGAAGAGAAACTATCTTTGAGAAATTCAGAGAATAATTTCACTAGAGACTTTAAATCATCTATTTTAAATATATTTCAAGAACTGTATATCACCTTGTCAAAAGAACTATAGTAGTGTAGGAGAAAAGTCTCAACCAATAGAAAATATCAATAAAGATATGGAAAGTACAAAAATAGAAATGCTAAAATTGAAATATCAAAAATTAACTAAAATTAATTTAAAAAATCTCTTGATGGCCCCACAGTATGTTTCAGTAGGCAAAAGAAAGATTCAGCAATGATGAAGGCAATTATATTAAAATTATCCACTTCATTGTATTAAAATTACCCACTTTGAATGACATGAGGGAAAAGAATGAGGGAAAATGAGTGGGCACAGAGCCTGTGGAGCATCATCAAACACATCACAGGCACACATGTAAAAGACAATCCACGTTCCAAAGAAGGTAAGAAAAAGAAAGTGAAAAAATGCAAAACACCTCCTAAATGTTATAAAAACATCAATGTGCACAGCCATGACATTCAGGTGGAATTAGTCAGGATGAACACAAAGGAGTCCACAGATAGATTCATCAGAGCCAAATCAAAAATGGAAAATTTTGATAGTAGCAAGAAAGAAGAAACTTGTCACATAAAAATATCCCTTAGTAATCTTGTTAGTCAATGAGAAAAACAGTTGATTTCTTATGAAAATATATAGATAAAAAGGCAATAATATGATATATTCCCAACACTGAAAAAACACCTGGATCATTTCTTAAGATAGATTATATATTGCACCATAAAAAGTATAAGTATCAATAACTTTAAAAGGATTACATTATGTACAGTATATTTCCCTACTAAAACATATCAGTTTAAAAGTAAAAGAATTTTAAAAGATCATAAATGTGTGAAAATTTTAAATCCATTCATATGATCAATATTTCAAAAATAAATCATAAAGAAAATTAGGGAATACTTTGAGATAAATGATATAAAAAGGATAAAAATGTATGAGAGACAATAAAAGTAGAGCTTACACGGAAATTTATAGCTATACATGACTGTATAAAAACAAAGAAGACACTGATATTGTTTGTTAGTGCTACCATAATAAAGTATGTGGCAATTTTTTTCTTTGATTTTGAAATTTGCCTCTTTTTTCTTTGTTTTGATTTATTACATTAAGTATTTTATCTAGTGCTGGCTTAGTATTCATAATTTTTTTGAGATTTAGCTTATCTTGAAATACTTTTATTTTTTCATAATTCTTTAATAATAACCTTGATGGATATAGTAGTTTTTATAGGAAAGTATTTTCTTCCAGAGTCTGGATTATATCATACCAGTCTTTCCTGGCATTCATGACTTGGGTTATTAAGTCTGGAGTGATTTTTATTATTTTACCCCTAAATGTCACCTGTTCTTTTGTTCTCAATGCTTTTATTTATTTATTTATTTATTTATTTATTTATGTTTGTAGTACTGGGGTTCCTGGAAACCCTTCTACCTCCTGGCTACATTCTCAGACCCATTTTATATATTTTTTTGAAAACAGGGTCTCTTAAGCCAGCAAGGCTGTCTTCGAACCACCATGATCCTCCTGTCTCCACTTCCCAAGTGTGGAGATTACAAGTGTACACCACCATGGCCAGTGTTCTCAGTGCTTTTAAGATTCTTTTCTTAGCCTCTCTGTTGGTTATTTTAATTATTACATGGCATAGGAGGTCCTTCTTTGATTTTTTCTTAAGTGTGTTTTGTATGTCTCTTGTATGTGAATGCCAAATCTCTTTCCATTTTTTAAAAAGTCTTTGAAATCATTTCTCTAAAGAGATTATGGATACCCTTGTTCTGTATCTCTGTTCCTTCTTTGATGCCATTATCTATAGAATGTTTCATATTGTCCAGTAGTTGTTGGATGTTTAGGTTCTGTTGTTGTATTGTCTATACTGTTGACTGTGCTTTTGGTTTTGAATAAGCTGTCTTCTAACAGTGATATTCTGTTTTTCATTTAATATAATCTTCCAGAATTTATTTCTATTTGGTCTTCATTTCATGCATTGACTCCACTTTATTATAGGCCTCTTTCAGATTTTTTAATGTCTCAATTTTCTCTTTAATTTCCTGTACACTTACTGTGAGGCCTTTCATTATATTAAGATCAAGATTCACAATTCTCCTTCTTGAATTTCTTGTAGGTCAGTATTTGTGACTTCCCTTATTTCTTCACTATTTTTCATTCTCATATTTTCAGAATTCTCATGTATGTGTTTCTGTCTTCTTGGTATCTTCTTTCTTTTTGTCTGTGCATCTGTGGACAATCTGTTTGATGCAATGTTAACAGTAGGGATTTAGAGATGTCAGCAGGTTCATTCATGGGTAAGTAGTAATTTTTTCAATTATGAGGGTTAAGTTGGGGGTGGAGAAGCTGAAGAGATGGTTACAGGAGTAGGGTAAAGTAAATAATATAATTAAGTTGAGTAAGAATTGAAGTATAATAAGGTAGTATCTGGTTGAAAATGAGAGATGGTGACATAGTCGTATTGTTCTAGTTAGTATAGTATTTAGGTATGAAGACAGAAATAGCTTGAGTATAAAACAAGGAAATAAGAAAGGTAAAAATGTTTTGAGAGAAGAGAGCAGATAGGATAGAGAAAGGAAGCTTGTTAAAGGAATGGGGGAGTGAGCAAACAAACATGCATATAATAACAAAACAAGCAACAAAATCTAACAATTATAAAAATAAAGACAAAAAAGTAAGCAACAATAAAAGCAGGGACAAAACTGCCAGGGAAGCCAGGCATGGTGTCACACGCTTGTAATCCCTGCACTTGGGAGGCAGAGACAGGAGGATCACACAGGTTCAAAGCTAGCCATGCTGGCTTAAGAAACCCTGTTTCCAAATAAGAAAAGTATAAAAATTGGTCTGGGAGGGTAGCCTGGCGGTAGTACTACCCCCCCCCCCAAAAAAAAAAGGCCCAGGGAAAAACTGCAAGAATTTTCTCTAAAATCAGAAATAAGACAAGAATGCCCACTGTCTTTTCAATATAGTCCTCAAGACTCTTGCCACAGCAATAAGCCAAGAGAAGGATATCAAAGAAATTCAAATAGGAAAAAACAGAAATTAAAATTATCTTTGTTTGCAACATGATCCTACATCTAGAAGACCCAAATTTATATGTAAAGTCGTGCTAATTTACATATATAGAGCCCATATCATGTCTTTTCCCTGTAGCAGATTCTGAGCATGTTCCACTATCTCTCATTTGCTCTGTTACCTATTATCAGCTTTTGGACCCACTTTATGAGTGTTTACACCCCTCTCTCACCTCTGACTGCTTTGTACTCGGGTGTCAGGGTGGCAAGTTTCACTATAATGAGTTCCATATATGTGTGGGGTTCTGTGTTTTCTGGCCCTGGGGTCTGTACTCTCTGGTCTTGGGTTCCACACTTTACACCCTGAGCTCTGCAATCTTCAACCACTGCTCTGAGCTTTCAAACCCTCATCTCTGCAATTTCTGAGCCTGAGCTCTGCATTTTTAGGCCCTTGGCTCTATATCTTTTTACCCTGGGCTGTGTGACTTTTGGCCCTTGGGTCTGTACCTTCCAGGCCTGGGCTTGTACCTTCCTCCCCACACCAGAAGAGGATGTCCAGTGTAATCTCAGAGCAAGCTCCTGTGACTCTATGCCGGTACTGCACATTGGGCATTATGAGCCTTTCCTAGGTCTGTAGGTTGTAAGCCAACCACTTTAGGGGTAGGCCACCAGATCTTGGCCTTCCAGGGTTTATGTGGCTGCACTGGTGGTTGTCTGCTAAGAAACAAGGTTACCTTACTGTCCTATTGCCCTGAGTCTCTGGAGGGTACAGTGTGCCTCTGGGCATGCTAGCTTTTTGTGAGTGCATGAACTTTAGGATCTTTTTCTACATCCCTGAAGTGTGGTGCTGGTTGCTTAATATTTTGGAGCTCTGCCACCTCTTTCTGTATTTCAAGTCCTTGGTTTATTTGCCAGAATTTCTTGAAGCTGCAGAGCTGGCAGTTGCGGTTCTGGTCAGCGCCTGGAGACAGTGCCAGCTGCCATACCAGGTCAGTTGCGTGCTCAGGCTCCTTGCTGTGGGACTCACAGTCTGAGTATTGGATTTTCTTCTGCCATGGTTCCCTTTTTTGTGTTTTTATTCGTAAATATTTTCACTGCTTTGTGGTTTTTATTAAGGAGCTGCCTTCTCAGTAGTTGATTTTTGTTTGTTATAGCTGCTGAGTTGTGCTGCAACCCACAGTCGCCATTTTCTTCTGCTCATGACCATCCTTTTTTTGTGTCCATAAGTCCTTTACTTTTAGAGATATCAGTCATATTGCCATGGAGTTCACTTTGTTATCGCCTTTCCAAATATCCTCTCTACAAATGTGGGCATATTCTGAGATACTGCAAGGTGGGTGGGGAGAAATTTGAATTTTCATATATGAATCTTTGACCCATTCATTACATAGCTTAGCATAGAATCCAAATGAAAGCACTAAGTTTTTATTTAGAAACAAGAAAGATAAGAATTAAATCAAAAGCAAACAAAAAGATGGAATTAACACTATTTAGAGAGGAGTTAAATGTAATATAAATATAAAAAATGTGAAAATTGGCAAACCCAAAAATTAAAAAAGGAGAGAAGACAAAGAAATTACTAAAAGCCAGTAAGGAAATATTAAGCATTAAAGGAAATATTATAGAAGTAAAATAAATAATAAGGTCATATTATGAACAATATTATGCCACTAAATTAGATAACCTAGTTAAAATTCACAAACTCATAGAAATGTATATTCTGCTAAAGCTTGTTTAAAAATAAACAGAGAATCACAACACACTTATATCAACTAAAAAGAACAAGTTAGTAATCAAGCATCTTTCCACAAAGAAAATCTCAGGAGCAAATTGGCTTTGTTACCAAATACATATCCTTGGGTCGGAAGTTGTAGAGACAATAATGGAAACCAGAAAGTATGTAAACACAGGTAAAATATTGTTAGAGCCTTCTGCATGATCCAGATGGAAGACAGAACTTTCTAGTCGGAGACCCCAGGCAGGCTCAAGCAAAAATAAAATAGCACTAGGTTTTATGTCATTTATGGGATGGACAGAAATGTGGTCTCCTGATGTTGCCACAGGGATGGGAGACTCCAGTGCCTCCTACACTTCTCTTCCTTCTCATGCTTTTTTGTGCTTTAAAATTTCTTTACCAACATGTGGCTCCACTTAGTTGGGTGCATTTTACTATACTAATAAGATGAAGGTGACTGTGGGTTGTTTTAATTCCTATTCTACACAGGTAATTACCTCTCACCCCTGGGGTTGCTCTTTTCATCTGGTAAAGTCTCTAATATTATTTTCTGAGCTGATATTTCTGCTGGTCACAGGAGGCTGAGCTGACTTTCCAGCCTCCCATCTTCTGTACTGTCCTCTCTATTTTTCACAAACCTGGAGTCTAGTTCACCTTTCAACTCTTAATTTTTTGGTATGGCTGTTAATACCATCAGACTTAGACCTAGCTTACCTGCCCAATGTTGCCTGAGAGGCTTTATTCTTATTCCTAAAAAGCCCTGTTTCTTCAGGGGTTCCCAACTCTGTCACCTTCACTGGATAAATCTAATATTTAAATAAAAGTTAATGCCATTTATAAATTTCTCCAAAATATAGAAAAAAACTCGAGTTGATAAGCAAGTTTAAAAAGTAGAGGGATTAGCGAGGCATGGTGGCGCAGGCTTGTAATCCCTGCACTTGCCTCGGAGACAGGAGGATCACTCAGGTTCGAAGCCAGCCGCTCTGGCTTAAGAGACCCTGTTTCCAAATAAAAAGCATAAAAATAGGTCTGGGAGTGTAGTCTGGAGGGAGAAGGGTTTCCACCAAAAAAAAAAAAAAAGGTGAGGGATACACAATCAATATTTATTTATTTTTAATATATCTTTGTTAATTTTTAATTTTTTTTATTTTATTGGTTCATTATAGTCGTGGATCATGTTGACAATGGCATATATTCACACAGTACTTGGTGCCCTTCCCCACTGCTTCTTTTCCCTCCCTTTCAATATTGAGTGTCCAGGTTAACAATATTATATTCACACGTATACACATAGTCAATAGAGCTTTTTCCTTTAATAAACCTCAACCTTATTCTTCCCCTAACCCTCCTATAAAATAGATTATTAAATATCAGTGAAATAAATCCTAGAAATAAATGTAAAACAAAATATGGAAGACTTATACACTAAAGATAGTTAAAATAATTTTTAAAATTTTGAAGAAGATCTAAACAAATGAAAAGAGAGTCATGTTCATGAATTAGAAGAAAATGTTGTTGGAGATGGCATATTTAGCTAATTGATCTGCAGACTGAATATAGTCTCTTTCAAAATACCAACTGCTTCATGTCAGAAATTGACAATCAAATTCTAAAATTTACAGGTAAATAAGAGGACTTATAATTACTCAAGCAGTCTTAGAAAAATAAGAAAAAAAGCTACAGAATTCATATTATAATTTTAGATCACATTACCTAACTTATAATCAAGACTGTGAGCTATTGTCATAAAGACAGACAAGTCAGTAGAATTGAATTGAAAGTCCACAATAAACTCATACATTTAAGGGTAATTGGTTTTTTAAGGGTTCAGTGGAAGAGAGTGTGGGCCTTGCAACAGATAAAGGATATCTATATGAACAAAAATGAAGTTGAACCTCTACCATCGATACTCAAAAGTTTACTCAAAATATATAATCGGCCTACATTTGAGAGATTTATGGCTTAAAAAATCTTTGAAGAATGAGCTTTACTTTAAAGAGATCAGTGTGTTTTATTTTAACAACTTCTTCTATTTGTTACTGTGATATTTTTGTTATCGTCATTGTCATCATTCTTGTTAAATCCCATAATGGTTTCCTGTAAAGCCTCCACTGAAAGGGACTCAAATATGCAATGCCTAAACTATTTTCCAAGGGTACATGCCCCTTCAATGGTGCTTCTAGATTGGTCAGATTTTTTATTAAATTTTATATATGATAGTATTGGGGAAATATGTAAATTCTTTATATAAAATGATCTAGTTCATAAAGCATTGATTTCATATTACTCAGTGAAAACTGAACTGAAAGTTCAGAAAAGTCATTCAAGTTGTCCCAGATTTGTAATGGTTACCACCCATCACATGTGTCTTCTTCAATAAGTGCTAGAGTGTTTCCACTGTATCTGCCAGTGTTTGATCTCTCAGTCCAGAAGAGAACCTCTGTTCTCCAGTTCCCTCCCTGGGAGGCTGAGACAGGATACAGTCATTTGTGGATAGCCTCAGCTACTTAGTGAGGCCCTTTGCAACTCAGTGAGACCTTGTTCCAAAATAAAGAATAAGAAACAGGGCTGGGGGTTTAGCTCAGAGGTAGAATGTCCCTGAGTTCCATCCCAAGTACCACATAAATAAATAAATAAATAAATAAATAAATAAATAAATAAATATAAAGAAGAGTAAAAAAGCAAGTAAGTCAACTTAGAATATGTGTGACTATTTGGATATGGATTTCTCCAAAGAAGAAATATTAATGACATAGCAATACATGAAAAGAGGCTTATTATCTTGAGTCAGTATGGAAATTACAGGTCGAATGATATACTAGAAGATACAACAGAATCTAACACTTGCACTTAAAGACATATACTATAAAATTAAAATAATACATTTGTACAAAAATGTATACCGAGACATTTATATATGTACTATTCATATTTTCCAAATGATGAATGAATAATCCACATATGAAGAATCCATAAAATGTAATTTTATATCAACCATCATTCAACCATAAAAAGCAATGAAGTATCAATCAATGCCAAAATCAGTATGAACCATAGAAGTGTTTTGCTAAGTGAGAAAAGCCACATATAAAAAGCCATATATTCTATATTTTCATTCATATGAAAAGGAAAAGGAAAATCCTTAGTGACATAAAGTAGGTTTGTGGTTTTCAGGGTCTAGGAGAAGGAGGATTGGGGTGTGAACATTAATGAATTAAAGGTTCAGTTTTTTAGGTAATGAAAATGCTCTGGTTTACTGAAATGGTTGCACAACTCTACAAACACTGAGAGACACTACTTTGCACACCTTTAAAAGTTCAATTTTACATGCAAATGAGAAAATAATAAAATAAATAAGTTTCTAAGTATTCTGAAATACCATGCATACCCCCAGGAGCACATCATGCTCTAACTCACAGTCCTCTCTATCCTCGATTCTGTCAGCTATTTGCAATCAGTAGGTCCTCATGGAGTACATGTCATCTGCTTATGGAACATATAATGTGGAAACATATTAATGAATACGTGATGAATTATCTAGGGAAATGGTCATTTCAAATACAACTTTGAAAAGCTTTCAATTGTCCAAAAGAGGAATATGTGTATGTGGAGTCAGATTAACCTCATGCTCCCACCCTCTTGTGTGTTGTGAACCTGCATGATCATCACAGGCCACCAAGGTCAGTATTTCTGACACCAACCTTCACTACATAATGCAATATACCCGGTTGTTGTTCTTAATTTTGTGGGTTTGTAGTATCTGCTTAGTTATTAACCTAAAAGAAATATCATGGTGACTCAGAATCACACTGAACTTCAGTATATCAGATCAAAATTAAGTGTAAAATCAAGATATATGATCACTTGTTATAGGTATTAATGAAAAACTGAATTGATGTAGGGCTTATAGATGCCTTGCATGATTTGTAAAAATTATGTGATTGTAAAAATTTATCTAAGAAGCTTTGAAGACATTTGGTTTGCACTTTCTACACCAGTTTGAAATTTGTGTGTTTGTGTATTTGTGTGTGCAAGTTCACATACTCACAATGACTATAGTTTAAATAATTATTTACTTGGAATGGCCACAGCCATTGGTAATGTGCAAGGTTTATAATTAAGACTACTTTGTTTCAAGAAGCATTCTTTACACTATGAAAATATACATCTTTGTGGCTTCCAACAACAAAGGTTTATTTTCTTTGTCTATTAGTACTTAGGAGCAATACATTTGGGGGGCTTTGCACACAGTATCTTATCTCTTTATAACCTGGTTATTTGAATCATCCCTTAAATCATTTTCATAGTAGAAAAGATAAAACAATATCTAAGCCATACAGGGGCTCTTAAATTTCTGCCTGGAGGTGACAATGTACTTCCATTGGTCCTCCACTGACCACAAGCTGTATGGCTGATCTTAACATCAGCGATACAGAGCTGTAAACATCTGTAGAGCAAGGTGCTGTGAGCCATATAGCAACATATGGAAATGCAAGTTCTCGCAAAAAAAAAATTAAATCAGACTAATTCATTGCATACATACATGCCATTGTCTTCAAACTCTCAGAGGAATCAATCTTTATTTACTTCTCTCTCCTTTCAGTCTCTGCATCTCTTTCTTATAACCACTTGTCCTTTCATACAACTTCTATTGTGAATCTTGTTATCCTGAGCTGGTCAGAGTGGAGCATGCCTGTAAACCCAGTACTTAGAAAGCTGAAACAATAGGATTTACAGGTTTGAGAACAGCTTCAGCAATTTAGAGTCTCTCAATTTAGAGGTCTCAATAAGTACTCAGAAACTTATTGAGACCCATTTCAAATAAAAATAAAAAGGAGTATGGAGGTAGAACAAATCTGACTCAATCTCCAGTACTGCAATGGTTAGATTCAGAATGTCCCCAGTAGATCTTGTGTATTAATGTTCAGAGCTGATGAGGTTAAGTCACCAGGATTTGTAATGTTATTAGTATATAAATCTATTGTGATTTCATAGAGTTTTACAGAGTAGTAAGCTAGGCAGGTGAGGTATGGCTAGAGGAGGTTAGTATCTGGAGCTATGGCCTTAAGGACAGTGCTTTTGTCTTTGAGTTCTATTGCTTGCTTGCTTTTTTTTTAGGCCTACATGATGTGAACACATCATTATCATCAGCACCACCATCATCATAATAATCATTATTCTCTTTCTCTCTTCCTCTCTCTCCTTTCTCTCTCTCTTTCCTTTCTGCCACCATATCCTGAGATCTACAAACCCTGGTTTTCACATTCATAATCATTCTCATTCTCTCTCTCTCTCTCTCTCTCTCTCTCTCTCTCTCTCTCTCTCTCTCTCCTTTCTCTCTCTCTCACCTTTCTGCCACCATATCCTGAGATCTACAGACCCTGGTTTCATATAGACTGAACCTGAAATCTCCAAAAAAAAAAAAAAAACTGTGAACAAATAAATCTTCTTTCCTCTCACTTGTGTGGTCAGGCATTTTAGATTATAGGAGTGAGAATGTTGACTGATTCAAAAATTAGTACTAGAGAAATGAAGTCATCACTGCTATATCTAAGTCTGACCATAAGTTTTGTGATCTTTGGAACTGGTTTGTGAGTCAAGATTGGAAAAACCAGAATATATCTAAAAGACAGATGATAAAGACTGTGCTCAGGGGATTTTGGAAGGTAAAAAGGATTCCATAGGAAAATGGAGTCATGGTAACATGAGGTACTTCTGGCAAATAACTCATCAGTATTTTGCTTTTGTCCTGAAACTTTGTATAAGGTTAAATTTAAAGATTATGGACTGATTAAGCTGGTGGTGGAAAGCTCAAAACTACAAAATATCCAAACTGAATTACAGATATTGATTTCTGCATTCAGCCAATTTTACAGTGAAAGCAGAAAGCAAAGCAGAGACTTATTAAATTTGCAATTTGACCATAAAGACATGTGTAAAACTGGGGTCCAAAGATATAGTACTGTGAAAGAAATAAGATGACTGAGGAGAAATTAAATGTTTTGCATAGGAAGAGAGAAAGGAATATGGTTGAGGCAGTTTAATACCAAGTGCAAAATTATGGAAACAGCAGTGGAGGCTCTGATTGAAAAAGGCCTAGTGGTGGCCAGGATTTAGACAAACCCAGTGGTGACCATGATTAAGGCAGGATTAATGGCTATTGTGATTGGGGCAGCCCCAGCTCCAGAGATTAAAAAGGCATTAATGCCTTTTCAGCTGTCAGTCAATTTGGGCAGATATATAATGCTAGCATTGGTGAAAAGAGGAATTATGAAGCCTTTCCCCCAAGACTTCAAATGAAGGCCAGGAAAGCCTGACAATGTGTGGCAGGATCCGAATCCCTGAAAGCAAGTTTAAATGGGGAATTTTTGAAGCTGTGAGGGTGAAGCCAAAGTTGCAAAAATGAAAAAAGAAACATGATTTAGAAATGCCAAATATATGCCGGGCTTGGGAGACGGAGACAGGAGGATCAAGCATGTTAGAAGACAGGCTTGCTGGCTTAAGAGACCCTGTTTCCAAATACAAAAGTATAAAAATGGGAATGTAGCCCAGAGGTAGAGGATTTCCAGGAAACCCAGTACCACCAAAAAAAAAAAAAAAAAAAAACAAGGAATGCCAAATATATGAGAAAACCGTGACAAAAAACTGCAAGATGCAAGCTATGAAACCAAGTTGAAAGAGCCAGTACACTGCCCATTGCAACAAATCATGGGACAGTGGCAGGGCTGCCAAGGCCCATTGAAGATTGCATCTCACTACCAGGTGCCTCAGATATCAGATGAAGATGCAGAATTAAAACACTGCTCTTACTATATTTCTATCCTGTTTTAGTCCCATTCTTCCTTTCTATAATCCTGTTCTTTCCTCTTAGAATCAAATGTTTATTCTATTTCATTGTACACTTGATGTCTGTAACTTGATTATTTATTTATTTTGTTTGTTATTTTTTTACAGGGACTCATAATTAAATGTTCACATTGAGTCTCAGAGGAGACTTTGGACTTTTGATGATTTTGAATGATGCTAGAACTGTTGAGACTATGAGGATTCTTGGAGATGGATTGAATGCATCTTGCATTTTGAATTGGGTGAGCTCTTCAGGAGACAGTACTGCAGGATGCTATAGTTGAATATGTAATATACCCTGAAGAGCTCATGTACTGGGTATCTACCCAAAAGAAAAGAAACCAAACTACCAAATTAATGCATGTGTATCTATGTTCATAGCTGCACAATTCACCATAGCCAAACTATGGAACCAGCCAAGATGTCCATCAACAGATGAATGGATTACAAAACTGTGGGATATGTACACAATGGAATTTTACTCAGCCATCAAAAAAAAAAAACTCAATTACATCATTTTCAGGGAAATGGATGGAGCTGAAGGACATGCTAAGTGAGATTAGTCAGTCACAAAAAATAAGAAATCAGATGCTTTCCCTAATATGTGAGAGTTAGGGAGAAATGGGTCATAGGAGGAACTCTTGAACGAGGAAATCCTCTAGAGGAGCAAACAAGACAATCTAAAGGAGGAGAAAGGAGGGGGAAAAGAGGAAAACCTCTAAAACACACAATGTACTTAAACATATCGAAGTCAATCACTAAGCAAAACAAGGAAGGGAGGGACAGGGCGGGAATGGGGTGGGAATTGGGTAGGGGTTAAATCAGCGATGAGTACATGTTTGTACACACAAGGTTTACCCCAATATGTTGTATGAATATAATGCACCAATAAAAAATTTTTAAAAAATGTTAAAAAAATAAAAATAAAAAATAAAAAATAAAAAAATAATATTCACTATTGATATAATTAAGTCGTGAGGTTTGTAATCTCCTCAGTATCTAAACTCATTATGGTGCATTTCCTGGGAGGTAACCTAGGAAAGTTAGGTGTGGCTGGAGAAAGTGAATCCTTGAGGATGTGGTCTTTAGCACAGTGATTTTTTTCTTTGAATCCCCTCATTTGCTTGCTCTCTTGCTTTGGACGTCCATGATTTGAAAACAGAGCTTTGTTTTCTCCCTGTTCTTCCCACTGCCATGTCGTGAGAGCCTCACACTGGCCTCACATGGACTGAACCCTAAAATCTTCAAGAATTTTGAGCAAATAAATTTTCTTTCCTCTAAGATGTGTGGTCAGTTGTTTTGGATTGTAGTATTGAGAATGCTGACCAAGCCAAGTCTCCCTCACCAAAAGAAATGTTTTAAAATCTTGGTTTCTTGATGAAATGGTTCAGAACCTTATTGTTTTTGTCTTATTGTCTCAGCTTCTATTAAAGTTAATCATTTTCCTTAAATACTTAGGACTCACTTTCTGTTACATTTACTTGTCCAGAAGCTATTCAAGGCTGGGTTTGCTCAACATTTTCTTTGTTACCTGGGCTCTAAAATTATAAGCATTTAGTGAATGTTCCATAAACTGATGACAGAACATTCTCAAGGCCACCTATAAAGTTGTTCATTTTGTCTTATTTTTTATGGCATTCTCTTCTCCTTCTACCTTCTCTGCCTTCTTCTTAACTTAAAACACTGGTCAAATGTTTTCTGTTTGCTTAACAATGTGGCAAAAATGATGAATAAAGTATGTTTGATTTGTTTGTGGACTCACAGTTAAGTGAAAGGTAGAAGTGCTTTAACAAGGAGTTATAATGATTTTAATAATTCCCAAATTTATGCCACTAACATGAAACTGGAACCTCATTCACTACCTCGGTGTCTCCCCAGGCATTCAGTTGCAAGTGTTTCTATAATCTAATTCAGGGTCTTGAGAATGGCATTATCTTAACGGTAGAATTCTACAAGAATTCTCTAGAATCTTTGTCAAAATTCTTTGGTTGCATTCCTAATTGACACTCTGGCTTTTACTTCAGACAGCTGTCCCTGTGGTCTTTAGAGAACACAATTTTTTCAGTAAGTCCACATTTTTTGTTTTTCAAACTGACCTGACGGTTTGAAAATGACCCTTAGTTTATTACTATCATGGCATTCACCAAAAAATTACAATTATCACCAATTTATTGGCTGCTAATTAAATAATTGCACTGTGAACATTAACAACAGATTATACCCCAGGAGGTCTCATTTGGATGTGGTTTAAGTAAGAACCCGTCACCTAAATTAAAATTCTTCCTAGTTTAGATGAGTAACAGAAGTAGAAATATATTTTTTCTTTTAACAGATGAAGTTCAGTGAGAAGAAAACGTGCATTGCAATAACACAATTTGGGGGATAATGAAATGTCTACAAGTTTTGGTATTCTGTTCAGAATGTACAAATCCACCAGAGAAAGGTAAAAAGCTAATCTCTACTGCTGTAACAAAATTTGATCTTATTTTTTAAAGTAGAATTTTTCCATGATATAGGCTGATCAGGCTTGTGAACTACAGAGAGTTAGCAGATAATTCAATACTCCAGCACTTTGATGCTTTAGAGAAAAAACAATGGACTCAGTTCTCTGAAAAGATTAAATTACCATCCTGAGAGGAAGATCCACTCCTTCTATTGCCTTTGTAACTCTGGATAATAATAAATAAACAAAAACAATTGAGCCAGTTTATGTAGTAGTAAAGAAATTTTGCTTTTCTGTGTATTTTCTAAAGTTTCCAGTTCTTATCATTCACAAGGACACACATACACATCAATAAAAACATCTTATGTACATAAAGAGTAACTTTGTATACTCTTTCTGGGTATAGAAAATGTTGCATAAATTCTCAACGTAAGGCTTCTAAAGAAAACTTGAAAAATTGGTATCTTCCAGTGCTGTGATTAAGATTGTGAGAAAGTTGGAAATGTAGCATGTCAACAACATATTAGCTATAAATTGCAGCATAACAAGTAACTCGGAAGCACAGAGGCTTAAAACAAGAATTCATTTTATTATCTTACCTTGCCTATGGGTCAGCCACTTTGGAATGACTTAACTGATACTTCTATCTCAAGGTCTCTCCTGCATTTGTGGCCAAGGAACTGGGATGACCTTGATCATTTGAAGATTGGCTGAAGATATGGGAGGGATATTCCTTTTCTAAGATGGCCCCAAATTAATGGCAATATATATTGGCTGACTATGGTCCTCAGTTCTTCCAGATATCAGCCTCTCCACAGATTTAATATTCAGATACAGCTTTATCCAAAGCAAGTGGTCCAAGAGAAAGTAAGAAAGATTGTTGCAAATGTTGTTTTTAAGAGATTATCTTTGTTATATTTAGCCTAGATTTTCTCAAACTTGGCACTATTAACATTTGGAACCAAATAACAGTATTTTGTGGGGAGCTGTCTAACACATTAAAGAGTGCTCTTGGCCTCTATGCATAAGATGCTATTAGCCTTTTTGCTTTTCCAGTGGTGACAGCCCCCAAATAAAGTCATCTGATATTGTCAAGTTTCTGCTACAGGGCAAACTGTGCCCTAGCTAAGAGCTACCTAAAGCTATTGGCACAGTCAATATCTCAACTATCCCTGGAAGGAAATGCAGTCAGCAAGAATGACAGTCAAGTCAGAGAAAGAAAAAGGTTTTAGATCATGACGATGAAGAAAAATAAATTAAAATCTGTTTTATAACTGACATAGTCTCACTGCAAAGTCCAAACTGACTCCTGACGTGAAATCACCTACAGTTATTCACTGGTCACTTTCCTTGGTCTGGATAATAATAAATAAACAACAACAATTGAGCCAGTTTATGAAGTAGCAAAGAAATTTTGCTTTTCTGTGTATTTTCTAAAGTTTCCAGTTCTTATCATTCACAAGGACACACATACACATCAATAAAAACATCTTATGTACATAAAAGGAAATTAATTTTCAGAATCATACATAGCCAGAATATATTATTTTATAGCAAAAAAAATTTGCCACCAAATATTTTTACCTGAAAGTTTTTATACTTTACCTCAAGACTTAAAGTATCATATGTTAGCATATAAAAACTTCTAAAGTGGAATTCTAGTAAAATATAATGTAAAACTAGAAAGCTAAACCAGATAATTTAGCCATAACAATAACAATGGTAATGAAATGCTTTCTTCAAAGGAAGAAAAGTGAGTAATTTAAAAACACTGGTTGCATTATCTAATTTCATGAGTAAATATAGATTTAAATTTGATTCTCTCTTTTCTGAAATCTACAGCAAAATGGGGTATATGATTATCCTATAATTTTCATAAAATAATTTACTCTGTGTAATTGCAATCAATATTTTTCCTCTCTTCTTCCTGAACTGCTGATAAAAGTTGAAGTAAAAAAAAAAGTAAAATTAGATTTCTGAGTTAAATATTGATGCCTGTATCTACCAGTAACTTGTTTTGTGCATTGCTTTGCAATTGCTGGAGTTTGAAATTAAGGTAAAGAGTATATACAAAAAAAAGTTTAGAATTGAAAATGTGTCTATTTTTCTTTGACAAAGATTGATTAAAGAAAAGTTCATAATTAAAATGTTATAGTATGAACCTTAAAAAGAAGGTAGAAAATAGAGGATAGTTCTGATGGGAGTAAGAGATCTCATGGTGTGATTAAAATGAAATTAGTTAATAGTGAAAGTTGTACAACTTTTGAGTATACAAAAATCATTCTAATGTACAAATTTTTTATGACTATAAAGCAAGAAAAATTTTAATTAAAATTCAGAAAAAATAATAAGTAATATAATAATGTTTATAGATTTTACATACAAATGTTGAATGCCTTATATATGTTCCTAAATATTTGCTATTTTGTTCTGTTGTGAATGGTAATTAGTAAGTTAGTTTTATTGAATTTTGGTATATAGAAAGCAGTTGCCTTTTTAAATTGACCTTGGATCCAATATTAATGAATATACTTATTAGTTCTATAAAAAGAAAATTTTATGGCACATAAATTGTATTTAATGTTAAAAATGTATCAGTAATAATGTATCACTGAAAAAAATTCAAAAGAAATAAATAAGGAGTATCTTTTATTAGATTCTATTTTTAAAGTCTTGAGTTTTGTGCTTATATCTTATTGAAAATAATCAATTTCTCTTTTCTTAACCTTTATAAAACCATGACATTTTCTGGGTGAATTGACTCAATTTTTGTCATATTGCACATCTAATATGACAGAGTTTTGCAAGAAGTTAAGAAATATAATTTTTCTGCATTCTCTCAAAGAGACTATCACAGTTTGGTAAATAGAGGAAACACATTTTTTGTTGTCATTTTTTATTATTATTATTTTAAAATTTATTTTATTGAAAGTAAATTTTATACATTTAATCTGTATTTGGTGCCCTCTCCACCCCCTCGTTTCCCTTCCCCCCTCCCGATACTTAATACCCAGGCTAACCTTGCTATATTTGTACTTTTGCATCTATTTGGAAATAGCCGTTCATCAATCAAGTTCAGCCTCTTTCCTCTCTTAGTTTTCCATTCAAACTTTGCTGAGATTTCCCTTCCATTATCTGGAGTCCCTCTGGTATCCCCAATGCTCACTCATTTGGGCATATTAGAGGAAACATATGTCCCTTCTCTTTCTGTGTTTGGCTGATCTCACTTAACATAATGCTTTTCAGCCCTTTCCATGTTCTTACAAATGATGTGATTTTGTTCTTTATAGCTGAATAGAATCCCATTGTGTGTATTTCCCATAACTTTGCAAGTCATTCATCTGTTGATGGGGGCCTAGGTTGTTTCCAAATTTTGGCTATTAGAAATTGTGCTGCTTTGAACATAGGTATGCATATGTTGCTGTAATTCTCTGTTTTCAACCCCTTTGGAAAAATACCCAGGAGTGGTAAAGCTGGATCATATGGTGGATCTATTTCCAGTTTTCTAAGGAATCTCCACACAGATCTCCATAGTGGCTGAACTAGTTTGCACTCCCACCAACAATGTAAAAACGAGTTCCTGTTTCCTTACATTCTCGCCAGCATTTATTATTGTTTGATTTCTTTAACCCCAGCCAATCTGACTGGGGTTAGATGGAATCTCAGTGTAGTTTTGATTTGCATCTCCCTGATGGCTAATGATGAAGAACATCTTTTCATGAATCTATTGGCCATTTGTATCTCCTCTTTTGTAAAGTTTCTATTCATTTCAGTTGCCCATTTCTTGATTGGGTTGTTTGTTTTGCTAGTGCTGAGTCTTTTGAGCTCTTTGTATATTCTGGATATTATCTCCCTATCAGAATGGTGACTGGTAAAGATCTTCTCCCATTCTGTAGGCTTCCTCTTTAGGTTCTTTATGGGAGGAAACACATATTTTAAATTTTATGAGAGACAGCTGACATACACTTAGTGACTTTAAGGGACTGACTCTGGATATGTTAAGCCAACCATCTGGGGATTCTATAATGTCAAAAAGAAGCCTTAATAGGTTCAGTAAGAAATTAATATAAAAGTTATATCAACTCATTGAAAAGAAAATTTTATAAGGAAATACAAACAAAATATGTTCCAGGATATAAATTCGAAACTAAAGTGATTAATATGCAACAGGTAAAACAGTGTTAGCTTTTGCCCTTCTGCAAATGACTTAAAGTACTGATGAACTGTGCTCATGCCGGTGAAGAACCTGGCTGCACACATAGTCTTCTGCCTAAATCTGAACCAGTTTACTTAGTTAAGTCCACACTTGTTCTGAGCTATATCTCTCAAAACTTATTTTAAAAAAAAACATCCTATATTCAAATTCTCTCTCACATCCATTCTATCTTTCCCTTTTGCAAATGCTGTAAATTATATGTCCAACTCTCTCAATCTTTATCACGCTATACTTTATTCTGGGTAATTGTTATAAAAAATATCATCTTACATAACTATTATCTTCATTCACATCTAGTCCACACTTATCCCACCCGCACAGGTTTCGATATGTTGTTATTTTTCAGAGATGGTCACTGGTAAGAATACTTTAAAAACAGAATTTGTCATCTGAAGTGTGAGCTTTGGAGTGGTCCTGACTCAGGTTTTAACTATGGATCTATTATTCTTCAGTGGGACCCTAAGAAATTCTCATGCTTATATTTTCCTTAACTAAATATAAGAAGAAATATAATTTGCCTCTAGAGTTATCATAATCATTTGCATGGTATATTCCTAAAGTCTATGATTCCACTCCCACCCCTTGGGGGGCACTGGAACATCTAGGGGAGAAGTATTAGCCTCCTCAAATGCAATTGGGTGTCCTTGGATAAGAATAAGGCACAACAAACACTTTAAGAAACACAATTTTTTTTTTCCGAAAAGGGGGCATTGACTCAGTAAGTTTGAGGATCTAAAAGATGAACACAAACATACAGTCTTCAACGATGCAGAAAACAAGACTGAAATAAATGTGCAAAGATCTAATAGAAAGGAAGCCATAAAACAAAATAGGAAGCTGGAAAGGTAGGGAAACAAGTCTAATCCCAGTGAAAGTAAGAAAGGTGGGTAATTCTTGCAAACATATTGGACCACCCTGCAGTCTTAGGAGTGTTCAGGAATGTCACAAGGAAGAGTGCTAGAGTCAAAGTCAGCCATGGGTTGAGAAAAATATCTTACGGACTGCCTGGGACCATGGCCTTGGGAGTGGTCTCCATGAAAATATGACCACAAATTTCAAAGCACAGCAAGAGTTTTCCTTGGTCAACTTGGCTCCCTTATTGGTGGCCATCAAATCACATTTTCATGGCTTCTACAATGTTATGTAGTTACATACATTTAGTGCTCAGTCCAAGATCTAACTGAACCTCTATTCAGTAATTATGCTTACTGTTTCTGGATCAGCAAGACTGAAGTGCAGCATTGGCATATGTGACTCAGTCTACTGCTGGGACTGAGGTTTCCCCCAATGAACTAGTTGATGCTCATGGAAACCATTTTAACAGAGATGTTCCACAAATATCAATGAGCCCCAGTCACTGGGATTCTGTGATCTTGTGGTATATTTGGAAACATTATGGAAAAAGAGACATTTGCTTTAGTCATAAGAGTGAGAGAATTCCAGACAGCCAGAGTGAATGTGTCTTGAGCACAGACAGCTGCAGTATTGAGAGGATGGTGACTAGAAACATTTTCCTAGGAATCATACTGATGGTGACCCCATACTGATGGTGACCCCAGTTCTGCCTGTTGTGGGAACACCTGCAGGAAAGGAGTTTGCTGTAGCCCTCTGAGTGTTCCAAAGGGGAGACTAGAGTAAGCTCTGGAACACACCATGGGCATCTGGAGTCAGTATTCATAGCTTTGAAATCCACCCTTCCTCTGTACCAAAGGATAAGTTTCCTCTGCTGTTCAAGGAGAAGGTGTCAAGTCTAGAGAAAACAAACCCCATTGTTTTAGGGACCCTGGAGAATATCAAGATCCTTCTTTTAGTCATAATTCCACCCTCTCTGAATCTGTGTCCTGAAATGAGTTACCTAATTCTGTTTTTTTTTGTTGTTGTTGTTGTTAATATTTAACACAGATGTTGGGACTGCTTATTCTCTGTAGCCATTATGAACCAGTGAAACATTCCCAGTTTTGCCCTAAGTAAATCACTCTGTGTGTAGACACTGAGATTTCTGACTCAAAAGCTGTTTTATCCCTTTCAGCCCTCTGTTTCTTATTTTTTACTCCTGGGGGGAAAAAAGCAACTACTGCCATCCATCAAAGGTGAAAGTCATGAAACAGCTAATTGGTTCTGAATTTAGTCTCATCAGGGGGTCAAGAAAAAACTTGGATCAGAGTTGACAGTTTTGAGCATATCCTTAATTTATTGTCTTTGAAAAGGGATGAGATACATTTTTCAAAAGAAAAATAGGAAAATGATCTTGCAGGTACTTAATTTGCATGCTAGAAAATATGACTTGGCTATCAAGGAAAGTTTGGGTTTGTACTGAAAGTGAGAGTCAACTCTCTGACAGCAAAAGAATGAAAGAGATATGGGCTTGAATAACAGAAAATTGTGGAGGCAGGCAGCTGCTGAGATCACTCAGTAGAGACCACAGGGTTTTTACTTTTTATAGCTCTTCTCTGACCACTTAACAGAAGTGTGATCTGTCTGGCCTGCTCATTTTCCCATCTAAGAACCTTGCAACCTCATGTTTGTTATCTGTCTTCACTAATCTCATAGAAGGGGGAAAATACGGTCTCATCAGTGCAAGTTTCTGTGCTTCCCTCCAACCACATCCTCACTCCAACCCAAGTGCAGGCTTTCTCCCTCCACAAATCACAATTTTCTTTAAAAAAATCCATTCCTCAATCCCACTAGTTCCTATACAACACATCCATTCTGAGTTTTCTTATTTAAATAATATGGAGATGAGTGGATCAGGGTTACAGGAACTATGTGTTATAAATTGAAGATAATATTTCTGAGAGATTTACTACTAATGGCCCTTTTGAATGAGAAAGGCGTATCTCTTAATAACAGAATTTGAAGACACATTAGCTTGACACTGAATAAGTGAAATTTGAGTGCTATTATCTGATGACACTGAACTCAGTAGCTTTGGTCCTGAAAGTCATTCCTGGTTATATATCTATACCAGCATTCAGACACATTCAGACCTCACTGAGTTAGTAAGTTACACAGAGAAACAGAACAAGGTATAGACATGTTACCAGATGGAAGTGTTTTGTGTTTGTATGTGGTACTGGCGATTGAAAACAGGGGCATTCTACCTCCAAGCTACACCCCCAGCCCTATGTTTTATTCTTTATTTTGAAACAGGGTCTCACTGAGTTGTGAGGCTGGCTGTGAACCTGTGATCCTCCTATCTCAGCCTCTCAAGTTCTGGGATTGCAAGCATGCACCACCATACCCAGATGGAAGTTTTTAATATTATTTTGAATCATCTTGCTTTTCTGCATGGAAAGCATTCAAACAAAATGTACCAAAACAGGAGGTTTATTTAGAAAAGTAATGACACCATGTGAGAAAGGCCATGATAAAAGAGGCATAATGTTCCAGAGAGAAGTTTCTGGAACTATCCATTTCTGGGGATGGAAAAGTGGCCTGGGACAGAGGTTATGGTTCAGAAAAGGGGTCTGGAGTGGGCAGCCCCCTGGAAATATGGAAAAAGTGGCTTGGAGTTTTTTCTCTGTTTTCATATTCCCTTTAGACGAATTCGTTCTTGTACTATTTCATTTGTGGTGGTCAAGTATCCTTTGCACATTGCAACTTACTATTGCTGAGTTGTCTCTGCCCCTGTCTCATGGGAAGCAGGTCTATGTGAGGATCTGTAGGTATGCTTAGACTTTTGATACTTCTGCTTCTTGTCCATTCCAGTCGAGCATATCTACTGATGTCTAAGTAGCTATCTAACATTTATATCTATGTAATATCAACCAATAGACAGAATATATATATATATATATATATATACACACACACATATATATACACATATATAATCTCTATGTATACATCTGTAAACACAATGATATTATTTATATATGCATACATTGTATATGCACATATTATTCACATATAAGAAAACAAAAATATACTATATGCAAAGATATTAATCATAAGATATTGATTCACAAGATTATGGAGGCTGAGAAGTCCCCAATTTGGGCCATCTGCAACTTGGAGACCTAGGACACTCTTGATTATTTTTGTTGTTGTTTATTTGTGGTGAGATATTTTGAAGTGTGTGGCTAGATCCTTAGCTAGGGTGGATTGCCCCACATCTCCATAAGGCTCTTGGGACACACCTCTTCAACCACGCCTCTTTTCCATTCACAGTAATGAAGATGAGGACTCCTGGATCCTCTGAAGTTTGTAATTCTCTCTTATGTCTCAAATTAATTACATTATTTTAATTATTATAAATTCTGCTTACATACAAACACATATCAAATATGATTCATAGCTGCAGAATTCTAGTCATCATTAGCTAATTCTCTCATTATGATGAAGTATTTTAATGCTTTATTCAAAAGCTAGTCTATGCTAAGTGTCTTGGATACTTAATCGCTGTAATGTCACACAGTTGTCCCTACTTCACAGAAAAGGCAAGTGAGTGTCAGGAAGGTTAATTTACTTATAACAAAATCAAACCACTTGGGTAAATTGGGAGATCCAGGATTTTAGAAGAGGGCTTCTTAATGTCAAAGTTTGATCTCTTTATCCCCTTTCTGCTGTCTCCCCTAAAGCCATCAAGGAGTCATAAGAGAGCTGCAGCTCTCCCTTTTATGCTCTCTGCCTTGCACTGCTTTCCAATCCCATTTTGTAAAGACATTGGCTTATATCCTGTGCTTTGGACTGGTCTTAGTACATTAATTCCTCAGCTGTCCTCTACCCTCAACTTTTTCTTTGCTGAGTGTACAGATGAGCTCTCCTGCTCTTTCTTAAGTGCATACCAGCAGCCAGGCAACAAGACATCTCTTTCTACACACCCTGGCCTGAACTGATGTGTTGGGTCATATCCTTTATGTCATAATTGCATCTCTCTCAGACCTATGGAAACTGGCCTCTCCCCAATGCCCTTCATTGGTCTGTATTTCTCATAAACTCTCTCTACTGAGTAACACTCCAGGATGCTGAACTCAAGTTCTTATCAAAGTGTGTTACTAGGACATCAGCAGCTGCATCCCCTGGGGATGTGGGAGAATTAAAAATTCTCTGGCTGGCTGGGCATGGTGGCACATGCTTGTAATCTCCACGCTTGGGAGGCAGAGACAGGAGAGTCGGGCAGGTTCGAAGCCAGCTGTGCTGGCTTAAAAGACCCTATTTCCAAATAAAAAGTATAAAATAAGTCTGGGAGTAAAGCCCCGAGGTAGAAAGGTTTCCAGGAACCCCAGAAAAACAACAACAAAAAATTCTCTGGCTGTACCAAAGACCTCCTGCATCAGAAACTGGAAATAAGAATCAGGATTAGTCCAGGCATGGTGGCACATGCTTGTAATCCCAGCATTTGGGAAGCTGAGACAGGAGGATCATGGTTTGCAGACAGCCTCAGCTACTTAGTGAGGCCCTGTTTTGCAACTCAGTGAGACCCTGTTTCAAAACAAAGAATTCAAAAATAGGGCTGGCTTTAGCTCAGAGTTAGAATGCTTCTACATTCAATCCACAGTTTTGCAAAAACCAAACAAACAAAAAAAGAATTGGGATTAGGATTAGACAGCTACTGGTCTAAATAAGAATTTCTGGGCAGTTCTGATGGTGTTCAGTTTGAGAAGAACTGTGGCAGTCGAGCAATGTGGACAGCACATGCACACTCACCGCTCCCTGATAAATTACGCAATGCTGAGTGATCTTCTCCTGCCTCTGTGAGGTCATGAAACATAAAACTTTCTAAGATATTGTAGCTCTTGTTGATTAAAAACAGAACATGTTTAACTGAGGTAGGATAGAAAAAATAAAGTAGGCAGAAAATACAACTTGAATACAAGAAACTGGTGCTAAAATTTCTCATGCCTTTAACTCCCTGAAACAGTTCTCTCTCCCATGCCTGTCTCTCCAAAATTCCTGGGGAATCTATAAATCTTAAAGCTAACAACAAAAGAAACTAATTTGCCCTGTGCACTGTTAACAAGATAGATACTATATCTTAAGAAACCTATAATTTAGGAGACTTTCCAGCTTATTTATTGATCAGATAATGGAGACTACAATCAGCCAAGGATCCTAGGATGAGCAGACCCCCAGAAATAACCTTCTGACCACCAGACTGACTGAGGTCATCCTCATGTACCTTCCTATAACCACCTTCACCAAGTTTTCTTTAAAAGAAGAGCCATGAACCCCCAAAGATGCCTCTCTCACTTTGAGGGTGGCCCACATTCTTCCCTGAATGTGCACATCCCTATCCATATCTCTGACTGGCATATGTAGAAATTCTTTTCTCATCACATAAGCCAGGACCTTGATGATCCTGAGCTGAGGAATCAAACCGTCTCCCACGACATATAAGTTAGATAACTGTAATAGAACCAGGCCCTTCAAGAATGTGGTGGGAAGTGCACAGAAAGCATGGCAGAATCCCATTGGAACACACGGACACCGAGCTCGAAAGGAAACTGTTAGCTAGAAAATCAACTCATGGGCTCTGAGTCACAGATAAATAATAGATAAAATGGGTGCAAAATAAATTGCACCTTACAATTTCAAGGTTCAAAGAGCTTGTTTTATTTTTATTTCTACTGAATGGGTCTGTCAACCACTTTCTTTCTATAACAAAGTCTAATATTTGCTTTACATATTCTTAAGAAAACTCTAGACCAATGCAGGGAATTGAGAAAAAGCTGATTCCCACATGTCTGAGAGAAAAGCAGCCACAAAGTAAAAGATAGGGCTTGGGATCAAGGGTGTAGAGAAACATGTGCTTAACATGCATGAGGTCGTGGGTATGAATCACAGAACCATAAAACAAAAATAAGTAAATAACATTTTAGAAATCAAAAAGTATACAACCTGAGGAAGCAATGAACCTATCCTAATAGGAGGAGAACAATTAAACTTGAGTTGAACTCATTCTTGAGACTACGTATACAGTCTTTATTTACCCCACTTTTGGAAATAAGTATGTGTTTGGGACTAAGTATATAGTCTTTATTTGCCCCACTAAAATAAGTATGCATTTAATAAATATGGAAATAAGTATGTGTTTCCTTATGCGAGTGTTGGTTTGATTATGCGTCACTGTTCAGATCAAGCAGGTGTAGTATGTAATAGAAGATATTTATTCATCTGATATTTCAAATATCTAAAACTCTGGTGTCTTCTCGCCTTCTTTTCTCAGAATCTTCCTCGAATTCACTGCTGAACATTCCCTTTCACAGGCAGCCACCCCCTCTCCTCTGCTTAAACTCCTAGACATCCAGCAAGGACTTTAGTGAAATAATTCTTTTAGTTATATTCCTAGACAGAGTTGCATTACCTTTGAGAACTTAGTGTGCCCTATATTTCTCTTCACTTTATAGAAGTGAAGTTGTTTTAATATCTCACATTCACAAGCATGTGTGATGTGTTCAGAGTCTGAGCTCTCCTAAATAAATATATGTCTCTGACTGGCCCTCTGAGTCTAAACCCCTTAGAAAGGGTAAAGATTGAGAAATAGTGATAACAAAGAGAGCTGTTAAGAGTAAGCATGGCTTCCATATGAGTCCTCAAATGTTTCAAAACTCTTGGTTCTAAAAAATTCAGAGAGAGCCGGGCATGGTGGTGTACACTTGTAACCCCAGCATTCAGGAGGCTGAGACAGGAGGATCCGGGTTCACAGACAGCCTCAGGTACTTAGTGAGGCCCTGTGCAACTTAGTGAGACCCTGTTTAAAAATACAGAATAAAAAACAGGGCAGGAGGTATATCTCAGAGGTCAAATGACCCTGGGTTCCATCTCCAGACACACACACACACACACACACACACACACACACACACACAAATAATAATAATAATAATTCAGAGATTTGTTTGTGAATATACATGAGGAAAAGGGAGGGTAGGAATTGGGGAAGAGCTAAATGAGTGATATGTGCATGGATGTCTCTACCAACTTGGAATCCATTAAGATGAATGACAACAATGCACCAATAAAAAACTTAAAAATTTTTAAAAAATACAAAAGAAAATACTCCAAGAAATGAGAGGACTATTCCAGCCTGAATGTCAGCGCTAAGCAGAACACTCTTAAAGTATCTGTCTTCAGAGAGGGGACACCATCTAGCCTCCCCATAAATTGTTTCCATCATTGATTCCTAATATATAGAGGGGGGCAGCTTATCACATTATGTTATTAGATCCTTTTTAATTGCCCCCCCATATAGCTCTTTCTAGAGGCATCCATCATCACACCTAGTCTATCACACACTGGATCTCTAGTAACTTCCCTTTTACCACAGAGAGATTATTGCCAAGACTTTAATGAACCACAGATTGTATTTACTTCCTTCATAAATTGTTCATTACCCCTGCAAGAAAGGACACGTTCTTGTCATTTCCCTTCTTGGATATACTCATACTAAATCACTTTATGTGTCATTTTTATTTTATTGGATTTGTAAACCATATATGTCCATTCTTCAATTTCGATTATAGGAAAAATCCAAATATTTACAGTGACGCAGCACCTTTAAATTTCTAAAATGAATTTCTGATCATTTCAAAACTCTATAAATTCTCATCCAAAGACTGTGGCACTTTATCTCCAATTCAATTCACAAAATAACACAGTGTGTGATGATGCGAACAGCGTAATGATGGAGGTGCTGTCCCTGGGGACAGGCTGGCATACCTTTTATAGGAGTTTCTGCCATTTACTAGAAGTGAGTCACTTAACCTCTCTGATTATATTTTTCATATCTCCCTGGGGGGGGGAGGTACGGTACTAAGCACTTAACATGTGCAGCATCTCCTTCTAGGTTTATAATAACCACCTACAAAAAGTACAAATAGTGTTTTTATACAAATGAGAACGAAGAGGCACATAGAGGTTAAATAAATGTCATTCTCAAATTCACACACAGGTGAGAAGGGGACCAGGATTCAAATCCATACACGTATCTCCAAAGTCAACTCCACTGTGATGTTCTTTTTCTAGGAATTCTTTCTATTTTGCAAAATGGGAATCATAATAGACACTGTCCCTGGGCATACTTAAGAGGCTGAGGAGACACAGTTAGACATATGGTTGCGGGACCCAGCTGCCTGGTACTTATGGAAGTTCCTCTCCAGAAAAGTCTTCTCAAGGTCATAGGCAAATAAAGAGCTGGAAATCATACAAGAAGTTAATGGAAAAGTCAAATGTAAGATCAAGAATTTTGAAAGGATTTAGCAGTGATGAGCAATTGAACATGAAATCTGGTGATTAAAACCATAGCCCAGGGTAAGCTTTTTATGTTTTTGAAACAATTCCAAAAATAAACATTAACAAACGAGGTTGCCTTTGCCCCTTTGAACATTCAAATGAATTCCCTTGCTTCTTCATTAGCCATTTTGGGAAGCAACACCTGGTTCCTATTTGAAAATCTTTAACATAAAGAACTTTTTATCTGAATTGTAAACAAATAAAACTGGGCATAGTAGCACATGCCTGTAATTCTAGTACTTGGGAAGTAGAGACACATGGATCAGGCGTGAGGCCAGTCTCAGCAACTTAGCAATATCCTCAGCAATTTTTAATAACTTAGCAAAACTCTTAGCAATTTTTTTAAAAAATTAAAAAGGGATTGGGATTTAGTTTGGAGCTAGAGTGCCCCTGGGTTCAATCCCTAATGGAAGACTGGGTAAAAACTTATTTACTTAGTTTTCTCATATCTTCCAGTTTTTCTCTTCTAATATTTCCCTTGTATCCAACCTTCTCTTTCTAAAACTTTTAGAGCAATATGGAAAAGCTATAAATATTTTACTATGATTATTAGAAAGAAGGAGTAATATTTTAATTGTCCTAACTCTTTCAGGCACTGTCTGGGGCAATGGTGGCTCTGATCCAGTGGTCATTAACTCTCTAACAAAGGAGCATTAGCCCATTGCACACATGAAAATCTTTGCCTTAAGCCTGTGGAACTCACTCTTCCCTCTGTCTTGCCTGAGATCCAGAGACAAATTCAGAGGAATTTATTTTCACCCAGACCAGTATGTAATACAGACCACATCAACAAAGAAAATCCCATTTGTCAATTTAAGGGGGAAAAAAGCCCTTCAATTTGTCTCTCCTTTATTTATTGATGCAGCAAATTGCTTTCCTCTTGTAACTCAGTGTTTGCTTCTCCTGGGAAGAGGAACCTGTCTTTGTTCATTGTGTTTGTGACTATAGATTAAAGAATGGTTTAGTACACCCCCTTCTCCATTGCACAGGGCTTGTTGTGGGGATTTGGCTCCCTCAAGGGCAAAGCATTGTTCCTTATTGAGGGATTCCCCAAGGTCAGCACCATGCTTATAACTTGAGTGATCACTCTTCAATGACAATTTTGACCAAAATGGACAGGATAGACACATGATATCCATGTACAGATACAGTGATCTGAGAGCAAAGTTGGGTTCCCTTACCAAACCTGGCTATGTGGTCCTATGCAGCTTAACCCAGCCTTTCTCTCTCTCATCATGCCAACCTCTGCCATAAGAGGATTTTGCTAACTTATCTTAATTCTGAAACATATTATCTCTGATATTCCTGAATATTATACTATTTTTCTCCTCTGACTCTTCTTCCATCTCTCTTTCTTCCAGAACTAAAATTAGGTCACTTATTTCCAGAAAGCTGTGTTCTTATTTTTCTTTTCCCCTTTTCCAGTTTGCCAGCAATAAAATAATAAAAGTTGAAGTCTTAAATATGAGAGATAGTGGAAAACTGAAGTTCCCTTTTTATGCCAGAAACGTAGGCTCCCTAAGAGACTCTGAGAGAGCAGGTTTTCTTTTACTCTAAAATTGTGTTCTGGCACTGGCATAGACTATAACATTCCTTGCTGCATTTTTTAAACATGTAGGTAAGTTGATTTCAAAGACATCAGGTGAATCCCTAAGGAAATATTACCGCAAAGGAAAAGAGCCAAGAAGAGAAAATATACTAAGCACTTAAGTATATTAGGAGTTTGTACCTCATCATATAAATCAGGATAAAAGAAATATAAAAGGCAAGGACACTATGTTCAGACATGAAATAGAGAGTTGACTCTAGAGTGATATGCTGGGCCTGTCATTCTATTCATATGGGACTCGGTTTCCTTTATCTATGCACAGTGTCAAGGAGGTCCTGGCTAAGGTTAATAATGAGTGTTAATAAGAGAGAGAAGCTAGCAGGGTGTGGTGGCACACACTTGTAATCCCTACATTTGGAAGGCTGAGACCTGAGGATGGCTTCAGCTACTTAGTGAGGCCCTTTGCAACTCCTTGAGACCCTGTTTCAAAAAAGAAAAAGACTAAAAATAGGGTTGAGGGTGTAGCTTGAGGTATAATACCCCTGGGTCCATACATAGTACGAGAGAGAGAGAGAAAGAGAGAGAGAGAGAGAGAGAGAGAGAGAGAGAGAGAGAAAGGGAGAGAGAGAGCACTATAGTTCTGCCAACATCAGCATTCAGTTCTGTCTTTCTTCCTTAGGTCTCTACCCAGGCAAAGCTCCTTTCCCTCATGTAAACACAAGCCCTCTGCCTGGGCATTTGTTTCTAACAGACCCATTCTAGAGGAAATTGCCCATCAGTGACCTCCCTATTCCAACATTTTTACAATTCTTAACTCAAGTGGTCATTTCCATAAAAAAACTTAAAATTTTCATCTTCTTCACTGTAAGGACAAAACCAAATGGGATAAGATGTGTGTGTGTGTGTGTGTGTGTGTGTGTGTGTGTGTGTGTGTGTGTGTTACCAGGAATTGAACCCAGGGTCACTGGACCTCTGAGCTATACCTCTTGCTCTATTTTTAATTTTGAAATAAAGTCTTCCTATTTTATCATGGACTAGTCTCGACTCTGCTGTCCTCCTATTTCAACCTCCCATAAAACATATTCAGTTTTATGCTATCTTTGTGAATTCCTATTATTTAGATGAAGATTTAAGCATACCTTTCTTTCAATCTACTTAACCTTTCTGATGATGTCTCCAAACCCCTGGCAGCTATAACTTGACTTTTGTATTGTAAATATTTATAACATTTATTTTTACTACATACTCCCAAGTACTTGGATGACAGGCATGTGTCTCTGCCCTGAGCTCAGGGTATGATTTTCCATCACCCCTAGGAGCTCTCCAGATCTCTGACCCCACCTTCTGCCCAACAGAGCCAGCCAGCCCATCTCCTCTAGAACCATTCTGCACTTTATCTGGTCTTCATTCCTTCCTTGCCTTCTCTGTCTTCCCTTTTCCTTCTCAATTTTAACTCTGAAATAGTTTTATCTTCTACTTGTCACTTCCATATCACTAATACTATTAAAAAAATTATTTGATGGCTTTAGCCATGAGAGGCAGGAATTTAAGTGATTTTTTAAAGCTTCGCTCCTCTGCAATTTTGATAGTTTACTATTTCATTTTGTCTGATGGTTGTCTTTTTAATCTTTAAGTAGCATGCTGTTATACTTCTTTTCTTACTCAGTTTTATGCTGTCTTTGAGACTTCCTATTATTTAGATGAAGATTTAAGCACACCTTTCTTTCAATCTATTTAACCTTTCTGATGATGTCTCCAAACCCCTGGCAGCTATAACTTGACTTTTGTATTGTAAATATTTATGACATTTATTTTTACTACTTTAAACATTATTATGTTGTGTGATTTTTTTTCCCAAAGGCCTATATGTTAAAGGCTTGGTTCCCAGGGTAACACTTTTGGGAAGTGGTGAAACCTTTAAGTGGTAGGGCTTGGAGGGGTGTCTTTAGGTAACTGCAGGCATGCCCTCTAGGAATTATGAGACCTGTCTTTTCCTCTTTCTCTTTTTCATTGCTGTCTCATGAGGTAAGCAGTTTTGCGTTGCCTCATATTGAAGCCATTGCTGTCCAGCAGGCACACAACAACCCAAAGCACTGATCTGCCCAGTTTTAGATTGGAAACTTCAAAACTGTGAACCAAACCAATATTTTGTTTTTACAAGTTGGTTATCTCTAGTATTTTGATAAAATTACACAAAATTGAGTAATACATATTTTTATTAAAAGTTGTTTCTTAAGCTTTTATGTCAATTATTGCTTATTTCACTTACTCTGTTTACATTCTTGAAATTAATGCAGCTACTATGGAAATCAGTGTGAAGATTACCCAGAAAAATGGGAATGAGTCTACCATATGATCCAGCTATATCACACCTGGGTATCTTTCTTTCCTAAAGGAATGAAATCAGAATATCATAGTGATACATGCATTTCTATGTTTATATGTTTATGATGGTATATAAACATATTTGGTATATGTTAATAGCAGCACAATTTACAATAGCCAAATCATGGAATCAGCCTAGGTGTTTAGTGAAGAATGAATAGTTTAAAAAATTATGGGACATATTCACAGTAGAATTCTACTCAGCAATAAAGAAGAACGAAATTATGTCACTTGTGGAAAAATGAATGGACGTGAAGAACATGGTGTTATATGAAATAGCCAGTGACAGAAAGTGAAGGGTCATATGTTTTCTCTCACATGTGGAAGCTAGGGAGTAATCAGGATACAAGAAGGACTTAGATAAAGAAGAACTCCAGTGAATTGATGGAGGAGGTGTAGGAAAGACTGGGGGAATTAATGAATTAATGAAGGAAACACCTCCACTGATATTATCCACATATGAGAAATTATCAATGTAAACCTCAATATCATGCATGTGTAGGGAAGGGGAGGTTGTAGGATTGGAAGTCACGGGGAAGTTCACAGGTACTCTTTGTACATATGTTCCTATTACTATGAAAGAAATTATGACGTGATACTACAATACATTAATAAAAGCATATTTTTAAAAAGAAATACAGTGAATTAAAAAAGAAAACATGCATGCCTTAATCCTCTTGCTAATATTATATAATGTCTTAGTAATTCTAATAGTTGGGATTATTTCTATAATACTTTTTAGAATAGGCTTAATAACCTAATTTAGACAGCAGCTTTCTAAGCCTGATTCTCAAGAGTAAGTATATTAGATCTTGTTCCTCTCATCTCTACTTATAACTATGTTTAGCTATAGTTTATCCTGCAAATTCTGTTACAATTTGAATAAAATTGTTTATAAGATTTTAACAATTTCTATAATCACTTTACAAAAATATTAAGGAGAGTTGGTTTTCACTAAATTCAAATCACAGAACATATACGCTTTAAAAACATATGATCAACCGGGCCCAGTAAGACGCTGGGTTCCGGGCGGGGGTCGCGAACTGGGCACGCCAGCCGGGGCCCGCGTTGCGGGACTCGGGGCCGGGTTGCGGGACTCCGGCCCCGGGCCGGAACACGCGTAGCATGCCAGACCCCTGAAGAAACCAGGCCCAGTACCCTGGGACCCGGGCGGGGGTCAGGCGGGGCACGCCAGCCAGGGCCCCGGGCCAAACTGCGTGTAACACGCCACACCCCTGGAGAAACCGGGCTCAGTACCCTGGGTTCCAGGCAGGGGTCGCGTGGAACACGCCAGCCGGGGCCTGGGTCATGGGACCCTGTGCCCCAGGCAGAGTAGTGCGGATCACTCTGGACCCATGGGGAAACCGACCGGGTTACAGTGCTACTGAGTGAGTGCCTGATCCCATTACCTCCTCAAACCACATATACTGTCTTCTCTTATTTAAAAAAAAAAAGGAACAGAAAAAGAAAAAGAAACATATCGGAGAGGAGGTAAGAAAGCCGTTATGGATGCCAGGACACTGGAGATGCAGACAAAACTTATCTAAATGCACTGGAACTTATGGAAAAATTCCCCATGAAGGAGGACTGCTATTTCTCTATATTGTTAATATCTCAGACATCACCTATAAGGAGAGAGTTTAACAGAGACCAAGGAGAAAGGCGGTGTTGAAAGAGGTCTCTGTGATGGTGGTGGAGACTTGTATTCAGGAGAAGCAGAAACCGGATCCTACCAACCTTATTTTTTTGGAGAAATTACTCCAAATGTCAAATGCTACCATCACGCATGCTTAGGAACACTGGACAACATTCAGAGTGGAAAAAGAGCCTTGGAAGGATTTGAAATGGTGGAGGCAGTGGCAATGGCAGTGGCCAGTACTCAGGGGAGGCAGAGATCTGATACATTACACCTGGAACCTTTGAAATAATAACCACAGAGACAGTGATAGAAACCTGCTGAGGGGTTAGGCGGGTGCCAGGGCCAGTGGCTGACATAGGAGCTTGCTATAAGGCAAGGCCACTACTGAGGCCTCCGTGGCCAGGATTGGAGCCTGCCAAGGGGTTAGACCAATGCTGGGGCCAGCAAGGCCGGCATTGGAGCCTTCCATGAGGCAAGGCTGGTGCTGGGGCCTCCAAGGTCAGGATAAGAGCCTGCCGAGGGGTTAGGCCGGTGCTGGGGTCATAGAGACCAGCATTGGAGCCTGCTGTGAGGAAAGGCCAGTGCTGGGGCCTCCGAGGACAGGACTGGAGCCTGCTGAGGGGTTAGGCTGGTGCTGGGGCCAGCGAGACTGGCATCAGAGCCTGCTATGAGGCAAGGCTGGTACTGGGACCTCCGAGGCCGGGATAAGCGCCTGTCGAGGGGTTAGGCCGGTGCTGGGGCCAGCGAGGCTGGCATTGGAGCCTGCCATGAGGCAAGGCCGGTGCTGGGGCCTCCGAGGCCGGGATAAGAGCCTGCTGAGGGTTTACGCTGGTGCTGTGGCTAGTGAGGCCGGCATCGGAGGCTGCCATGAGGCAAGGCCGGTACTGGGGCCTCCAAGGCCAGGATTGGAGCCTGCCGAGGGGTTAGACCGGAGCTGGGGCCAGTGAGGCTGGCATCAGAGCCTGCTGTGAGGCAAGGCCGGTGCTGGGGCCTCCGAGGCCGGGATTGGACCCTGCCTTAAGGCAAGGCCGGTACTGGGGCCTCCGAGGCCGGGATAAGAGCCTGCCGAGGGGTTAGGCCGGTGCTGGGGCCAACGAGGCTGGCATTGGAGCCTGCCGTGAGGCTAGGCCGGTGCTGGGGCCTCTGAGGCTGGGATTGGAATCCTGTCAAGGGGTTAGGCCGGTGCAGGGGCCTATGGCCAGCATCGGAGCCTGTCGTGAGCCAAGACCACTCCTGCAGCCTCCAAGGCTGGGACCGAAGCCAGCTGAGGGGTTAGGCCAGTGTAGGGGCCAACAAGACCAGAACCGAGGCCTCCCATGAGGCAAGGCCGCTGCTTGAGCCAGCGAGGTCTGGATCAGTCCACTGAGTAGCCAGGCCACTACTGGGGCCGTAAAGAGTGGGATCAGTATTTGCAATGCAGCATGCACAGAGAAATATCACAGAAAATATAAATCAGACACTTCTCTTAATCAGCAATACCTAGTAAGAAAGGGGCAACAGGAAGAGGTTGAGCTATAGAAAGGGCTCGATAGTGAAGCAACTAATGTGACCAATCAGAGGGTATGTAATAGTGGAGGACGGAGCCTCTTTAAAACGCAGGAGGTACATAAACAAATGTATCAAAGTTAATCACCAAAGAAGCGTGGGATGGAGGGAGGGGGAGAGAATGGGATAGGGACTTGGGGAGGGCTAATTGGATGATGTGTGCTTGTATATCCTCTCAAGTCTTGTACTCCAATGTGATTGATATATGACTACAATGAACCAATTTAAAAAATAAATTAATTAATTAAAAATAAAATAAATAAAATAAAAACATATGATCAAATATTTATATATACACACAAATATAATTTAGAAATAAACTGGTCATTAGATTTTTCTAAATATAATCTCAGTTTTTACAGTACTAGAGATGGAACCAAGGGGAATTCTACCTCCAAGCTATAAACCTAGCCCTAATTTTTATTCTTGACTTTAAAACAGAGTCTCAATATGTTACAAAGAGCCCTACTAAATAGATGATACTGTGAACAAACTGTGATCCAAACTGAGATAGACAAATTATCTCAGTCTCTCAAATGCCAGGATGACAAATGTGCACCATCACACCCAGTTCACAATCTTTAAAGTAATAATAAATAACAGAATTTTTCAAATTTCTCACAGTCGACTCTTCCGAAAGTTATCTAGGCAATTGAATGAGTAGAAATTTCCTCTGAGATGAGAAGGATACATTTAAAGACAAAATATAATAGAACCACACCTTATTTCTATTTTTGTGCCATCACTTTCATATATATATATATATATATATATATATATATATATATATATATATATATATATATAATCACCCTATAAAACCATATTAATTGTAATCATTATCATAATCTTTATAGCCATCATCTTCATGGTTGCTGTTTGAAAATCTCAAAATATAGAAGCAGATCAACCTACAGTGTGTTATTTCTGTCTCCCTCTCTCATCCCCTCATTAGTTCTAAGTTCCAGTGTGTGCTACTTTTCTAAAATTGCTCACCCATTAGTTAAGTAATGTTACAGCAAATTGCTTTAATCCATGATATTCATTTTTCACTTAATATCTACATATACACTTATGAGCTCTGGGATAAAGAAAGGAAAGGAAAGAGAGAGAAATGAAAAAAGGAATGAAAGAAAGGAGAGGGAGGAGGGAGGGAGGGATGAACAAAGGGAAGGAGGGATGATGGAGAGAGAAGCAAACTCAAACTCCCCATTGAAAGTAAAAATTACCATTTACAGTTTCAGTGTGCTCATGTTTAGAATCTTTTAAAGCTGAGATGCAAGCACAGGGTTACAAAAGACAAGATTTTGTTTATAAAAGGGAAAAGGAGATCACTGCCCTGTATTTCCGCCCATTTGATCTTACCAGGGCACCAGCTCAGAGAACATGTTTTTAAATGTCATTCACTCATAGCAGAGGCAAACAGTCTCACCTCCTAAAGGTGTTACCTTGTAAAGAAATATAACTGCTTCCTAATAAAATCTAGGTGACTTATAGTATGCGCACGAAGAAAGCAGATTTGGGGTAAATATTGACAATTATGCAGGTATTAGAAATGCCAGCTGCTGCTCTCTGCTTCCCTGTGCAAAGAAATGTTCCCTCTTGCTGGGAACCATCTGCCTAAGAGTAGAAAGACTCCCAGGATATCTCTCCACACCTGTGTACCCAGAGTATTTGAATAGATTCTTTTATGATCCTCTTCCATGGGGTTAATAATAATAAGGTTAATAATGCATGTTTTAATACTAACTCATAGTATGAAGAATATTAATGGAAAATATCAGCAAATAACTGAAATCTGATGTGTGTGAAACTGAGCTTCAGTGCCCCTTCCTTTCTGGATTCTGTCTGACATCCATAGAAGTCAGAGACTGTCTGGATATTATATACCATAGCATCTCTCGCTTGTCCTTCACAACAACTCACACACACACACACACACACACACACACACACACAATATATATATATATATATATATATATATATATATATATATATATATATATATATATATTTGGTGGTACTGGGGTTCCTGGAAACCCTTCTACCTCTGGGCTACACTCCCAGACCTATTTTATATTTTTATTTGGAAACAGGGTCTCTTAAGCCAGAACGGCTGGCTTCGAACCTGCAAGATCCTCCTGTCTCCGCCTCCCAAGTGCGGGGATTATAAACGTACGCCACCACGCCCGGCTGACACACTATATTTTAATTATTGATTTTATTTTCTGTTTTGTTATCCAAAGAAACATATTATATCTTACTTGAATATGTACCTCCACAATGTGGCCATTTTATTCCTGGCATAAAATAAGTACTTAATTTTTTTTTATTCTGATATTTTTTTAATTGGTGCACTGTATTCATACATCATAGTAGGATACATACTTTTGTAGACATACATGCACACTTTTCCCAGTCAGCCCCCACCCAATCCCCACCCCATTCTCTCCCTATCCCTCCCTTCCATGCTTGGCTTAGTAGTTGACATCTAGTATTATGGCAATTTATCTAAAATTAAAAATGATAATCTCACATAACAGTTTCATTTGTCTGATACCAAGCTTTTGATGACTTAAAGATAACATTTCAATATTTCTTTTTGCTTTCTTTCTTACCAGAGAATATTTTTTTCTATTTTTTAGGTGAAACTATCATATATTTATATATTTATTTTTCAGAAAAAAAATCTATCCTAATATGGAATATGGACTCTAGGTACGCAAAACGATCTTGAAAAAGAACAAAGCTAGAAGATATATATTTTCTGATTTCAAACCATATAAAGCTACAATAATTGAAACAGTGTAGTACTATTCTAAAGGCAGATATATAAACCATTGGAGTTAAATAAAAGCCTAGACCTAAATTCTTCCCTATATTGTCAAGTTATTTTTGACAAGGTTTCCACGAACATTTGGTGGTGGAAATATTAATCTTTTAACTAAATATTGTTAAAAAATAACAATTACATGGAAAAGAATAAAACTGGACCTTTACCTAATCCCATATACAAATATTAACTCAAAATAGATAATAGACCTAAATATAAATCTTAAGACTATAAACTTTTAGGAGAAAATCTGGGTCATTAATCCTCACAACATTGAAATTGGCAGTGATTTCTTGGTTATGACTTCAATGGCACAGGCAACAGAGGAGTATACAAACTCCCTAAAAAATAAAAAAAAATATTGTATATCCAAAGACAATGTAAACAGAGTTAACAGTTACTAATAGAATGGGATAAAGTATTTCCAATTGCTATATCTGAAGGTATATTAATATTCCAACTAGAAATACTAAAAATTAACAACAATAAAGGCAAACAATACCCTTTAGAGATAGGTAAAAGACTAACATAAATAATGAATCTCCACAGATAACCAATCTTAGTTGTCTGTTGGATGGAAAATCTTGTTTCTCTAGTTCTGATGTGTGTTACCTATTTCTTCTTTGTAGTTAATCTCTTTGAATATTTTCTCTAGTGCTGGTTTTGAAGACATAAATTCCTTCAGCTTCTGTTTGTCATGGAAGCTTCTTATTTCTCCATCTAATTTGATAGAAAGTTTTGCTGGGTAGGAAATTTTGGGCTGGAAGTTGTTTTCTTTCAGAGTTTGGAATATGTTACTCCAAGCCCTTCTGGCTCTCATAACTTGGTTTGGGAAGTCTGGAGTGATTCTAATTGGTTTGCCTCTGAATGTCACTTGGCCCTTTGCTTTTGTTGACTTCCGGGAAGATGGCGACTGAGAAAAGCGGGGCTTAAGAGCCCCGCTAACAACAAATCTCCATTACCACAAAATCAGCACCTTTCATAGCCAGAAAACACCATCACCAGTGAAACAAAAAATCACCAGGCTCCAGAGAGAAAGCGGACTGAGAACAGAGCCACTGAGGAGATACACCGGCCTCACGCCTGAGGACACGGCAGACGCGGCAGCAGCGCCATACTGCCGGTGGCACCGGCGAATTCACGGGATGGCTAGAGCAAGCCAAGGTGAGCCACTGCGGAACAGCCAGGCGGGATTTCTCCACGCAGAGAGCATCTAAAGTTCCCAGTGGCCGAGCTCAGCACACACTGCAGGGATTCAGAGTGGAAATCAAAACCAAGAAGAAAAACACCAGCCCCACAGCCGAGGGTGTAGCAGCGGCGCCATATTGCCACTGGCAGCAGCAGCACCGAATTTAGCGAGGCCAGTACAGCTACATCTGCGTACTCTATAACAGTGAGTCAAATTGTGGGCCACAGAGGAGAAATCACAGTACTGTACTCCCTGGGTCTTGACCCAGTGAGGGAGGGGCGGTGGCAGAGATATCACACCATAGGAGAACGTGCAACCTGGCACCCCCCACAGTCTAAAGCAGCCTCTATCGACTCTCTGGGTCGGAGACTCTGTGATAAAACCCAGTAAAGGGTAGTGGGGTCTGAGATACTACTGACTTGAGATCCAGAACACCTTAAGTGAAGTCATAGTGACCCAAGGGAAGAACCCAGAGAAGGCACAAACTTCCGAAATCATGGGAAAGAGGAATAATACTGGAGCAATGAATGCCCACAACCCCACAACATCAGAACCTGATAAAACAGAAAATCAGAGATTTCTAGAAGATCAAATCAGGAAAATAACTGTAGAAATAATAGAGGTGCTTCGAAAAGAACTCAGAGAGAGCCAAAAAGAGATAAAGGATGCAATTAATGAAGTAAAGGCCTCAATTCAAAGCACAAACAACCGATTAGAACACATGGAGAACAGAATCTCGCTCTTAGAAGATGATCATTCCAAAAATGAACGCATAGTTTCTAATCTAGAAAAAAATATCCGACAGCAGGAATCTGATATTGAAGAAATATGGGCCCATTTTAAGAGAGCTAACCTAAGAATAATTGGAATAGAGGAGGGAAAAGAAAGTGAAACCAAAGGGATCAACAATCTCTTCAAGGAAGTAATAGCAGAAAATTTTCCAGACATAGAGCAAGAGATCGATACACAGGTCCAGGAAACTTATAGAACTCCCTTTAGACAGGATCAGAGAAGAGGATCCCCACGCCACATAATTGTCAAAATGACCAATGTGGAAGCCAAATAAGTACTTAATAAATTGGCAAATGAATAGGATAAATTCACAAAGCTCTTATACACACAAATTATGATTTGATTAGTATGATTATCCTGTGGAGACGAAGGGAAGTAGATTTTATTATCACCCCACCTTTTCCAGACGGGAGAGAGACAAAACCTTTGGGGATAAGTAACTTACAAATGTTGCCAGGCAAGAATGGAGGTGGAAGTGCTCCAAGTTCTGCCCTCTCAAGCTGCCACCTCAGCATAGCAGAGGGGTAAAGCGGGACTCAGGTCTAGTGCCAGCTGTCCTCAGACCCTGTGAGATCAGTCAGGGACCTGGGCATTACTCATCTCATGGTTTTGATAAGATTGCTAACACTCCGTTTTGTGGGATGATCTATTTGAAGTAGACGAGTAAATAAATCTTAAGGTGTTAGCAAATAAAAATCCTATGTAAGCTGATGTTTTAACTGTTTATAATCCAGAGAATGGCAGGGCCAAAGTGGCCGTGTAGTCATTCATCCAGGGATGTCAACTGGGAGATTAATGACCTCACTGTTTCCATTCCTAATGCCCACCCCTTCCGGTAACTAATCCTCCACACTGCAGCAAAGTGACCTTTCCAAAAGGCCAAGCTGTCGTTCCTTTACTTAAAACCTTGCAAAGGCTTGATGTCTCAAACCATTAGCTTTGTAACATGACTCTATAATAAGAGCCCTGTTACTTTCCTAGCCTCAGAATCCAGTCTCTCTGCTCTGTATACTTTTGTCCCATTGCCCTTAAATACTTACTCTGTACAAATATATAAAGTAAATATATATGGACATATGTATACATATATACATATCTTCCTATATATCATATATCAATTCTATGCATTGTGCATAATGTGTAAGCAAATAAACTTGAAAATACTCTGCAGAATGAAATGATCCACAAAATGTGACATTACTTTTAAAGATTTTAAATAATGCCCAAAGTGGGCATCTGTTTTCTCATTTATGGAGCATCAATTGAAATATCTGTATCTATATTTATTTCTCTATCTATTCTGTATGTAATAAGCACTTATGACTTCCTTGAGTGGTATAAATCTCTCTGTCTAAGATTGTAGAACCTTATATTTCCTCTTTCATAAAATTCATCACGGATATCACCGCGGCAAGATAATCCAAGACTGAAAACGGACATAGAGCTTCATCTTAAGCAGCAAGCAGCACCCACGTCAGAATTCTGTGTGCTCACCAGTGGCTGGATCACAATGGCACAGATTCCCACGGACGCCTGGACCAAGGAAGCCAGGTACCTGAGTGCGTCCAGGGAAAGTGCGGGTACTAGCGTGCGCCTCAGGCCCAGCACTGGCCCAGGGCATCTGTCCCATGCCTCAGAAGCCAGCACAGTCCTTGCGCACACTGTCTGCTCCCCGGACCCCCACTAGTAGTCAGTGCCTGTGCCACCCCCACCCCTAAATCAGAGCCTACCTTGTGTGCCTAGCTCCCACCCCCCACTGGAGCCCAGACACCCACCTTGCCGGAGGCCTCCTTTCCAGGTGGTGAAAGGTCTGTGTGCCCATGATATCTCCTCAGGCCTCCAGCTTCTGCGGCCCGCGGGAGGCAGAGATCATTGCTGGACACCTCATAGTGCCTGTGCCCCCCGGGCACTTGTGCACCTATCCCACGCCCCTGGCCCACCTCTGGGAGTTCCTGCCCACCCAGCAGCCTGATACTCAGTTCTAGTCTAAAACACAGCCCAATGCACTGTGGAGGAGCATAGCAGCAAGCACTAGGCAGCTGCACCCACTCACACCTGGGTCCAGTAATAGCAGTGCACCCAGCCTGCACTCTTGGAACTGGCAGAGCTCTGGCAGTAAGTGTGGGCATCCAGGAACCAGCAACCTTTTGCCCAGGGTACCTCTTGGGACCACACCAACTAGCCCAGTTAGAATTTCCAGAGACACAGGAAAATCCATCGAGACACAATATCCACACAGGACTGCAGGGGGAGGTTCCAAGTCTACTTTGGATATCCTCCACTCCTGCTGTAGGGAAGCACAGGCCAGAGTCTAGGATGGTGAGTGCAGAGGTGCTGACTACAGGTTGGAATTACGCAGAACCTGGGAATTGTACAGAATCTAATAACAGTGACACCAGACATCCTGACACATAAACCCAAAGCAGTTAAAGGAAAGAAAAGTGTCCAAACACCCAGAGTGACCTAAGAAGATAAAAATAGAGTACAAAGAAAACTAAGAGACATTGGATTATATTCTGAAAGCTACCAAAGCAATCAGATACTCACATATTATTTGGACCTGAACCCATATTTGTAAATAAGTAGGACTGTTTTTTTTTTTTTTTTTTTTTTTTACTGTTACTGTGGATGTTTTGTTTTGTTTTGCTTTTACAGTGCTTTCATTTTGTTATGGTTACTGCTGTTTTATTTTTTCCCCATCCTTCTTTAACTTTTTATATATATATATTTGATAGTTTGCCTTGTTTTCTGATTTCACACAACTGCTAGTTCCTTTTATTTTATTCTTGTCCTTTTTTCCTCTTTCCTTCCTTTTTTTGTTCTCCTCCTTTGATTGGTTTTTCCTTTCTTTTTCTTGGATTACATAATAGTCTTGGTATCTTGTATAGATTTTTTTTATGTTTGTCTGCTCCTTCCATTACCCCTCTTACAAACTTCCCCACACTAACCTATACATTCTTCTTCCCCAAAACTTTTCCCCATAATATATCTCCTTATTTAATACTCAAAGTGTTTCATATCTCCTTACTTACTCTACTAATGACAAAAGTCCTACTAGTTAACTCTCTCTCTCATTCTCAGCAAGATATTACTATATCATACTTAAATTCTTTCTCAACCTAAACATATCCTCTACATAATCTGACTCCTTTACCCATCACCCTAGCTCCTCCCACATCACTCACCCTCAACACTGGAAAAGCTTTGCTGACTTGCCGATACCCCAAACTTTTAATATTAAGATTGGACTAAGCATAATACTCACAAATGATGGGTAGAAATCAGAAAAACAGGACAGAGAATGCTATAAATATGAGGACCAGGAATTATGAAGAGATAGCAGAAATCACAAATACTGACCTACTAGAAATGCAAGAAGGGGAGTTCAGAATCTTGATGTACAATATGATGAAAGGATTTAAAACAAGTCTAGAGGAGGTAAAAGGTGAGTTAGAAACACTAAAAAAGAATCAGAAAGAGGTCTGGAATGAAATGAAGAGGCAATAAGTGAAATGAAGACAGCAATAGAAAGAAATTCTGGAAGATTAGATAAAATGGAAAACAGAATATCAATATTAGAAGACAATACATCCCAAACTGAAAACACAGTCAGCGATATACAGAAATCTTTACAGAAACAAAACCTAAACATCCAGAAAATATGGGATAATATGAAGAAGCCCAGATCTATAGGACCCATTTTTTTACATGCAGAAAGCTCACCTATAACTAAAATTAATATCTGTGAAAGAATAATTATGTCATCAAAACAGGAATCAAATGCAAAGATATTGTGTGAACATTTCAATCAGATCATGCCTGAGTTGGTCAGCTTTGTGCTTTTTTTCCTCTAGTTAAGTAGTTCATTTTGACCTAGATTAAAGTTAACTTTAACTAAAGTGATACCAGTTGAGTTTTTATAAGCTGCAATAGAAAATGTTTGAATGAGTACACAGAAGCAAGTAATGGTGACTTCCTTCATCTAAAGAAGGCTTCAGAGGAACTTACATCCAGAGGTTCTGAGCCACTATATGGTAGTGCATGCCTGAAATCCCAGAACTTGGGAGATTGAGACAGGAGGATCACAGGTTCCAGGACAGTGTTATCAACTTAGTGAGACCCAGTTTCAAAATGAAAACATAAAATAGGGCTTAGGATATAGCTCAGAAGTAGAATGTCCATGAGTTCAATCAGCAGTACCACAAAAACAAAAAGATCTGAATTTTTATAACAAAAACTACACCTGATCCTGGCACTAATTACATTTTGGACACTGATGGTCTAGACAGAGGACTATGAGCCATAGAGAAGCCAATGGCTTCATCACCTGGAGCCAAATATACCTGAGGTCTAAACATGTGTTTATACCATAAACTTTCCTTTCCCACTTTCCAATCATCCAGATCTCACAGGGCAACAAAACCTCAAAAGATACCTACAGGAAAAGTAGAAAAGGCGCTCCATCTTTAATCTGCCCTAGTTATATTTTATATCAGTAGTAACAAAACACCAAGAAGAAACGTCTTATTTTATTTATTTATTTGAGGGGCATTCTACCTCCGAGCTATATCTCCAGCCCTATTCCATTCTCCCTCACTCCTTCTCATGTTTGATTTAGTGATTGGCATTGATATGTTTGTGAATGTACATTTTGTGCATTAGGGAGTTTCCCTCTTTTGTCCTCTCATCACCCCTAGTTAGGCCTCCTCTTTTCTTATCTACGGTTTCTCCTCCTTCTTCTAGAGTTCCTACTATGACATTTTTCTCCCTAGCTTCCACATATTAGGGAGAGCATCTTTTTTTTTTCTTTTACTTTTTGTGACTAATTTCACATAGCATGATGTACTCCAGTTCCATCCATTTCCCTGTAAATAATATATTTGTGTTCTTCTTTATGGCGGAGTAAAATTCCATTCTGTACATATTTCATAGTTTTGTAATCCATTCATTTGTTGATGGACATCTTGGCTTATTCAATAGTTTGGTGATGCTGAATTGTGCAGCTATGAACATAGATATGCATGCATTAGTTTTGTAGTTTGACAACCAAGTATTCTGTGCATAGGGTTCTGGAACAAAACTTTCCATCCCTTGCTTGTTATCTTAGATATAGCCTATTTTCTTCATGAATAATTAGAAATCATTCATAAATAAAGTTTCTCATAATCAAAATGAAATAATATATTGTATCATATAAAAATAAAATAGTATGCATAATATTTCATGTATAAATAATTTACATATATAGTTTAATACATACAGTTATATATAACTGTGTAAATATGTGTATATATATATATGTGTGTGTGTATATATATACATATATATATACACACATATATATATGTGTATATATATATGATATATATATACACACATATATATATGTGTATATATATATATGTAAAATTCATGTTCTTCATCTGTAAAATGTGATAACAGTACTTTTTAAAAATATTCTCCTTTTGTAGTATTTCAAAACATTAATACAAGAATAAAATGTATTCTCATATATTAATTATCAGACACAGGTTCTCTCTATGGAGAATACTTCCTGCATGTCTGTATTGTCCCTTGGCTAAAATTGGTTCAATTCCTTCTTGATAAAATAATTGAAAGTACAGTGCCCCAATTAAAATAAAGAAAAGAATGTCCTTGCTTTCTCTGTTTTCCCAGTTACAATACCTGAAGTAATAACAGATGTCTAACAAATAGGTACTCGGTTTTATTCATTTCTTTTCAGTGTCTCCTGAGTCCCATAATCTTTCATTCTAATTCATTTTCCATATTTTCATATTTCACATTCAAATTCTGTATCTAAAGTGAGAATTGCATCTCATCTCATTCTTGCTTAAAGCCTGTAAGGACTGTCATCAGTTTCACTATACATCACAATTCTTCAGTGTGTCACAGGACTTGGCCCCTGGTCTGTGTTGTTTGCTATACATGCAACGATAAACTCTCCAGGTTTCCTGGTGATGCTGCAACTTCCTCGAGTTTCTGCACTCTCACTCTGTTTGGAATCTTCTCCTCAGAATGTCAATCATCCCAAGATCAGATCACTCCTTTCCTCTGTGACTACTGAGCTTCATCTCTCCATTGGCTGGTTGATATCCTTCCCCTTAGGATTTCCTCTCTGCCTTAGGCACATGCTGTTAGTCCTCATTGCATCTTCTTGCAGTCACTGTGCTCAGCAAGGGAAGAGATGACATTTTATTTACTGTTTTCTAATTCCAAAACCAGCCAATGAGATAATAATGACTAATCATAGGCAATGAATTAATTGAGAGTTATAGCCTATCCCAGCCTTTCTGAAAGTCTACAAGAAAAAAAAAAACTCAAATCGTTTTATACACAAAAGTTAACTTTAATAGGCCATGGGGTGTATGTAAGAAAAGTTGAGTTTGAAACATTTTTTTGTACAGAGATGGACAAATTAACATAGAGTTGAAAGAAAATGAGAATGGCTAGCATTTAAGAACTCGTGGGAAAATATACCAATTCCCAGTTTATATTGCTCCTTCTTTTATATTCTTAATAGTGATTGCACTCTTGAGCTGTACTTTAAATAACAGACAGAATTTCAATGACTAGAAATGCGGTGTGGACATGAGTGACACCTGAGGGCATCAATATTAATAAATGCACGGATGACTTTACTCATTACACAGATCATTTGTTTAGTTTGTAACCAGGCACTCGGTGAAGGATACAACTTCAGGTTTGTTTCATGCCCTCAAGCAGGCAGAAAAGAATCCAGAGGGCCTCCTAGTGACCCACTGGATCATCTCTTGGTAACAGTAACAAAAAAGACATATGTTGAGTGACCCCTGAGGACAGCATAAGGATCAGGAGTCAGGAATCTTCAGGAATTAAGGTTTAGAACTGAGAGATATCAAGCCAGTAGAGGTTGTAGGTGAAGAGAAAAGAACCTACAATGGAAAATTCAGGTGAGAAGTGATAAGTACCAATATAGACCTGGGACCAATTATAGCTAGATGAATATCATTCTTCTAACTTCTAGTTTACAACTTCCTATAAAGAATATAAAATCACTGGAATCCTCAAAACAATAACCCCTGAATGTATGTGGATACATGGATCTGAAATGCACAGCAGTGACTGTAGTAATCATGAAGACATGCTGCCCACATCTCCTTAATGAAGAACTCTGCGCAACCATGGAGACAGTGGTCAGAAGAGAGGCCAGAAGTTACTTCCTTCAGCATCCACTTCCTCCAGGGAGGACATTCCCTTTCTCTCTTCCGGTGAGGCAGCTCTCATCTGGTGCCTGAATGACAAGAACTGAGCACACAGCTGGTCAGCCCACCAGGAGCTTGGGGATTATGTATGTGAGTAGATGCCCACAGTGGATGTAACTGGACCTGAAGCCTCTTTTAGGATTGGCCATGACTATCATATGCAAGAGAAATTTCTTTCAATGAACAGAGATTTGTATAGCACATCCAATTATCTAATTTTTCCAAAAAATGTTTATTTAAAATCAGATTACATATGAAATTTGGACAGTGGTAAGTGGCCTATCTGGGTGGTAGAAGTGTGAAAGACACATTATTAAGGATATCTTAGGTATGGGGATGTGGATAGACAAGGAGATCAAGGTAGGCCACCAAATGGTAAGATTTTTATAGGTTAATTCCTATCAGTGGGCATTTATCATGCAGGAGACACTAATAAAAGAGAATCATGCCTTTGCCATTTGGTATAAACTAGATTCTATCACTGACCACCCCAGTTCTGGCAGAATTTGGAAACAAATGAAGAGGCCATGGTGACAGAAATGAAGGTGTAGCTCTAACCAGTGCTAGACTTCAAATTTTCAGCAAAAAATAAAATTCTAACTCAAAATATTAGATGTCACAGTTTCTTGAAGAAAACAATCAGCCAGGTGACAGATATTGCTCATATCGCAGACCATCCATGATTAATTTTGCAAGAATAAACCTATGAATGAACACTTATTCTGGGAATGGTTATGAGTTTGCATTCCCTTGGTACAGGGTCTCCAGGTGCCTTCATGGGAGTTTATAACTCTAGAACCAACTTCCTATATCACTTATCTCATTGTTTTAAATCAGACATATACATGTTTCAGGGTCTTCAATAATAAAATTTTAGAGGGCAAAGAACCCACAGAGTGCCCTTACTTACCACGCCTCCCACTGACCCCCTTGAAGAATTTGTGCTCTCTGTTTCATGACAAGAGTAGAAGTGTAGTTATTTCTTTTACAATCAGGTCTCTCTCCATATCCATGCATTGTCACACATATGTTCCTCTGACATACCTCATGCACCTGGCCACTGGGACCTAGATTTTAGTTTTGAAGATGTCTCCTTAAATTCATTGCTTTCTTTACTTGAAGTAAGAAAAAAACATGATTATTATTATCATCTCCATAGAAGGAAAGAGGGAAAACACCCTGGAACACAAATTAAGAATATGCTTCCACCTGATCTATGGAAGGGAAATCTTGAGAACAAAGACACTAGAAACCAATATTGGAATGTGAGAGCACTCACCTTCAGTCTTTGATTTTTTTTCTGGATTTTAAGTGTCTCAAAAATATAAATACAGAAAAAAATGGCCATTTAAAATCCTGTTTCACAGGTTGTAAATGTGTGCTGAAGACAAGACATTGAGGTTTGAATAACAGGGAAAGAAAATTGGAAGACTAAAATTTCTCTAAACTCATTTTAGTAACATTTGTTTCTACTTTTATATGTGTTCTCCAAGTATACAGGTTCTACTATGGCTCAAAATTTTTAATGGCATAGGCACTAAGGGAGCCAGGTCACATTCAGTTTTCATTGTATGCCTCAAACAATAAATCCGCTCCAACTGATTTGAAACTTCACTGAGGTCTTCTAAAAGATTGAAATTTCTTCCTTGGATCTTTAGATTGGACCAATTTCATTCAATTTTGAATTTCATTAGAAACTGCCTTCTGCATTGAATTGAAAGCTAATTTTCCTCTCAAACCCACCAAGTGCCTCTTTCTAAATTGCAGTTGAACCTTTCTTAATGGGATGTCAGCAATCTCCATGATAAATATTGATCTTATATTTAGCAATCTAAAAATAAAACATTTCCCATTTCCATGAGTTCCACACCCACATAGAGGCAAATACTCCAAAGAATAAACTAGACTTCACTTTTCATCAACCAATGAAAACTATTGGCCCCTTATGAGCCAAAAGGATATGAGTGATTTTTAAATGCTTTGTTAAGATATAAGCTCCTAGAACTTGAGGTTGAATAGTCAAAGACATTTTAAGAATTTGTGGTTTCAGAAGATTACAAGGATGTTCATATATAATATCTGGATTCAATGCTTCTGGGGACCTTCTATATAACCTTCTAGAATGAGTGTTAAGATTATCTTTCAAGGTATAAAAGCAGGGAATCTACTTCCTAATTCCAGTTCCCCTGTAGTTAGGAATTTCCTTGGAGGCATTTATTTATACACATTTATGTACCAGGCACATGATCTAAGTAGCCTTCAATGACTTCAGAGAGATCCTTGAAGAAGAAACGCAGTCACCATTAAGTGATTTCTGGGTGGAAGGATGTGAGTTTAGGTGTATGATGATGTCCATCACATTGGTAGCAAAATCAGAAGCATACAGGAGAACAAGGTTCAGTGCACCAAGAGCATTGGCTCATCTTCTGTTGGCATTTGAAAGTAATCCCCAGAGAGGCATCTATTTGCTTTTTTGTCCCTGAATTCAGAAGTACTTTTTGGCTTCTGAATTCATAGCTATTCAGTGGCTCACAGGCTCTATTAATAGCTTCATGAATGACCTCTCAAAGATGATAGCCCAGGACCTCCCATCTTTAGTAGCTCTTCTTTCAATGTGCAGGAGGCACAGATATTTCACCCCTTTGCAGGCTCTGTATTTCAATGAGTGAAAGCAAATCCTATATTTTCACAGCCTTCTCTTTAGAGAGTTAATATTCCCACTTCCTCTATTTAATCACTGTATCTTTTTTTGCTTACCAGAACTTAGTTTATGTTTCAAAGCCCCACATGGCTGCTGTATCATCCATGAAATGTTTTCTGATTGACCCCATATAAAATGATCTCTCCTTTCTATTAAATTCTTGTGATTATAACTAAAAGAGTAATTATTTTCCCCATGAAACTCAAATGTCAATGAAAGTATCCTTTACTTTTAGATTCAAAAGCAATGCAGAGATTATCTTCCTCAAATTTTCTAGGGATAAGAGGGGCAGTGAAATACAATTTTGTCAGGTAACTCTAATTATCAGTTTATGCTTCCTCTGAATTAATTTTGTTTGTGGAGCACCTTGCAGATGGTGTCTGTATTCAGGCTCATGTCAAAACACATCTGATATGTGGCTCTCTTCTCTTGAGTCCAGCAGCAACAATAACAACATATCTATCTGTCTGAGCCTTCTATTTGCATAGAAGACTGGCAGGGCTTCTAATGTATCACTGGAATATAAAAATTTTATTGGCCACTTATGCTAATGGGGATGTAGGTTTCTCCCATGCCGATGAGCATCACTTTATTTTCTGGCCTTCCAATCTTCCATACATCACTCCACCTGAATCTTTAACCCCTTTTTGTTTCACATTCTAATTTTATTTTTGATACCATTTTCTAAAATTTCCAGCATAATCAAAGTAACCATTAAAGTATTTACATAAGAAGTTCAATAAATGCTAGTACAGCTAGCAAAATAATCATGTTTTTATTAAGTATAGATATATAGAGAAGATAGATGTGAATCTAGCACTGTTGCAGTATCTTTTAATATAGAGCACAGCTGTAACTGACAGTATTCACATATAGCATGAAGATCACCCAGGTACCATGAGGCCCTGAGAGGATTCCTCACTGAATAAACAAGGCAGACCTAGTGTGCACTCAAAATTAGTTTATCCACTTATGATGAAACTATAGTTGTTACTCTATTGGCCAGAAATGTTCGCATACAGGGTCAAATCCTTTCTTCCTTTATAGCCCTGAACATGGAGACTTAAGTCCCAACTAGAAGCTGTTATCAATTAACTATTAGAAATCATTCTTTCAAAGAGTAGAAAACATTTAAAGTCTTTGAATGTTGATGCCTCATGGCAAATAAATACAGAAGAAGAGCTGTGAGAAGAATCTAGCAGTCAAGAACAGTTGGGTTAGGTAAATCTAACCTGTCCATGATAAATCCTAAGTAAAAGCAAGTGATTGATTGGAAACTGCTAACACTAATTCCTCTAATTCTTCTATTTCTATAGTTCCAGGCATATCCAAGACCATTCTGAATGACCTATCATTGTGTATGTTCATTAATATATTTATGATTACTCTGAAGTCCATTTTTCTCAGGAAACATGTTCAGTTTATGATAACTGTAAATTTTTTTGATGCATCCTTTAATATGCTGTCTTATAATTTCCCTTGGTTCAAGTTTGATTTCCCTCTCTCCCACAATTTTAGGGCATCTTCATATTTTAGTTCAGGAACAACACTTACATGCTATAATTTTTTCTCCACTCTTTAAAATTATCCTTAAATATAGTATACAAGCAACATTTATTACTCCTAATAGTATAGTCTATGAGCCACTCCATATCTTATCCTACTCAGTCATATTTGCTTATAGATGTTTGTATAGATATTTGTATATGTCCTCAATATTTTCTTCTTGAATAGTGAACAGAAGCATAACACAAGGGTATGTGAGTTAGGGAGGCAAAGAGAAGCTAGCTAACATCTATAAAACAAGATGCACAGTAGCTAATGGCAGTCACTATTTTTAGAGAGACAACATTGTTTTAACATATTATTCATAAGAACTCATGTCATTAGGTTGAAATTTGAGAAATTTCAGTGTTGTTTCCCTCCCCCTTTGAAAAAGTATAATAATTGATCTTGAAGCACAGCCAAGATAAATACAGAGAAGAGGATATGAGATGAAATGGGAACTATTTGGGCATTACCAGCAAGGTTATAAGACCCAGGGTGATCGAGGAATTTCATTCAAGAAAAAAAAAGATGTGACTTGCCAAGTAGAAGGAGAAACATACGTGGAAGTAAGTTGTTGATATATATCATTATTGCATGAATGTTTACTGTTAAAAAGAGCAGAGGTAGTAGAACTCGGTTGATCAAAGATTTAGAACAGACACTCCTGAGATCAAGGTACAGCTCTTGTAATTATTAGTGAGACACCTTGGTAAATTTCTGTTTCCTCGTTTGTATAATGGGGATAATCAAACCTACCTCACAGGGCTGATGTAAAGATGGCATCACAGTAGCTCACACATACTGAATTACTACTGAGGTCCAGTAACATCTAGGGACTCTGCTTATATCATCTCAAGCAATCCTTTTCACAAGGCTGACTCAAATATGATTTCTCACCAAGGAGAAAAAAAGCAAGCATGGAACAATTATGCAGGGTCACTCAGATAATACAGGATAGAGTTGGAAGTTGAATGTTAGGCACCCAACTCCTGTCCTTACTCTTAACCAAAATGTGGTACTTTTACCAAAATGAAGCAGCATCTCTAAAGGTTTCCCTAAATAAGATGATGCACAAAAAGTTTTTTTCAGTAGAGATTACAGCATAATGAATTTAATTTGCTATCATTTAAATTAACTCAATATTATTAAGTTTATTAGAATGGATTTTAGGAAATCTTAAATTTGGTCTTGACACTGCCAGTAACTACATGTATGACTTTGAGAAAATCAGTTCCTCTTTCTAGAATTCTTATTTTCCACCCACCCATAAAATAAAGTGTTTTCTGTGATGCTACCTGAGCTTACTTTCTGCTCCAACAGCCCATGATGTCTATGTAAATAAAAAGGGCTATTTATTAAACAGCTTAAAGGCTCTACTAAGCAGACATCAGACTTTGCTTTCTGAGTGTCTGTTCCTACCAAGTGCTATGGAGAGGATGCCAGAAATGAAAAGAATTAACAATGCTAGACATTTTATTGGCATTTTTTGTTTCATCTAGGAACTCAGAAGAAAAAGAAAAAAAAAAACAGTATAAAAGCCCACCTTTGTTGTCTTAGAAGGAGACTTAGAGTCAATAGGTGGAGATATTTTATTGCCTATCCACAGTGATCTTGAATGTCCTTGAAATAGATGAATGTGGGTTCCTAACATATGTACTTTCAATTTCAGTAATGGTGGATCTGCATTATTAGCTGCAGTTGCCAAAAAAGGTTGACATTTATTACAGGCTCAGATATGGAGAAAAATGATTCTTCACATGAATACATTTGCCTAAAGCTATGATGGTCTCAGAGGAAAATCATAAGCAAAGAGAAAATGCTACTTGACTGCTCCAAAATCTTGGGAAACCTATAGAGAATGAAGAAGAAATAATTAGCATTCAGGCAAATTTGCTTCTCCTTTTCCTTGACTCACTCTAATGGATTATGCTGGGCTCTGCCTATATCTCTTTAGAATCTGCCATCATGTGTATGCAGTGGTCTCCTCTCATCTACATTTTGCACATCTCTGCCTGGAATTTCTCTAGTTGAGTCTAGGGCAGGCCAGGAGTGCTATGTCAGGGAAGCTTGAAGTCACAGTACCTAGGCCCCTTCATGGCACCTGGTGGATAAATCTCTAAGCCTCCTCATCTCCTAAACAGAACAGTGTTGAGGTTTTTGAGATCTTCTTTCCACAGCCCCCAGAAATCCTGAATGTGAAGGAGCCCCAATGATCATATTAGTAACATATACTTTAGTACACTTTGTACTAGCTTTTGTGATAGCTTTGAAAATATACCTGTCAAATCTCTGATAGCAGAGAAGTGATCAATAGAGAGGTCCAATTACTTTGTTCTTGAATCCAATATCACATTTGCACCAAGCACACTTTCTGTGGACTATTCTCAACCAAAGACAGAGAGAGACAGAGATACTACTGGAGATGTAGCATTCCTGTGATGGCTTCATACGGCACAAAGACAGCCTGTAGTACTTACCAAACATTCCTTAGCAATCTACCTGACTTGTCTTCCTTCCCTCTTTCCTTGATCTTCAGGTCAAATCTTTGGTGCAATCCTACTGCTCTTTCAACTTCTCCTGATCCCTCCCCATTTTTCCTAATACAGGTGTCTCCATCTACTTAATACTTCTTTTGATGTGTGTTTATCAGAGGATCTAGAATAATGGTTTCTAGACTACTCCGTTTACTTTTTCTTCTCTCAATCAGTATTTCCTGGGTTAACCTAAGACACTACTTGCAATCAAATCTTTATCTCAAGCCCTGCTCCTGGAATAACTCAATTTAGGGCAATGTCTCCCCTTTTAATCCCTATCCCCACCACATATACACACAGATAGAATACTTTAATACAAAACCATTTAAAGCAATGTTGGAAGAATATTCAGTTTACCTTCTGAGCTTTCTTATCTATAAGCAAGAATAACCCAATGATAGCCCAGGATCTTTGCATAAAATTTATTACAACTCCTCCCATAATTTTTACAAGTTCAAAAATAGAATTCATTTAATGTTCATTTATCATCTGGACACATAAGCAGAACCTTCCAAAAGGTCTTGATCCAGTAGTGATTACAAGTGATATCAAAGTTTCCCTGACAAAAGGTGAAGATAATGGCATCAAACAATTTAATCTTTCTCTTTTGTTGAAGGGGTCATGTGCTATATTGATGGTCACCATATTTCACAGGTAGAGGAAAGAGCTATGTTCCCTTGAAGAAGAGTGGAAAGAGAAATTTGCAAGGCTGATGATGAACAGTAGACTTGATTATGTCTGCTTTCAGTCTTGCACAAAACTATGCCCATTTTAGGGCACCTAGAAATTTTATCTTTCTTTTGTAGGGGCTGGCTGTATCGGGATACTAAGTCAATTTGATTTATTGCATATCAGATGAAGCTAAATGGACTTTCTAGTTCTCCAGTAACTTAGTAACCAACATTACTAATACAGAAGTTCTTATACTGTTAACATAATGTGGTTCTTACACAGCAGTCTGTGATCTCATCACCTGCAGAAATTTGATTTGATTGTGTTGGGTATTTGAGAAAATTAGTCTGCCTCATATCACTTTGACTCACTTTTTTACTCTAGCCATTGCTTTAATGATCATGTAAAGTTAGGAATAAACTTATGGTCCTCTCTTGCACCAGGTATCTCTTGCAACATGACACATCAGTCATTAGTGTCAAGTAGCTAAACAGTTTTTACATATAACTAAACTTAGAATTATGATTGAATTCAAATCCAAATGTTTTCTATCTATAACTATAGGGATATCCACAACAATAATGTTGAATTAATCCAATCCTTTTTCCAAGAATTGTATACATACAGTTTCTATGTTAGGTACTGAGTTTATTAGGATCCATTATCCAGGCTCCTAGGTGATAGGATGATTCCAAACTATGAAAGATACTAAGAGCCCAACCAAATATCCTAATATTGAGGGCAGTGTCATTGCAGAGTCTAAGCAGGATCCACCACAGAAGCTCCTTAGACAGATTAGGAAGCCAGCATAAGATAGCAGGCAAAGACTTTGGCCTTGGAAAACCAATTAATGGAACTATGAAAACAAAGAGAGCCACATGTCCCCTGAGCTTTCTGGGTAATATACCACACTGCTGTAGTCAGGACTTCACGGACCTGAGTGATTCTGAAAGGGCAGCACAAATAGTATTGCAGTGCAATCCACTGCAATAATATTATTGTAGTGCATCCACTGAATAAAGCTGGGGAAGGTAGACTACAAGGTATCTCAGCAAGAGTTACCACCCACAGTAGACAACATGAGTGCCTAAGACAGATGTTTCTCATATACTTATATCAATTTATATCAAAAAGGCATTATGCAGAAACCTAGGGCTGCTGTTCTCAGTCAGGGTGATTTTGCCTCCAAGAGAATTTTGGCAATATTTGAAAATATTTTTGGTTGCCGTAACTTAGAGATTCCCCACTGGTATATCTTAAGTGGAGACCAAGGATGCTGATGAATATCCTTCAACATTCTATACAGCCCCAATAACAAAGATGTACTTTTCCCCAAATATCAATAGTTCTGAGGAGGAAAAATTTTGCACTGGGGTAATGATTATGGACTGCCTAGAGATTTTCAGTGGACAAGGGAAAAGGAACTCATTCAGCAGTAAAATTAGAGGAACATTACATTGCTAAGCACTCATGTGCCAGGTCCAGTGCATGACTTTTTTTCAACCTTACAAGTGAGAATAGATATTACAATTATTTTTACAGGAAATGAAATAGAGCCTCAGGAGAAGGAACTACTCAATAAACAACTTATTTTAGCCATGACTTTAACCCAAATCTGTTAGTTACAAATCCCAAAGCTGAAACCAGTTTCAAATTTGAAATTATTTTCATTGATTACTTATAATTTTTAACAAGGCAGGAAAGTGTCATTGTGTTCCTGACTGGCATTGTATGTCAATAATTTTAGTCCAATATTAATAGCTTTTTATAAATATAGATATCATGGCTTGGAAATATTTATTGAATCATTAAGTCTTTATTGATTTGAAATATAAATACTCTATAAAGGAAAGAGAATTATAGGTTATTTTTATAACTAATGTTTTTCTGGGGACTAAATGTGTGAGGCCCTGGGTTCCATCCATTTCTCAGTCAGCACTCTCATTGCTGTAAGTTAGGACACCTGACCACCACAACCTAGAGGAAGAGGATTTATTTGCTCACCGTTGTGGAGATTTAGGTCAGGTGAAGTGGTTGAAGATCAGGGCATGACAGAGGGAGCAGAGACGGAGAGAGCTTAAGTGCTCTGCTTTATATTACAGAGTCTGGAAGCAAGAGAGAGAGAGCAAGGGAGAGGGACCATATATAATCCCCAAAGCCAGGGCCCCAGGCACCACTCCTCAGCAACCAAGACCCATCTCCAGCATGGCTGCCTTGTCTTTTCCAGGCCTAGGGAAACATTCTAAATCCAAACCATGACAATCTCTAATACCTAAAAACAAAGCAAAACAAAAAAGGGGCAGGACTTTTTAAAAATTTTGTAATCACTCTTACAAAAAGCATATATTAAAAACTAAAAACATAAGCCGGGCCTTGTGATACCTTCCTGTAATCCCAATACCTGGGAAGCTGAGACAGAAATATTATAGGTTTGAGGCCAGTCTCAGCAACTTATCAAGGCCTCTACAACTTAGTGAAGCCCTGTTTCAAAGTTAAAAAAAAATAAAATAAAATAAAACTGGGGATGTAACTCAGAAAAAGAATTCCCCTGCATTCACTCCTCAGTTCCCAAAAACCAAACAAATGAATACAATACAAAAAACATCATATATATATATATATATATATATATATATATATATTCCAATGTAGTATAACTAGATGATTAAAAGATATAAAGTAAATTGCATTGAGGACACAGACTCACTTATTTTGGGATTTTTTGAATTTTTTTTGGGGGGTGGTACTGGGGTTCCTGGAAGCCCTTCTACCTCTGGGCTACACTCCAAGATCTATTTATTTTATACTTTTTATTTTTGGAAACAGGGTCTCTTAAGCCAGAGCGGCTGGCTTCAAACCTGTGCCATACTCCTGTCTCTGCCTCCCAAGCACAGGGATTACAAGCATGCGCCACCACACCAGGCAGGATTTTGTGAATTTTTAACTTCAAAATTTAAATTTTAATTTCATTTAATATTACATATACTCTATATGTACCACAAAAAATGGGAGTATGCAATTTCTGCCCTCAAGGACCTTATAAAATACAATTCTATCCAAACTGACTCAAATGTTTGAAGTGCCTTCTCCTCATAAGTCTGTGAAATTTCTCCCCACAACTGATTCTAATTCCATTATTTCGAGAAATATTTCACCCCTTATTGGGGCAATATCCTTCATCCCTCATTGCTGTAGCTCCTTGCTGAAATTTCTGATAAAACATTCTACCAGCATCATTATAATATATTTCTCAAAATTATGTGTTTCGAATGCCAGGTTTTATGCTCATATAGCTATATATTCCCTTATCACCTATTGTGGCATCTAGCACACAGTAGAAAGTCAATAAGTGTTTGCTTAGTTGAAATAATTCAGCCTCGGGGCCAAGGGGCTAACAGATTTCCATCATCTCAGAGAGGGGAGAGGTAGGGAGGTACTCCAAAATGTCTGGGCTTGGCAGGCACATTTATGTTTAGGGGTTAGTGGCCTCTATTTTTAATTTACTTGAGGTGTTTTCTTTGGTATCGACTTTTTTTCTTAAATAATTCTTTATTTACATCTGAAGATCAAAAGTCATTCAAGTCGAAGCTCTTCCTACACACACATTTATGAGTTGAGCTCACAAAACGTTCGGGAACATTAAAAATCCCTGACATGAAAAATGTGCATCGTCACAAGGTTTTAAGATGGACTACGAAAATAAATATGTAACTCAGCACCTGTGGAGCAGTGGTATGCACTTAGACAGACACTGTGGTCCAAAGCTGGAGGCTGCATGCTACAGGTGTGGGTAGATCCATCGGAAGAGCAGGCCGTGCCTGCCATCTACAGGCCACCATCTGTATTGCAACATAGTTGCCTGTAGCTCTTCCATCCAGGGTCTAAGGCCCAGTTCCAGGATCCCAGGGGCATTTCTCTGGGGAGATATTTTTCACTCTAAGCATAGACGTGAATAATTAAAAGTAGCTTACATTTAACGCATCCCTTCGCCTCATCCTCTGTAAACTCCCTGTTTTACAAAACTGAAAATGGTGAGCATTATTTTACTTTTACATTTATTTTTACCATGTTTCCCCCCCTTTTCACTTTGTAATTATCTCTTTTATATTGGCATTCCCAGGACTCTGATTCCTACAGTACAAAGGACACATGAGTGTTTATGTATGCCTTCTTATTTAGCCCAGTGTTGGGCCTGTGGCTGACACTTTACAGACACGGGGAAAGGTTAAGGGAAGTAATAACCAAAGAAATAGGCAAATAAAACAGTAAATGAATCATTTCTGGGTATCATTATTCAAAATTACTTGTAAATTTGAGAATAAAAATTGGACTCACATATGCACATACATATATATTTACATATTTATGTATTAGTGTGTAAACATGTATGTGTGCATATGTATATAACGTGTGTCAGGGGTTAATTTTTTATTGAAATTGCTAAATGAATATATTCAGGACCTCTTAAGTTTATCTTTAGGGTCCCAGGTATATTATTTTATCAGTGTTCCAAGAGACTCGTTTTATTTATAAAGTAAACATGGTACCAAGGCCATAGTTGTTACTTCTCATTTATTTTCTTCCTTTCTGCAGCTGATGATCTAGCTCTAGTCAGAGGAACTGCCAGTCAAGAAAAATTGCTCATGTAAGGTCACCATAGAGAAAGAGAATAGAAAGAAAGTGGAAAATTGAGATTGATTCTGTTTCTCTAACAAGATCTCAGATCTTTTCATCTCAGTTCTCCTCCTATGAACACAATCTTGAGGAAATATTTTGTATTTTTCAGGTTAATTATCTTTAAAGCAAAAGTGTACCAGGTTCTGTGCTTGGCACTTCCCTTAACTGTCCCATTGAATCTACTCAACAGCCCCAGGCCTATTGATAGATATGCACCATGCAATGGAGTCTCAGAAAGCTTATTCCCACTACAAGTTATTGAGGAAGGTACAGTGGTGCACCAGAACCAGCTGACACTGGAAGGGACAGGTCCCATGTTCAGCGACATCACCTCGGTATCTTGAAGTCAACCACTGTGGAACGGTTTACAACACAAAAATGAGCAATGGCCACGTGCCAGTCCCTGTTTCTTAAGTGTGCAACAGCATACCTTGGCTATCAAGCAATGCTAAAAGCTTAAGAAAGCCGGGCATGGTGGCGCAAGCTTGTAATCTTAGTACTTGGGAGGCCAAGACAGGAGGATTGTACAGGTTCGAAGCCAGCCTTTGCTACTTAGTGAGGCTCTCAGCAACTAAGTGAGGCCCTGTTTCCAAACAAAACACAAATTAGGTCTGGGAGTATAGCCCAGAGGTAGAAAGCCCCTGGGTTCTACCCCTGTACCACACACACACCAAAAAAAAAAAAATGCTTAAGAAAATCTGACTCTAAAAATGCATGTTTTTCCAACAGACCAAAGTACCCAAAAGTCAATAGACAGTCCATTCATTTATGATTTATATGCTAATTTATAGTTTAAAACTATGCTTTTATGTATACACATCTCCAATAAAATGAACCTGCCTCCCTTTCTCTTTTCTTTTTCCCATTTCTATCTTATTATCCCTTGCTCCTCTTTTTTTTACATGCAGTTGCTGCTACATACTGAGGGCCTACTATGTGCGATCAGTTTAATCTGAACTTTAATATTTATGACACTGAGGATATTAAGGAATGAACCAAATAAGGCATTTAGAAAAATCTAAGACAACTAAGCATAGAGCCCAGAAACACAAGCTTGACTCCATCGTTTGTATTTGATACCTGAGCACAGAGTCGGTGCTTCACTCTGTCCTAGCTGTTCTAAAAAGTGAAGTTTGGAGCTGCCCTCAGAAGCATCCCTTCATGGATACAGGGATGGGACAGCCATGCAGTCCAGCAAAAGGGCTGAGGGTGAGCTGCAGCTCCCTCTGACAGCCTCTGTGTCTTGGTCTTGAGCATTGCATGCCTTGAATTCCTATTATATGCTAAATAGGTAATAATAATAGTCCCTGCATCTTAAAGTTGTTGTAAGGATTAAGTTTCATAGCACTAGTGCCTGGTATTTAATAAATTCTCGGTGCACTTTAGCTCTACTACTATTAAGGTAACAACTGGATTAGAGACTGAAATTAAAACTATGACAGAAACACATCAAATATGGAGATTGGGATGAGGGTGGAATGATTTAGGACAGTTAATCAGTAAAATCCTCCTGAGGAATTGATAAGGAGGAGGAGGAGAAGTTTCTCTCTTGACATAGCTGGAGAGAGATATTTCTAGCCTGAAGAATTGAACCTGGGAGCTCTGATTTCCAATGTTTAACTAGTACTCCAGGAATGGAGAAGGTTGGGGGGGGGGTATAGCACAGTGGGGGACAGGCAGAGTGGATAAGATTGAAGTGCAGTTGAGACTAATAATATAAGGACCTGTGGTCCTTCGATGGGGTCACATTTTATTCTAAATGTAGGGATCATTCTTCTCAAAGCACCTCTGCCCATGGAACAAATAGGAAGAATCTAGGGTAATTTTAGCATTACTGTTGCTTCTTTTGTGAGAACATCAAGAGATAATGATCAGTTCTTTGGAAACTGGCACTTTCAAGAGAGCCCAAGGTCATTTATGTCCTGGATTTTTGTCTTTAGTTCTTAATTATTTGGCTTAGATAAGATCATCAGGCTCTGAATTCATTGCCATTTTCTGCAAAATCATGCATTATTGCACTTTCTCGAGAGATCTTCCATTGCTTTCATCAAATCTCAGCAGGTTTTTGGTTCACAAGATATTTACTTTTCCAGGAATAGTGATATACAGTTGTAATTCCAGAACTTAAGAGGCTGAAGCAGGGATCACTTGAGTTCAGGCATTTGAGAACACCCTGAGCAATTTAGTAAAACCAGGAGAGGAGAGGAGAGGAGAGGAGAGGAGAGAGAGAGAGAGAGAGAGAGAGAGAGAGAGAGAGAGAGAGAGAGAGAGAGAGAAGAAGAAGAAGAAGAAGAAGAAGAAGAAGAAGAAGAAGAAGAAGAAGAAGAAGAAGGAGAAGGAGGAGGAGGAGGAGGAGGAGGAGGAGGAGGAGGAGGAGGAGGAGGAGGAGGAGGAAACAAGAACAAAAACAGCAAGAGAGCAACAACAACAACAAGGAAAGAAGAGAGAAGAGGCGAAAAGGAGAGAAAAAATAATGAGGAGGAAGAAGAAAAAGGAGGGAGAAGAGGCGAAGAAGGAGAAGAAAAGAAGGAGGAGGGGAGGAAGAAGGAGAGAAGGAGAAAGGAGAGGAGAGATGAGAGAAAGGGAAAATAGAGGAAATAAGAGAGAAAGCATTGACTTTGTTCAAAAGCTCACTCTACTCATTTTCTCACCTTTCAGTTTCTCAAGTCTCCTTTAGGGCAAGAATCAGGAAAGAACAATTATGTGTCCCTTGATCTCCAGAGAGGAACTTAACTTCTGAGGGTTCTCCAAGTCTCAGAAAGCATTTTTTTCTACTCATGATCTCCTTAGAATTAAGAAACCATCTTCTGAGGATGCTTCTTTGGTGGTGAGAGTAGGATTAACTACCATAGCTCTGAGGTTGAATGTCCCTAGGTTCAATCTCCAATTCAGAAAAAAAGAAAAAGAGCGAAGCATACAAATTAATGAAATAAGGTATTCAAATTATTCTGTGTCTCTCAAAAAGGTTAGTAACAATTCCCCCAAACTGGTCTTAACTCCACAAACAACCTCATCTATAAACTCTCTTTTGCGTTTTCTTCCTAAATCTAAAGTAGCCACAACATGTGACATCTTTTGCACTTCTCCTGCCATTTCATCCATGTATTCAGATTATCCCAAACAAAGGAAGGATGAATAGGAAAAACAAGGGCGTCTCACCAGAGAACCCTAGAGTCCTCTCCCTCCTGCCTCTGTGGCATTCTCCTTGCAGACTTGCTGGTCCACAAAAGCACAGGAGCAGGGAGGCTAAACCACTCTTCTCAGAAGGGAGGATCAAAGTTCAGAGAGGTAAACTCTCATTAGAGGTGGACAGAAGAAAAGTGAGGGAAGGGTGGGACCCTTCCCATGATAGTTAATCCTACTCTCACCACCATGGTGTTGGAAAGGTAAAAATCCCTGGAGATCAGAGATCTTGGATTTTGTTGTCATTCTCGTTGCTGCTGGCTTCTCCTCCATTTCTCCCGCTCACTCTCCCTCCTTCCGTCCCTTCCTCCCTTCCTTCCTTCCTCTTTTGCTTTCTTTATCCTCCTCTACCTCCTTCCCTTCCTTCCCATTTTAACCTACTATATGTCTAATAAAAATAGCAGTTGGAGATTTTGTTTGGCTTATTTTTGGAAACTAGTGCTAATCTTTACTCTCAGTGAGAACCTATCTCCCAGTACTCTTTTCACAAAGAGAGTTTTACACGCAATTTTCTGGGCGACAGAGATTTTTCAATACCTGCCATGGAATCCGGGATCCTGGGTCTCGCAGGTGGAATTGCTAGGAAAAGTGCCCGTCTTGTGCTGCTATTATCCTGACCTTGTAAACACCGCCCAGGCTGTCTCCTTGGCCTTCTCAAATTGCCACAGAAAGAGACAATGACAGTTTAGTTTCACCCAGTGCCTTGAGTTATGGGTAATTTTGCTAGACTCTTGTCATTTTCTGGCAGATTTCAGGAAGTTGTGCTGAATTTGCAAACAAAGGCAAACAGCAAACAATGGTCTAAGCGGCTTTGAGATTGGCTCATTACACTGCTCTCTGCCTGCTGAAAGCATTCTGCTTACAGCCAGGAGTACATTTGAATTGTGTGGTGATGTCAGTGTCTAAAACTTCATTCACAGTGCTTTGTGGCGAATAAAGACATCCCATCCGCAACTCAGGAAGAATAAATAAAACAAATAAAGAAGATAAAAGTGGTAAGTAAAATAAATAAATTACGCGAGTAAAATAAAAATATGTGAGTACAGCGGAGTGTGAAAAACACGAAAGAGGTCCATACACGTGGCATGTAAAGTTTTAATGGCCCAGCTTTCCCCGTGGGGCCCGCAGGCCTGTCTAAGCTAGAGGATGCTGGCTCTCCTTTTCAAGGTATGCGTCTTGCGAGATGGGGGTTTACTCTGGAACGTCCAATTCTGGCGGGGGTTTCGGCCCCTCCCTTGCCCTGCAGAAGTCATGTGACTCAAAGTCACACGCATGTAGGACCCAACTTATCAAAAAGGGCATAGAGAAAACTGTTTTAACAAGCTGATTTTAAGTTCTGTTGTTGCCAGATCAGCCTTATTCCTACGTAGCAATTTCCCCGAGTTCTCCAAGACTCAGTTTACCGCCTTACAACCTGTATGCCTTCGTGCTCTGTTTGAAGATTCCACTGAACTCTGTAGGTAGGTGCCTTCTCTTCAGAGACAGGGTTGTGTGGCAGGCTCTTGAAAGTCATTTTGATTTTCAGTTTCAGAAATATGCATTTATGATGTTACAGAAAAGCCATCTGAAAACTGAAAGGTTCCAAACAAATGTGGAGGAAGGTCAATGTCTTTTTCTATTTGTGATATACAGTTAAGTAACAATGTATTGACCTCAATTTTCATTAAATGTAGACATTTGCTAGGCGCAAAACTGGAAAATGTTTTCTGTCTTCGCACAGACAGTGAGGTGACACTTCTCACAAAGATCTCTTTGAGCTTACTGTATGCACATCATTTCACAGGAATTTGCCTTATTTATTCCTCAGAAGCACCTTATAAGAGAAGTGCCATTAGACCGTCTCACAGGAATAACAACAAATTAAAGTACAAATAGGTCAGTATTTAATGAATTTAAAAAGTAATTATTGTGAAACATACCCAATCATCCCAAAGGCCTTCAGATCATCACTTAGCCTGCTCTGCCAAGGTAGGAAGAACAGTGCTCACTGATCACCTGCATTGTTCCATTGTGACTGCTAAGACACCTTGGCCCCCATTAAGGTCAGAGTTCTAGAGATGAGTGGTACCCTGCTTCCATAAGCACCCCCTGATATATGTGGCTTTCATGGCCAGAGATCTGAGGATTATGTTGATCAAGGGGGATAAAATCTGAACTTGAATTAATGTCACCTCTGCCCTCAAAACCAAAAAAGGTAACTCATATCCAAAAAATGGGGGAGTCAAGTAGAGGGAATGCCCTCCTCACCCCATCTTGACCTCCTCAAATACTCCTTACAGTAAAGACATCCTGGGAAATTCATTAGGTTTTCCAAAATGGGCAGAACTGTATACTTAGAGGACATTTTAAGATAAATAGCTAGAAAAAAATCTTACTTCTACAGTGAATCAAGGTCGCATTTGCAATTAAAGCTGTAGCTAAATATTGAGCCTCCCAAAATGAGATCATGCTTTGGTTTCACACATTTTGCTCTGGAAAACACTTTCTACTAGGTCTTTGTCACTGTGGTTCCATTTAGTCAGTAAGAAATTAAAGGTGAGAATTTCTTTGCAGATGAGGTTGGAAACATAAGAAATAAAGAAGTCATAGCCCAAAGGCTTAGGTCATAGTGAAAATGAACTTGAAGTCAACATCCTGATAGCATGCTGGCTTTCCTGCACATTAACATTCTGCCCAATCGTGGTGTTGCTTATAGTCCACTCTTCACAGTCATCCCTTGTGACACTTAACCTGTGTCTATTACATTACTGATTATTCAAAGATCATCATGTATACTTTTGAATGGCATGGGCAAATGGTGTTTGTTATCTTTGTTAAAAAAAAGAACCATTTTAGTGTGAGTTATTTGTTTTTTTTCTGTATTTGCCCTTTCTATTTTTTGTTTGAAGGCTTCAGAGAAAAGCAGGTTAGACTGTAAGATCGAAACTGTAACTCCTGCAGAATAATGCATTCAATTCTTGGAGAAAAATTGGAATCCATTTTTTGAGATGTATTAATTTGACATACAGACTTATAATATTATTTAGGTTGTGCTGCTGGGTACAGTAAGTCTCCTACCACATATTACTCCCCTTCTACTAAGAGGAGAGGCATCAGATTTATTGACTATAAGATGAATTCATAACACAAAATGAACACATATTAAAGAGCGATAAAATAACTAAATAAATTAGCACATAGTGTAAATTGGTAAGTGAATGCAAGGTATATCATAAAGCAAGCCAAGTTGAAAACAAGGAAATCATGATCTCATGACAATACACATGCCAGGGAAAAGTCAAAGCCCTTTAGACAAGACTCAAAGTTAAGAACAAACAAGCCAAAACAACTAAAGTAATGACAGTTAAGAATGGCATCTCTTGAAAAGGCAAGCTAGAATAAAAACAAACTCATTCAACATCCCACAGTTTAATAAACTGCAAAACATTAGTCTCAGATTCATTTTTATGCAATTAAATCAATTTCCTTATACGAAAAATTGTAACTGAAGGGTTAAAAATATTCTGAAATGGTATGTTTACTACACTTAATACAATGCATGATATGTCATACATTTAAAAGACATATTGATTCTATTATTTATCTTGTCTATTGAACAGTAGCTATGCCTCAGGTACAATTGTGGGTTCTTGATACATAAAAAATTTTAAATCTCTGAAAATAGTGGCCATATTTCTTTCCCAAAGTGTTTTTGTACCAAATTGTCTTTTTTCTCCAAATTGCTGGTTTAAGCATAGGTGACCAACATGCCCCAGTGTGCCTAAGACTTCTCATGTCCCTAGAAACCGTTGTACCAGGAAAACTAGGACAATTCAGAACCCTGGTTAAAACATCCATTTTTAACAAAAATGAAACAATTACTTTGATCCAAACAGTCTAGTTAAATAATCCACCCAACATCTGAAGCCAGTCATCCGTGTAGTTCCTATTATTATTACCCCCATAAAAAATAGGAAAGAGGTTATCATAGAAAGTAGAACTAATATTCTTGCCAATACCCCAGGGTTACATATGCAATTGAGTGGTAATATATCTGACTACAGTAGAGAGGAATAGAGAGTGCATGTGCTGAAATCAAACATATTTTCAATATGGTACATGGTGTTCTGCCATTTTGACCTCTCAAACCTATGAGCTCTTTCATTTAAAGTACCTTGTTGAACCTACACAGATCGCATCAATTCTAAGTTCTCTAACAGTAATTCTAATATGGCAGGGGCCAGGTTATGTACTTACATAGCCATCCACATTAATTCAATTATCTAGTCAAGAACAGGGAAAGACAGAGAGACCAAAAGCCTCAAAGCTGTGCCATATCAAGGGCAGTTCTCCAGGTAGAAGACCAAAGAACTGCAACTGTTCCATGTGCTGGGATATCCTGGGTGTCTCTTCTTTCCAGATGATTTATGTCCCCTCTTCTGTTCCAGAAAATGCTTGAATACCCTTTTAAATATTTTTCTGCTTTTCTTAAGCTAACCATAATCATATTCAATCACTCAAAATAAAAGATACAAATGCAAATATTTGGTCACATATAAACTTCTCAGCTGAGTTTTCTAAATACTAGAATCCTTTACTTTTACTTAACATTGTATCTCCAGTGCTCGAAAAGTCTCAGTTGTAGAAGAGGGGTTTCATAAATAGTAAAAGGACAGGTAAATACATAAATAAAAGATAAATAAAATATGCATAAACTGAACGAAAAAGTGTGTTTTGCATCTTTATTTTCACTTTGAAGAAAAATGGTTTATTGTTTTTAGTTGAATATATGAGTCTTTGTCATCCAAACTGTAGCAAACATTTATTTTGAGAACAATAGAAAGACTCTAAGATAAGGTTTCCCAAAATTATGTGATAATGAACTCAAATAGAAGAGATATTTGTGAATCCAGCCATAACTTGCAAAATACTAGCACTGAAAATTGGGAGGGAGAGTTTGAACAGTGCTAGACCCAGCACTAAGAACTCTGAGATGTTCCAAAACTCTTTTCTACAATTATTTGGCCTGCCAGATGACCACTGAAATCTGTCTATTTTGACCCATCATTTATAAGGCCAGACCTGGTGATCACTATGGAGAAAGACTCAATAAATGTGTGTTTTTCTCTCAATTTAAAACCAGCTGAGTTAGAGTTAGAAATAAGGTCAAGGGAAATGAAAATATTTTCTCTGCTCCTGTTAAAAGCTATGCAGGTGAATGTGGCTAACTGTATAGAAGCAGTAGGTTTCCTAAAACCCTATGCTGAATTAGGTAGCTTTTCCCAAACTATCATAAGCAGCTCTTGCCCCTGGACAAGCTCTTTAAACTTTAATACTACAGGGTTTCTAGCAAACCAGACCAGGCATACCCCATTGATCTATAGATCTCAAAAGAAGAAAGACAGACTGAGCCCAAACTTCTTTTAGTTCCTTCTGTACATAACCAAAGATACAGGCAGGAAACCTGATTACAGGGCAGGAAGGTTGCTCTAATGAGTTTCCATCCACATAGAAACAAGAAGCATGAAAACACATGGGAAGGGATGTTCTTCATTTAAAAACTATTACTGCTATCTTGATATTTTTGGAGAGAAAAAAGAAGTATGGTGGATAGAAGTTGGAAAGGCTGCTTTTTTTAATGTGTTACTGAGAATTCAACCCAGAGGCATTGTATCTCTGAGCTACACATCCAAACCAATTTTATTATTATTTTTATTTTTTAACAGGGTCTCACTAAGTTACTGAGAGCCTTGTTAAGTTTCTGAGGCTGGTCACAAACCTGAGATATTCCTGTCTCATCCTTTCAAATACTGGGATTATAAGCATGTGGCATCATGCCTGGTGGATATGAAGGATATATATATATATATATATATATATTTATCATCAACTATACCACTTAAATCTTTACCAACTTCTAGACTTTTCTGAGTACAACTTCTATATCTGTAGAAATAATTCTAGGTATCCCTTATAGAAACCTTGAGAACATAACATGGGAAAATGCATTTTATATCCAAATATAATAAATGCATTTTATATCCAAATATAATTTCTGGAATAGTATTAGAATATAATTATTGAATAATAATAATAATAACAATAATAATAATGTTACACAATATAAAGGGCTATGGCATAGAGAGAAAGAAGTGAAACTTGGTGTGTTAATCAGAGTTACTATTAGTGACACCCAACATTTATCAAAAATGATTTATCTACTGGGCAGCATGTCACAAAATGCATATCCCTGGCCTTATTTAATGGAGATAGTAACCACAGTATCTAAGTATTGGTATGTACCCTTCTACACAGAACTGAAAACTGAGGATAGGAATGGCAACATAACTCAGTTAGGTTCAGTCCAATATTGAGCAAGAAGTTCAAACCTAGGTTGTTTGGGTTCAAAGACAGCATCCTTTACTACTATGGAATGTTGCTTTTACACACCTAGCAGGCCAAAAAGGCACAAAAATGGATGGGGAGGAAATTTCCAGGAAACAAGAAATTGTTTACTGGAAAACACTGATGACATGGATCATCAGTTTTAGTTCAAGCACAGTGATAATTTGGCATACGGATTTAAGATGGTTCAAGGATGCCCATGTAGCTGATAAAGATAGCTAGGTGTGCTCATGAAAATGTTTCTTGAAAATGTTAGCATTTATATCAGTATATTTGGTAAAAATCTGCTCTTTCCCACTTGGGTGAAACACATCCATCTGTTGAGGCCTTGAATAGAACAAAAAAATGAATTTTCTCTCTCTTTTGAATGTAGAACATCCACCTTCTTCTGTACTCAGATATCATAGCTCCAAATTCTCAAAATTTGAACCAATACTAAGTTACACCACTGTTTTTTCTGCTTTTCCACCTTACAGACAATGTATCATGGGACATCTCAGCCTTTGTTATCATGTGAGACAATCTCCATAGTAAATAATAATAAACTCACCCCCTATACAAATATATACCATATGATTACTTATCATATATATAGATATAGATATAGATATATAATATGTATAGACAGAATTACTGCTTCTCTGGAGAGCCCTGACTAATTCAGGCAGAAGGGAATCTCCATAATCTTCTATGTCCTTCACATTCTTGCCACAGGCTGACTGTATTTCCACATAAAAGTTTCCTTTCCTCTTTGACCTTGAAAGGCTACACACCTGCAATGATGTATTAAACTTTATACACTGAAAGAACTCAACAAATAACTTCAAGAATAAAAATGCAGGTGAGGAGAAAGACTTATTCAATGGAAAAGTTCAAAGGTGATGCATTTCAAAAGTATTTCAAATCTTGGTCAAGTAACAGAAAAAAGAGGATCTGATTGTAACCTGTGCATATTTAAAAACTGAAAAAGAGGAATGAGTAGAATAAGTAAAACTAGTTCTTTTCTCTCTTTTACATTTTATTTTTAAATTGCATTCAGGAAGCTGGGATAAATCCAGGAAGACACCACAGAGGGACCAGGATGTGAAATTGCCTTCAGATATTTAGGGCTAGACTTAGAGCAAAGATTTGGCAAGACTCCATGGAGGAAAAAACATAATGATTAAAAGGCTAAAAGGCTGGGAAAATATCCTTCGTTTTTCTCTTAAGGATTTTGTCATGTTCAAGTTGGATAAAGAAGGCTAAGTCCTAAGTCAATAGCAGGCTTATGTAAATAGCACATTGTTGGCAGGGATGAGAATAGGAAAAGGGCTAAGACATCCTAAAAGTTATTCTGTTTCCACTGAGACAGGAGTCTTAAGTGACAGAAAGTGAGATGGAGTATAATAACCAGTTTGAGGAAACTAGTATGAATTCATTACAATGGGAATCGGGGAAATTTTAAGGCAAATGGTTCTCATGGGTGTATCTGGAAAGAGAGGTATGGAAACCTCTAGCAAGTAGATCAACACAGACTTTAGGGTCCCCATAATGTTTGACATCACATTATTTGTTCGGGGATAATAATGATCTTTGTGCTGACATTCAATTTCCACATAGTGAAGTGGGAAATACATAAGAAATCTCAATGTACAAAAGGTAAAGCAATACTCAGCTTTGCAATAGTAATTGTAGTCCTTTTTCAAGTTTGCCATGATCAAATAGGTTGCTTGTCAGCAAGTGTGCAGCAAAATCAACACTTCTCTATTTGAAACTAGGGCTCTTGAGGTTGAGGGGCAATTTTGCTGCCGAATTTCTATGTGTAGGAATTGTATTATTTGTTCACAATACTCACTAATTTCTGTAATTCTTATATTCAAGATCCCCATATTGCCCCTTCTGTAAGAGAAGAAAGTTTTTCACCATTTTAATGTCAAGTTTGGCCATGTTGCTCACTTGGTCAAGAGAATATGGCATCTAAATTAACACAATCTTTAGGAACCATCATTCTTTTCATATTTCAACTTTTTCTCTGCTATAGAAAAGATGCATAATTAGTGGATCTTTATTCAGCCTGGAACCGAAGAATGAAAAGCCCATACTGAACATAATCAATATGCACTTTGAGTAAAAAATTAAATTTGTTTCTAACCACTGAGATTTAGTGACTACATTTCTTGAGGTCTTTGACATTTGTCTGTCCATAGCTTCCAAACAAAGAATCTATTTGTAGAAGGCTGAGTTGTATGGAAAGCATGTACACTTCAAATAATAAAGAAAATATACAAGAAGTAAATAGAACTAAACTGTTCCGTGGTTTCCTCCTTCCAAAATACTACTTCTAATGCAATTGAAAGTTATCTTGATTTTCAATGTTATTGTGCTTATCAATTAATGAATTTTGCTCTAATGGAGTATAGAGTCTATACTGGCATTTGAATACAAGCTCATTGCCTACTGGTGATAAGATGTTGAATGATTTATTCAACCCTCTTCAAATTCTGAGTATGTAAAAAAAATATGGGCCAATATTTTGAGATGCTGGGTATGAAATAAAATGATAGATCTACATTTTCTATTTTATAGACTGACTTAGAAAGTGCTCCAAATGGTAGCTATGATGTTTTTAGTGATTATCCCTAGGTATTCTGCTTTCATGGATGACCATGGCATCAGTATTCAGTGGCCCTAGGTCATATGCTTTCATATCAAACATCTCTCCTCTCTTACCCCTTGTCTCAGTCAGTGTAACTACTTTTAGCTCTTCCTTCTAAATGGTAAAACATGAAGCTGCCAATATGCTGCTTCCTTGTTCTAAAGAACTTTTAAACCAAAAATCATGGAAGAAACTCTTGTTTTATGGGGGATTCCTAATACCTATCATCTTGCTTTTATTGAGTCATTGGATGAAAACCCAGAATTCTAAAAAGGAATTTACAAGTATTTTGAACAAAATATCTACATGCTTACTCAATATAGTATTAAGCAATAACTGAATATTTGATTTGACTGGTTCCTTAGACTCCAGTTAGTAATATTTTTCTTCCTAAATAATATCAATAACTTATACAGGATTTCTATACTGAAGACATTCACTTGTTGGAAAGGGGTTTATTATCTACAATAAAGCACAGTGTACAATACATGGCGACTTCTTCCACTCTTGAAATAATCAAACATCTCCTGGCTGCTTTATCCCAAGATATCTGACAGTGATGAAATTTAAAGCTACTCTTGTCTCATTTAGAACACTGATATTTTGAGATTTTAATATTCTCTAAGACAATTATAACAAATCAAAATAAGTAAAACATTTTGACATATATAACAAGATAGAGGTATTCTTCTCCTACTTTAAAATCTCAAAGAAATGAAATGGGCCTTCATTTTGACAGAGTATGAACACTTGAAGACTCTCATATGTATTCCTTCACAGATGAAAAAGAAAAATATATCATGGTTTGTGTTCAAGAGGCAGAATTTATCCAACTATCCTGCAGCATCCATCGTGAATAATAATAACTGAAGTAAGTGGAGATTATTATATTAAAATGCTAAACTTACAAACAATTCTAATCACCCAGTTCAGAAGAAAGTAGGTTTTGCTGCCATAACACATCACCCAAAAATCTCAGTGGCAATAAAAATGATTTTATCCTCAAACTATTCCAGCTTGCTCAGTGATCATCTTAGCACCCAGACTTAGAAATATTCTCACTAATGTGGAAGATCACCTGACTCTATGTCACAGAAAAGGGCAATAGAAAGAATGACATATCATCTTTTAAATTATTTTGTCCAACACCTGTATTTCATTGACGTAGGTAAGTGACCTGGTCATATGTAAACCAGGATGCAGGGAGGGACTAAAATACAACCATCTTCCCAGAGGAAAAGAACCATGAATGGTATTAAGCAAAACTAGGTTCCAATATACTGAAAAGGTACCCCCCAAAGTGTCAGAGACACTATAAAATTTTTTAGTCTGAAGCTAATTGGTTTATTTTCATATTTCATTTAGGTTATAGACTGTTCTACTGGTTCTTCATTTATCTATTGGTGTTTGTTCATTTATTTGTTTATTTACTTATTTTAAAATAAAGCACCTCCTTGATTCAAATTCTATTCAAAGAGGTATGAGAAAGTTAAATCGTGTTTCTGTCCTCAATGTGCTCAACTCAGAATGTCAGGGGTCTCTAAAAATAAAATATATCCAACAGAGATTGGGAAAAAAGAAAATTTGTGCATGTTATCTGAATGAGGTAACATCAGGATATATTTGTGCAGCATGAGTAGTTTCAGAGTCACCTGGGAAGAGAAATGATGAGAATAGCTGGTTCCAGACCAGAAAAAGGAACTCACTGGGTAAGGACTAGTTGGGTGATGTGGGCATGTGCGCCTCCAACATCCTGTACCCTATTAAGATATATGACTATAACGCACCAATGAAAATCTTAAAAACGGAATGAATAAATAAATAAATACTGCTGTTGGATTTCTATTGCTGTAAAAAGTACCTGCAAAAATCAACTTAAAAGGAAGAAATGTTTATTTGGGCTCATAATTTCAGAGATTTTAGTCTATGGTCACCTCGCCTTGTTCTTCCTGCCTGTGATGAAGCAGAACTTTGCAGCAGAGAGCTTGTGGTGGAGCAAAGCTATTTATTTCTCGGTGACTGGGAAACAAAGAGGAGAAAAGAATGAGTCCAGATATCAATGTCCCCCTTGAAGGCTTGTTTCAATTAACTTAATTTTCTTCCACTTGCTCAAGCTCATAAAGATTCCACCACCTCTCCATAAGACCTCAGGCTTGTGACCAAGTCTCCAACACAGAGACTTTGGGAGGTATTTAAGATCCAAATCACAACAGCATCATAGATGCTGGTGGTAGGCAGATTCTTAGAAGGTATTCATCAAATTCACACTTATGTCTCGAGTACAACTTAAAAGAATTTGAAAATTTGCAGAGCTCGATTTGCTATTTTAAAGGATAGAGATTTGCATTTGTCACAAATATGCACAAAGAAGCCTACAGATGGATGGTAAACATTCATCACTGAACTGCATATCTGAAAGGGAAGTGGATGGTTCCACACAGGAGGTTTTGATATGCACAGAGGTTCACTAAGGAAATGCAAAGAAAATCCTTCTAGAGAACTCAGAGATTGCCCTGAGGCCTTAAAAGAACTTTCTTCTCTTTTCAATATTTCCTGCTTTCCCTGGAACCACTGTCAGAATGTTGAGAAGCCAGATTGCATTTGTAAAAAAAAAAAAAAGAAAATACAGATGGCTGAGGGTGTGGAGGAAGGAAATTGATAAGTCTTTATTTAAATTATTGTTTTACATGATAATCTTATGAATGTGAATCTATCTCCAGGGCCATATCACTTTTTAAAATAATAGGCTAGTACTCCAGAGTGCTACCAAAGAAGCATCTTTTTAAAAACAAGTGAGGAGTGGTCAATAGGATATGAATTCGTAAGATGCTGTAATTTTGGACCAAGTTGCCACCAAAGATGATTATTTATTCTTGCTAAATTCTTTTTCCTTCTACTGTACAAAGGAATCAACAATTACACCAGAAATTTGAGAGGACTGAATTAACCAAAGTAGATGATTTTGCATTGGTAGCGAGCTCATCCTTGATACTCTGACACTAGCCTTATCTGACCCCTAAAGAGTTGAAAAAGCTTTTTTTTCCCCCATTCTGTTTAGCATGCATTATATACACGCTTCTGCAACCCATATGACATAAACTTTCATGACATTTTACAACTGGCCAAAACTTCCATGTATTATACCTCATTTTGTGACCTTGGCTGTTACCAGTGTCTGTGAATGATCTGTTTTCATAACCTCTATTTACAGTTTCACAAACTTTCCAAGTTACCAGTGATTGAAAATGACAGAGTTGGATTAATCAGAAAACCTGGAATTCAGCTCACATTATGACACATGCTGTCTGCCTGATCTAAGAAAGTCACTATCATATGAGTCTCAGTTTTGTCATACGTAAAAGAATATGATTATGATTTAAATATAGCATGCAATTATTACAATAATTTATTATACAATATAATTATATATAATTTATTATACAATATAAGTTATAAATCAATTGCTCAATATATATTGGCTTTCTTTTCTAAAATAGTTTTGCATTTTGCCCTGTAATCTACCATAGTCTTATCATTTTTTGTTTTTGTCTGCTTAATGCAACATGATGGTTCAAAGAAAGAAAGAAAGAAATGACTAAGAACTTAAAAATTGTAACAGGAAAAGTGAATTTTACATATATATGTAAATATATATGAATATTTAAAATACCTGTAAAATATTTTATATATAAAATAATCAAATTCACTTCAATATAAGCATAAGAATTTTCAATATATAATAATGTAGTTTACATGACAAAAATCACATATAACACTATTAATTATAGACATGCAACATGTATTTGGATAGAAATATCTTTATATGTTAAATATCTGGTATACACAATATATTCCTATAACATATACATGTATGTATATATATATATATATGTATGTATAATATATATGTGTGTGTGTGTGTGTGTGTATATATATATATTAGACATTTGGGCATAGTTGTACTTGGACTGGGCATAGATTATATAAACATGTAAAACATCTCTGCTCTAATGATGTAGGATAGAAAAAATAAGTAGGTAGAAAGGAGACAGACAGGAATGAAAAGTAAAATATAACTTTAATATAAAAACTGGGAGCTGAAGTGCTTCAGACTCTACTCCACAAACCAGTTCTCTTTCCCAGGACTGACTCTTCCAAATTCCAGGGAAAACTGTCAATACTAGAGTTAATTAAAAGAAACTATAATAACCCTGTGCATTGATAATAAGACAGATATGATATTTTGAGAAATCTATAATTTAGGACACTCCTGCTTATCTATCAATCAGCTAATGAGGACCCCAGTCAGCCTGAGGACCCTAAGGCTGACCAGACCACCAGAAATTGACTTGAGCACTACCAGACTGACGTCATCCTCACATAACTTCTCTAGCCCAACCCTCATGAAACACCCCTATAAAGGAATTCTGCACTCCACAAAAGGCTTTTCTCATCCTGAGGTGGCCCGCATTCTCTCTTGCATGTATATTTCTTCCCTTTCCCCCAAAGAAACCTCTGTCCATGTCTCTGATTGGCGTGTGCTGAAATTCTTTTCCATCACCTTAGCCAAGGATCCTCCAGATCCTGAGTTCCTGAGCTGAGGACTCACCCTGTGATCACGGAACGAAGGAGATGAAAGCATGAGGAACCTCTCACTATCAGACACTCACATGTACACACACGTACACACACACACACACACACACACGCACACACACACACAAATGCGCACATACATAATACCCACAGTATTTGTGTGAATAAAGGTTTCCTTGAATATGAAAGAATTTCTGGGGTAAACAGGACCAAGGTCTATAGCCTTTTCTGTCTAGACAGTAATGAATCTTGGCATTTGTCCTGCCAGAACCTCTGAAGCCCCAGTTGGAAGTAATGAAGACTGAGGGTGTTTGTGGTCAAGAATAGCCTTCCAAAGTTTCCCATGTCTTTATAACTGTACCTATGGCTACATTACCATGCACAAGAAGAAGGTTTTGCAGGCATGGTTAAGAATATCACCTGACGCCTGGCGTGGTGGCGCACGCTTGTAATCCCCATGCTTGGGAAGCCGAGACAGGAGGATTGCTCAGGTTTGAAGCCCGCCTCTCTGGCTTAAAGACCCTATTTCCAAATAAAATATAAAAATAAGTCTGGGAGTATAGCCCGGAGGGAGAAGGGAAGTAGAAGGGTTCCATCTCCTGTACCACAAAAAAAAAGAAAGAAAAAAATAATATTCATCTGAAGTTTCCTGGTAAGGCATTGTTATCACAGAAATTGTTATATGTGAAAATGGAAGGCAGAAGACCCAGGGAAGATACTGTACAACAGGAGCAGAGGTCAGAGTGAAAGATTACAGCAACCCATAGAAATTAAAAAGGTCAACAAACAGCTTCTTCCCCGAAAGCATCCACAAGAAACAATTCTACCAACACCATCCTCTGAACCCCATAGGTTAAGACTCCTTTCACACATCTGACTTCCAAAGCCATTAGATAACTTGTATTGCTTGAAGCCACTATTCGAGATCATTTGTTAGAGCAGCAGTGGGAAACGTATACAGCACATTTCCTACTAGCACCATGCTGATTGGCCAGAGTATCAGGACCAGAGTTAAGTATAGGCATGTGCTACATTTGTGTTTGGTGTTTGGTGTATGCTATTCAAAGTGGTTCAAATCTTCCCACAAAGTGGTTCAAATCTTCCCTCGATTTTTGTGGCCTAGGAACTAATGATTTTGGGTCCCAATATTTCACAAACTGCAAGTGACCTTTCCACTGTTTGTAATTTTCTTCCTAGTCACCACCTCTAGTTCTCAAACATGAACCTGAGGGAAATGGGCCAGAGGCTATCTTTATCACAGACTCCATGCTGCATATATAACCAGTCTCTCTCCTTCTGCACCACCTTGGGCCAGAGACCATGCCTATTTTGTGCATTGCCATATCATCCATGTGCACCTAAGTGTTTGATTCATATGGCATTTTGATTGGTGTTTACTGACTAAAAACACAACCTTGACCCAGTCTTCTGTACCATCTTCCCACATGCTCAAGTACTTTTATCATACCTCAGCCACTACTCCTCTAGGTTGCTTCACAGGGCAGAAGAGTATAAATCCTTCCTCCTCTTGTCCACAAACATGCTTGAATAAGTCAACTCCTAAAACACACAGACTGTGGACTAAATAGGTTGTGCCTTAAAATCTGAAACTTGGGAAGCTATGTTGAAATCCTCACCCCAGGTACCAGTGAGTATGACTTTATCTTGAAATAAGATCTATAGAGTGGTAATCAACTCAAGGTGAGGCCAAATTGAATTAAGGGTCCTAATCCAAGAATAGGTATCCCAGTCAAAAGAAAGAAATTGAGACATGAATACAAACAAAGGAAATATAGGGAGCTGGGTATGGTGGCACACACTTGTAATCCCAGCATTTGGGAGGCTGAAACAGGAGGATCAAGGTCCTCAGACAGCCTCAGCTACTTAGGCCCTTCTCAACTCGGTGAAACTCTGTTTCAAAATAAAGAATGAAAAATAGGACTCAGGGTATAGCTTGGAGGGAGAATGCCACTGGGTTCCATTTCCAGTATTGCAAAAAAAAAAGAAGAAGAAGAAAAGAAAAAAAAAGAAAAAGAAAAAGAAAGAAATATAGGACTGTGGAAACAGAAGCAGAGACTAGAGTTAAATTATGATAAGTTAGATGGTTGCTGACCACCAGAAACTAGGAGAGAGGCATGGATGATTTCTTCCTCTGAGCCACCAGAAAGGTCTACCCCAGCTTGATTTCAGACTTCTGGCCTTCTGTACTAATAACCTTCTGTGTTTTTTTACACTGCCCATTTGTGGTAATTTTTTTACAGTAGCCCTAGAAAATATAATGTATGGCTAAGCTAAATCCAGGGTCTTTGTTGCTCATGCAAAAATCTACATCCAATCATCTCTATACAGACAGTGTATTACATTTATTCACATGCACAAAGACACTCTGCTTTTTGTTGATTCAGATTGACAAAGATGGATCTATTTTTACCTTCCTAGCAGGAGGGGGACAGTCAGCACACTCCCCCAACTGGCAGAGTCCCCACTGGGGTAACCTGCAGTCATTGACATCGTCTGTTATAAAGTGAAAGTTAATGTGTTATCACAGCGGTGTCCCTGTTAACTACTGATTTGTTTTCTCATTTGCGTAAACACAAAGTGAACTATCTGTGAGGCTAAGGGAAGAGAACCTCATCAGGGAGTTTTATAGATTGCATAAGTGTTTCCGACACCTGGGACTCATTGTACATACATAATCCTATTTCTGAGCAGCACATTTTCTTTTGTAAACAAAAAGTTTGAAAGTCTTAACACTTGGGATTCATCTCAGAAAAAAATAGGCTGTATGCACGTAAAAGAATATCCACCAGCTATCAGAAACTCAGGGGCTCAACTTAGACTGCTCCTTTAAACTGATGAGAAAAGAAGACTACACAGTGATCACAGAAAATGGGGAGTGAGAGAATATCTAAACTACCCCAATAGTCTCCAAAACAGGTAGCAGTTGCAGGACCCAACCCCCTAGTTTGCCATTGAGGTGTATTTCAAGTAGGATTTTCTCCCGATAACAATCACTGTCGGACCTGGATGATGGTCTCCATACTCTTAAATGTATTTAATTACTAGTGTAATTACTCAACATAAAGATTTTAATGTGAGAAGAAATTACAAAAACCATGTTATGGTTTGAATCTTAAATGTTTCCCAAATGTCTATATGCTACAAGATTAGTTCCTGGCCTGTGGTGCTTTGGGGAAATGGTAGAACCTTTAGGAGGTGGAGATCAGTGGAAGGAAGTTAGGCCAAGGGTCACATGGTCTTTTTCTGTGTGTGAAGTGCAGGAGATTGAACCCAGGGGCATTATACCTCCAAGCAACAACATCCCCAACCTGATTTTATTTTTTATTTGGATACAGAGTATGGCAAAGATTCTGACAGCCTCACTAAATTACTGAGGCTGGTTTTGAAACTGTGATGCTCCTGTCTCAGCCTCACAAATACTAGTATTACAGGAATGAGCCACCATGAGGACATGGTCTTAAAGTGGGGGGATTGTGGCTCCAGCCCTATTATTCATTCTCATTCCTCCTCCTCCTCCTCCTCCTCCTCCTCCTCCTCCTCCTCCTCCTCCTCCTCCTCCTCCTCCTCCTCCTTCTTCTTCTTCTTCTTCTTCTTCTTCTTCTTCTCTCTCTCTTCCTCTCTCTCTGGCTACAGACTCCTGAAAATTGTATGCAGCTATTCATTCAAGATGTTAGAATATCTTCACCCATTACAGATAGGAGGCCAGGTATAACTAAGGTGTGTGAAATGTTCATTTGCTCAAGGTAAAAGCAGTCTAAGGCACAAGCTTTAATTGTATAAAGACTGTTCTTGAATCTAAAAGTGTTTTGGCTTTTGAAGGCTATTAGAAAATATAGCATACATTGGATCATTTCTAGGCAACATAAATTCATTTTTCACACTTCTGGAGACTGGGAATTCTAAGATCAAAGTGTTAGCACATGCAACCTCTGGTGGATGTTTGTTTCCGGAATCACAGATGGCAGCTTTTCTTAATATCTTCATGGCTGAAGAAGTGAGGTTGCTCTCTTAGGCTTTTATAATATCACTAATCTCATTCATAAAAGTGGAGGGAAGCAACTTCTTGAAATAATCATCTCTAAAGGTTGAACCTCATAACACGATCACTGTGGAACATACAAATTTCAGTACACCAACCTTGCAATTATATGAACACTCACGACTTTACAAAAAGTGAAGCAGTCACTGGCAGCCAGAATATCTATTTTGTACCCCTGTATCATGACTTGGTGTCAGTGCGGTTGTAGCTTTTAGCATTTTGATGGTTCTTTAGTGTCTTCTTGAGTGCTTTGAAGTACTTAGATTTCTTGAACCCTGAATATTACATACTCTGTTGTTATTTAGTGTGATATAATCTAGACCCAATGTGATATAATCTTCCTAACCAATAAATATTTTTGTGCCACAAATCTTTAAAATAGGACTGAATATCTTATAGAAAACTCAGAGAAAATGACTGTATTAATGATGAATTAATAAACTCTGTAGATTACAAAAGTAAGATGGGGAAATAATTTTTTTTTCACTCACTACAAGGCAAAGAATAATTGTCCCTTAAAAATTTGTTACCTCATAAAGCCTCTCTCTGTCTTTGGTCATTTGAATAAAATTCACACATATATATTGGAATCCTGGCCCCTTTCTCTCTTTGCTTTCCAGCTGCTACAAAGTGATCAGTTTCCTCCACCAAATGTTCTCTCTCATATATTCATCATAGATTTCATTTTGTCACTCTTCTGCTTATACAAACACAAACAAGTTCTTTTTTTTTTTTTTTTGATGGTACTGGGGTTCCTGGAAACCCTTTTACCTCCGGGCTACACTCCCAGACCTATTTTATACTTTTTTATTTGGAAACAGGGTCTCCTAAACCAGAGCGGCTGGCTTCAAACCTGCGTGATCCTTCTGTCTCCGCCTCCCAAGCGCAGGGATTACAAGTGTGCGCCTCCACCCCCGGCCCAAGATCTTATTTTCTATATAACATCTTAAAAGAAAGAAAGATAACATGCAGGTCTTAGCAGGAATGAAGAAATACAATGGAAGGAAGAAAGAAAGGAAATAACAAAGAAATAAATAGGGCTACTCTATAAACAATGCTGCTGTGAATGTTTAAATACAAGTTTTTGAGTGGATATGTACAGTCATTGGGGGGGTGTGGTTATACCTAGAAATGGAATTAGTTGATCCAATGGTAATTTGTAAGTATTCATTTTTAATACTTGTATTTATGCAGTATAGTCTCACATCACAACGTAGCTCATAGCACTAGAGGCACACATGCACTCCATGCATTTTTCCCCTGGCTCTTTCTCCCTACCCCTCTCCTCATACAAGACAGCAAAATTAGCATTATTATTCTCACATATGTACATAGTGTCAGTGTAAGTGTTTTATGTATTAATTCCTTTAAACCCCTCTTCCAAGATTGCCTACCTGGTTCCACTGGAGTTTCTCATTATCTAAAATCCATCATGTATCCCCATTAATCCCTAGCTTCTGCATAAGAGAGAAAACATGACCCTTCCCTTTCCATGACTGCCTAGTTTCACTTAACATAATTTTCTTCAAGTCCATCCACTTTCCTGAAAATAAAATAATTTTGTTCTTCTTCATTGCTGTGTAGAATTCAACCTCTCACCCTAAAAAAAAAAAAAAAAAAAAAAAAAAAAAAAAAGTTAATCCAAGATGGATTAACCCGGAAATTAGACCAGAGACTGAAGTTGATACAGAAGGGAATAGGTTCAACGACACTCTAATATATAGGCACAGGTAGAAACTTCCTCAACAAGACACCAAAATCTCAGTAAATTAAAACAAGAATTAACAAATGCAACAACATTAAACTAAAAGGTTTCTGTTAATCAAAGGAAACCATCAATAATCTAAAGAGAAAGCCTACAGTATAGGAAATCTTTTCCAACTATTCCTCTGATACAGGACTATTATCTAGAATATACAAATTACTTAAAATGCTTAAAATTTAAAAAATCTGATAACTAATAACCCAATCAAGAACTAAATAGCCACTTCACAAAAGAATAACTACAAATGATCAATAAATACATTAAAAAATGTTCAACATCATTAGCAATCAGAGAGATACAAATTAAAACTATACAGGATTCCATCTAAGCCCAATTAGAATGGAAATCATCCAAAAAGTCAAATAAAGATAAGTGCTAATGAGAATGTGAGAAAATAGAAATTATTTTTTAGGAGTTGGTGGAATTGTGAATTAGTACAGACACTATAAAAATCAGTGTGGAGATTCCTCAGAAAATTTAGGATGGGTCCACCATGTGATCCAGTTATACTACTCCAGTGTCTCTTTCCAAAGGGACTTCAATGGAAATATTATAGATATATATGCATATCTATATTTATAGCACCACAATTCATTATGACCAAATTATGAAGCAAACTCAGGTATCCATGGACAAATTAATGAATTGTGTAACCATTCTAAAAGTGACTAAACTATTTTCAAGTACAAGTAAATAATTTAATCTTCCTATCAGCAATGAATTAGTTTTTAGTTTCTCCCAATCCTCATCAATCTTGCTTTTGTTTGCTTTCTAAGTGGACATGTAGTATCATCTCATTGTAGTGATAATTTGCAATCTTCTAATGACTAGTGATGTTAAGCATTTTTTCATGTATTTATTAGCTATTTGTAAATATATTTGCATAAATCACTCTCCAAATAGTTTTTTTAATAATAAAAACATATTTGGAGAGTGATTTGGAGAAGATCTTAGAAGATGGAAAGATCTTCCATGTTCATGGATTAGGCAGAATAAATTTAATCAAAATGGCCGTACTTCCAAAAATAATCTACAGATTCAACGCAATACCCATTAAATTTCCAAAATCATTCCTCACAGACATAGAAAAATCAGTCCTTAAATTAATTTGGAACAACAAAAAAACCAGAATATCCAAAGTAGTTCTCAGCAACAAAAACCATGCAGGAGGAATCACAATACCTTACTTTAAACTATACTACAAAGCCATTGTAATAAAAACAGCATGGTACTGGCAAAAAAACAGATACATAGACCAATGGAGCAGAATAGAAGACTCAGAAATAAATCCACATACTTACAGCCAATTGATTTTTGACAAAGAGGCCAAAAACATACACTGGAAGAAAGATAGTCTGTTCAACAAATGGTGTTTGCAAAACTGGTTAACCATATGCAGAAAAATGGAAATAAATCCCACTTTCCTTCCTTGCACAAGAGTCAATTCAAGATGAATTAAAGACTTGGAAATTAGACCAGAGACCTTGAGGCTCCTTGAAGAGGGCGTAGCTCCAACACTGCAACACATAGGCATAGATAAAAACTTTCTCAACAAGACCCCAAAGGCACATGAAATTCAAAGGCGAATCAATACATGGGATTGCATGAAACTGAAGAGCTTCTGTTCAACAAAGGAAACTGTCAAGAACCTCAACTGAGAGCCAACAGAATGGGAGAAGATTTTTTGCTACCTACTCCTCAGATGGAGAAATAATATCTAGAATGTACAGAGAACTCAAGAAATTCAACAGTAAAAAAAAAAACACAAATAATCCAATCAAAAAATGGGCACATGAACTAAATAGAAACTTCATGAAAGAAGAAATTCAAATGGCCAATAAATGCAAGAAAAAATGCTCAACATCATTGGCAATCAGAGAAATACAAATAAAAACTACCCTGAGATTTCACCTAACTCCAACTAGAATGGCAATCATTCAAAACACAAACAACAAATGCTGGTGAGGATGTGGAGAAATGGGGACTCTAAAACATTATTGTTTAAATTGCAAATTCCAACCACTATGGAAAACAGTATGGAGAATCCTCAGAAGAATGGGAACAAATTTACCATTTGATCCAGCAATACCACTACTGTGTATCTACCAAAAAGAAAGGAAACCAAACTACCAAACTAATGCATGTGTATCTATGTTCACAGCTATACAGTTTACCATACCCAAACAATGGAAAAAGCCAACATGTCCAACAGATGAATGAATTACGAAACTGTGGGATATGTACAAAATGGAATTTTACTCAGCAATAAAATAAATATAATCACATCATTTACAGTGAAATGGATGGAACTAGAGGACATTATGCTAAGTGAGATTTCAGTCACAAAAAATAAGAAATCAGATGCTTTCTCTAATATGCGAGAGCTAGGGAGAAATGGGTCATAGGAGGAACTCTAGATGAAAAAGGAGATCCTATAGCCGGGCGTGGTGGCGCACGCTTGTAATCCCCGCGCTTGGGAGGCAGAGACAGGAGGATCACGCAGGTTCAAAGCCAGCCACACATGCTGGCTTAGGAGACCCTGTTTCCAAATAAAAATGTAAAAATAGGTCTGGGAGTGTATCCCAGAGGTAGAAGGGCTTCCAGGAACGCCAGTACCACCACCAAAAAAAAAAAAAAAAAAAAAAAAGGAGATCCTATAGAGGAACAACTAAGACAACCTAAATGAGGGGATGGGAGGGGGAAAAAAGGAAACTTTCTAAAGCAAATGATATACTGAAACAAAGTCAACCACTAAGCCAAACATGAGAAAGAGCAATGGGGAGGGAATGGGATGGGGATTGGGTGGGAGTTAACTGGGCAATGTGTGCATGTATGTCTACACAAGTTTTTTAATTAATATTTTTATTGGTGCATTGTAGTCATATATCTCAATGGGATAAAAAAAAAAAAACTTGTGGAGATATACATGCACACATGACCCAATCAGTAGCTACCCAATCCCAAACCCCTTCCCTCCCCCTCCCTCCTACCCATGCTTGGCTTCTTGATTGACTTTGATATGTTTAAGTACATCATGTGCTTTAAGGAGTTTTCCTTATCCTCCCTCATCCCCTCAGATATGTCACTTTAAATGCTCCTCTATAGGGTCCCTTCTTCATGTAGAGTTCCTCCTGTTACCCATTTCTCCCTAATATTTTGCACATTAAGAAAAGCATATGAATTCTTATTTTATGACATTTCACTATAAATACCATAATTTCATTCTTCCTTATGGCTGGGCAAAAGTCCATTGTGTACATATCCCATAGTTTTGAAATCCACTCATTTGTTGAAGGATATCTTGGCTGGTTCCACAGTTTGGCAATAATGAACTGTGCAGCTATGAACATGGTGTTCATGCATTAGTTTGGTATTTTGGTTTTGATTCTTTTTGGTAGATACCCAGAGGTGATATTGCTGGATCATACCATAAGTTCATTTTCCTTCTTCTGACGATCTTCTATATTGTTCTCCAAAGTGGTTGCACCAACTTGAAATCCCACCAACAGTGTATTAGAGCTTCTGTTTCTCCACACTTATTCCCACTTACTGAAAACCTGAAAGCCAGAAGGTTAGTAACTTTGACAAGATGATCCACTCAAAACCAAAAATTTTTAATAGACGTCACTTGGATCTGGGAATCCACTGAGAGATTAGGTGAGGCAGTGGCACCTTCTAGTGCTTCCTGGCCACAGAGTAAAAGGGATCCACTGGCCCTCTGCTATGGAGTAGACCCTAGTTCCAGGCCTGCTGCACAACAGGCTCCGGACCCAGCCTTACTGGCTCCAGACCTGGCCTCACCACACGGCAAGCTCTGGGCCCAGCCTCTCAGGCTCCAGACCCAGCCTCACCCTGCGGCAGGCTCCAGTCTCTGTCACTAAGAGCAGAACATCTACAGAGTTTCCATATATATATATATATATACATATATATATATATGTATATATATATACATATATATATATATACATATATATATGTATATATATATACACACACACACATATATACACATATATATGTATATATGTATATATATCATTATCTATATATTCCATATATATTATATATATATATATGGAATATATATTATATATATTCCATATATATATATATATGGAATATATATTATATATATTCCATAATATATATATATATATATATATATATATATATATATAATTTATTTAAGTAGGCAAAAACAGCATGTGTCATTTGCAGAAGCTGGGAGCCCAATTCCCTAGGCAACAATGGATTTTATCTCCCCATTGAAAGTGGAGGCCCACAGCCTCACCATGGAGATTGAGATCTGCTGCTCCAAGAACACCCTGACCCCAAGCGCAGCACAGAGGAGTGCAGTGGCCATGAGCTCTGAGATCTCCCAGGATGCCTAGCACAGCGAGCTGATGGGGCCATATGGGCGGGACTCCCTCCAACTTGCCCCAAACCTTCTTCTTACATAGTATGTTGTCCAGAATTCCTATGCATGTGTGGCAGGAGAAGTCTACATTAGGAGCAATTTCTTCAAAAATTCAAGGTTTATTAGATTGTATCTGTCTCTCCTGAATACTGGCCGCTGTCTCTGCTGCCATCTTGGTTCATCTCCACAAAACCTTTTCTTACATAGTATGTTGTCCAGAGTTCCTGAGCATGTGGGGCAGGAATAGTCTACTTTTGGGGAGATTTCTTCAAAAATTCAAGGTGGATTTCATTGGCTCTGTCTGCCTCTCCTGGATACTGGCCGACACCGCTACCTTCTTCGTCTATCCTAGAGTATATTGTTAAGTATTCCAGTGCATGTGTGGCAGGAGCAGTCTGCTTTCTGATCTCTTCTGGGACGTCCCTCCGAAAATCACTTTTCTTGCAGTGGCGGGCACCGCGCTGCCATATTGTCTCTAATTCTGCCATTTTCCACTCTCTCTCCTATATTTTAGATAGGAAGTCATGACTGGAAATGTTTCTGTGTGTAATCCCAATCGGCTATTAATCAAAATCTGTTGTCCAGGGTTTCTCAGAGGGATCCATGTCCTACTGGACTGCTGCCAACTGTCACTGCTGTGGCTGAGGTCACCACTGCAGCCACAGCCACAGGCTCCACCATCTTCCTACCTCTTCAATATTTTTTAATAAAATAGAACAGTATGTGTCTTTTGCAGGAGTTGGGGACCCACATAGTTAGTAGCAATGGGTTTTATCTCCCCACCAAGAGCTAAGGCCCACAGCTTCACCACAAAGGACGGGCTCTGTTGCTCTAAGCACACTGGGCCCCAGAGCTGCAGAGGAGTGTGGTGGCCAGGAGAAACTAGGTCTCCTGGGACACATGGCACCCGCCGAACTGACTATGCAGGGCTCCCTCTGATGCAACCCAAACATTTTTTTTTACATATTATGTTGGCCACAGTTCCTGAGCATGTGGAGCAGGTGCAGTCTACTTTCACGGAGAATTCCTCAAAAGTTTAGAATGGATTAGAATGAATGTACCTGCCTCTCCCTGATACTGGCCACCACTGCCACCGCCATCTTGGCCCTCCTCCCAAGCATTTTCCTTATACAGTAAGTTGTCCAAAATTCCTGAGCATGTGGGTCAGGAGCAGTCTTTCTTCAGGGATATTTCTCTAACAGTTCAAGGTGAGTTGGATTGAATTTATGCACCTCTCCCAAATACTGGCCCTGCCACTGCTGCTGCTGCAATCTAGGTCTGTCTCTTCTGTCTTATATTTTAGGTAGGAAGTCATAGGTATAAATGTCTTTATATGTTGTCCCAATCAGATATTAAACCAAAATCTGATGTCCGGGGTTTCTCAGAGGAATACCTGTCCTATTTGGCTGCTGCCAGCTATTGTTGCCTTGGCCATGGTCACTGCTGAGGCCATGTCTGCTGCCATCTTTACCCCACCTGTCAAGTTTTTTATCCAATTATGATCTATGAAGACAATGCCTCAATAAAAATATTTAAAAATTAAAAATAATCATTTTATTATATAGCTGTAGGAAAATTTATTTCATGTTTTCAGTATAATTTCTTCATCAAATATGTAATTTGCAAATACATTTTCCCATTTATAATTTGTGTTTCATATTCTGGATGATGTTGCTTATAGAACAAAAGGTTAATATAATTCAACTCATCTGTTTTTGTCCCTTTTGATTTTGGTGCTAATATTTAACAAATCATAGCCTAATCCAAGGTCATAAAGATTTACTCCTATATTTATTCTGAATGACTTGTGATTTTAATATATATTTAAATCCATATTCAATTTGAGTTAATTTGAGTGCATAATATGAGAAAGATATCCAACCTTTTTTGCTTTTCCCCCATTGAATATCCTATCTCTATTAAATTGTCTTGGCTATCTCATTGAAAACCAATGATCCATTGTATTAGTCAGCATTCTCACACCTATAATCTAAAGAACTGACCATATAAATTAGAAGAAGAAATATTTATTTGATCACAGTTTCAGGTTCAGACCATGTAAGGTGGGGGTGGAAATTATAGTGGGAAGTGGGGAGAGGGAGATCACAGGTTTTGCTATTTACATTTTGGAGGCTGAAAGACAGAGTAAGCAAGAAAGGAAGGAAGGAAGGAAGGAAGGAAGGAAGGAAGGAAGGAAGGAAGGAGGAACTTTATATAATACTCAAGGCTACCACACCCAGTCACACCCTATAAGACAAGGCCACCACTCAGATTAATCCATTAAAATGGTCTTATTCATTGCTGGGATTATAACCCTTGTGTCTCAGTTACATCAACTCCAAACACCAATTTCTGAACTCTTCAAGAATCAATATATATCTCACTGTAACATCCATGGTCATACGGTTAGAGTTCTGTAATTCTCAATTCTATTCCACAGATATATATTTATTTCCTTATGTAATACTAAGAATATTAATTATAATTGTTTTGTAGCAGGTTTTGAAAACATAAAATATTACTCTTTAAACTTTATTCATCCTTTCCAAATTCCCTAGAGTGGAACATTTATTGACTTCTTTTTATGAGATTGGCATTTATAGCTATAAATTGCCCTCTATGCATTACTTTAGCTTTATCTCATAATTCTAGTGTTTTTATTGCTATTGTGACATTTTTTGTTTAACTGTATTCTTTTTATTTTTTTTAATATTTATTGGTGTATTGTAGTCATACATCTTAATGGAGTACAAGATGGTAGAGGCAGACATGCACACATCACTCATTTAGCCCTTCCCCAATTCCCACCCCATTCTTTCCCCTCTCCCACCTTCTCTTGTTTGTCTTAGTGAATGACTTTGATATGTCTGTAAATGCACACGTAGTGGCACTTCACATTTCTAGGAGGTTCTATTCAGTTTTCTTTATTATTTCTATTATTTAGGTTGTATAATCTTTATTACTGTATCTGTAATTGATATGACCATTTTGTCTGGTTGTTCTCATCAGCTGATGCCCTCTAATTATTTTGTGGTTGGTCATATTATTTTCAACTTTAAAATATTCATTTGGTAATTTCCTTCATTTATATCACTATTGATGTTCATTATGTAATAAAATATTGGAATTGTGCACTATCAAAACTACTAAAGCATGGATTTCTTTAGTATGTGAATATATTTATAATGGACTTTTGGAAGTGTTTGTTTACTAATTTGGCCATTTGCAGCCCTTCAAAGACAGGGTTTTTTTTTTTACTATTAATCTTTTCATTTGTTTGCTTGCTTTCCTGTGCATTAATCATACTTTTCTATTTCTTAAATTTCTCATATTTCAGTTGTTTTTTTTTTTTTTTTTTTTGGTGGTGGTACTGGGGGTGGAACCCAGGAGCTTTTCTACCTCTGGGCTATCCTCCCAGACCTATTTTATACTTTATTTGGAAACGGGGTCTCACTAAGTTGCTGAGAGCCTTGCTAAGTAGCTGAGGCAGGCTTCAAACCTGTGCAATCCTCCTGTCTCAGCCTCCCAAGCACTGGGATTATAAGTGTGTGTCACCATGCCCTCCTTATAGCTCAGTTTTAAAACATAAGTTTTATAAGATATTGCAGCAGACCTGTATATTGATTTCTTTCTAACCCAAGGAGTTGTTTTTATCATTTTTTTTTCATTTTCTTAGTGACCTGAGCAAACTAATAATGAAAATTCCATTGCCCCAAAACAGTGCAGCCCCACATAGCCCAACTCAGTTATTTTTTTTTTTTGCTTGTTTTTATATTTCATTCTAGATTCTATGGGATCATGTATATATTGACATAGCCACGTTTTGGTTATGAGTTGTGTTTTACCCACTTAACAAGTTAGGTTTTTAGAGTTTACATTAGATATGTGTAGTAGCTTCAAGACTGCTATCATAAAGGTCAGGGTTTAACATTGTTGTCCTATGTTAAGTCAAGGAGAAATAAGTATCTTAGATTTTTTTTCACCCCTCCTAACAGGGAGAATGTTCATGTATATAGTCTTCCAGTCTCCCAGGATCTAGTAGAATTGTATTTTATGCATGCATTTCCTTGTTTATTTTGTGGGCCATAGTAGCCTATTATTCCTTCAGTGTCCAGTCAGAGATGTAGTTAAGCCCTTTGTACCACTGAAATTTCTCTGTTATATTGACAGGTATTTGCATGGATGGCTTGGGGATGTTTTAGAGTCTACCTCACATCTTGCATTGATTCTTCCTAAGCCAATGTGCCTGATCTCATATACTTTCTGACTCCCAGTGTTGACTCTAAATCAAGGAAGACCCTTCCTGGCTGTCTCCATTCTTACTTTTTTCTATTATATTTCTGGCAGATATGTTGTTCTGGTTGAATTATAGAGCTAACAGCCTTAATTGTTCTCCACCAAGCCCTCCACTGTTTTTGACAATGCCCTTAGGCATGGAGTTCTCCAAGTTGTATTCTAAATAAAGTCAGTCCCCTAAGACATAGCTGTGAAGCTATGCAAGAATTTTAGCCAACTGCAAGTTTAAATAAAGCAGAGTCTCCATACAACCACTTTCATTTTAGAGGCTGATTGCGAGGCCCTGTAGTTTCCCAAACAATCTTCAGTTCATGTAATTGCACCAGAGAAACTCACAGATTTTGTGAAAATATTTATATTCACAATTACAGTTTATTACAAGGAGAAAATTCAGGTTAAAATCACCCAAGGAAAGAGATAAATTAGAGTGAGAATCTAGGGAAAATGCAATTGCAAACATCCTCTGATCTCTCTCCATGAAGTTACAGGCACATCAATTTTCAGGAATCAACTTATGACAAAGCACACTGATAGCTGAATGAAAGCTGCAAAAATACAGACTTGATTGGTTCTGTTTTTTTTTTTCTGTGTTGTTTATAAAGAGTAATTTGAGGGTAAGTAAACGTAAACCTTTATGCTATAGATACAAACACTGAATTACCAACAGATGCTATATATACCTTGTCCATTGTCACCCAAAGCAGGGTGGCATGTTGAAAGTAAGGTCACATTCTCTTGGCCAATGTAAACAGTAAAGCATAAGAAGCTTTAGGTATCTTAGAGAAAATGCAAGTGCACTATAAGATCTTACTTTTCAGGAATTTTCTTACAAAGTATTCCTTTCCTATTACTACACTCCTTACTGTCCCCCGACTCAATATTAATGTTTATCTTTTCAGTTTTTATGCCCACATTTCCTATTTCCTTTAACTTTGTGTCGTCAAATCCCCTTTCACATATGAGAAGCATGAAACTTAGAGAAGATAGTAATTTCTTCATGTTTCCCAGTTAGAGAAAGCAGTTAAGATTAAAAGTCACAGCTTCTGACTTTCCCATTTAGGCCCCTTTCTTTTTTCTGGCTATCACCTCTATCAAAATCAAGAAAGCTTTTTGCCCTCCTATTTTAAGCATCAGCATGTGAAATCACAGCCCCTCCAACTAATTCCTCCCATAGGTCTTCAGTTCAACGCAATGGCAGAGCCCTCTGTCATCTTTCATTTCCTTATGAATTAAATATGGCCATGCAGTTAGAACTCGACCTTCATTTGTCTTAGACAGTCATGCCTTCACTTTTTCTTAATTGATATTTATGATGCATGTGATTTTCGAATTTTCTGATTTACAGATCCTAGATATAAGAGAAAGGTTAAGTATTATTTCTCAGTCAAGCTTCTGAGAAGAGACCAGAAACTCCTATATTCATAAGCAGATGCAGAAGTTTGAAAGATGCCAAAATCTCACAAGAAAGATACCTCTGAAAGCAAACGGGTATGGACAAAGTGCAAGGGCTGAATCATGAGGCTGATTCCCTCCCCAGGACACCACCAGTGGGCAGGTTGTGGAAGGTGACTCAGGTTGAGAGAAAATTAGACCATCCTGTGGAGAAAGAGGGAGTGTTCTGTTTTAAACTACTCATGATGTATATAAATGTGCTTTAAATGAGCTTGTTGAAGCGAAATTCAATCTGCAAACTAGCTTATGGAGATGGTAAATGTAACACCTACATGACTGCTGAAGGCTGTGAGCTAGGACACTGTTACCCTCTGTATATTACAATGATCCGGATGCTGCTTCTCAAAGGCTCACATGTTGACATTTTGGTTCCCAAGGTGCAGTATTGGAGGTTGCCTGTATTTTTTAAGAGGTGTAGCACAGGTGATGTGAAAAACTGCTCTCAGAATAGGTGGCTTTCACAGGACCAGGAGCAAGTTGTTCTAAGAGCCTGAGCCTGACCCTTGAGCTTCTCTGGCTTCTTGTTGGTGATAGGGTTACTCCTTTGCAACAGGCTCCTGACACTGCCATTAGCAATGAGGTGATAGAGCGAAAGGGAACTTGAAAAAACCTGAATGGTACCACTGAATTTTCAACATCCAAATATGTGAGCTAAATAAACCTCTTTTGCCCCAAACAGAGGCTGCCTCCGATATTATATTATAGCAAAAATCAACCAATTAATATGCTGTGTTTCTTCAAGGCCACAGTTGCTAAGTGGGTTTAATAAGGGCATTGTTTCTATGCCAACCTTGCCCCATCAAGTAAAATGTTTCAGGTAGACAGAAGCAGATATACCACAAAATTGATGGAAATTATATTCAGAACTCTTTACTCGACTAGGCTCCTCAGATACTCTAAAAAAGACCCCATACATGGGATTAAATGATTATTTTCTGTAAATTCTTCCAAAATAAATGCTTCTAATTGCATTGGGTTAAGACAAGTGTCTCTGTTGACTTTGATGAGTTTAAACAGCTCAAGGCATTTTTGGCCTCTTGGTAAAGGGGACATTTTGTTGGGGATCCATATATTTTTAATCAGTTGGATGTATTTATGCCACTGTCAACTACGTCCTCAGAGAATAAATGACTTTCAAGAATACCCATATTGCCCCAGTGTCAATCACTCAACAGCTTATGTGACAAGTGAGGTCAGAGATAGAAATAAGGATAAACATGCCATGATAGTCTGAACCAGGAGCACCTGGTGAATAAAATCTTTGAAGGCAGAATTTAGCCTGTGGAAATTTCTTACATCCATCAGAAAAGTAGATTTGTAAGTGGGAGGGTTCATGTTCACTGATGCCTAGTCAAAAAGGATTAAATGTGCCTGAAGTACATTTAATAATGGAGCATATAAGCAGAGCATGGTGAGGCATGCACGCTTGATCCCAGTACTTGGGAGGCTGAAATAGGAGGGTCACAGGTTCAAGACCAACCTCAGCTACTTAGTGAGGCCCTTGGCAACTTCTTAGTGCGACACTCTTTCAAAATAAAGAATAAAAAATTGGCCTGGGGGTGTATCTCAGAGGTAGAAACCCCTGGATTCAATCCCTAACAACAACAACAACACACACACACACACAAACACACACACGAAGCATATATAATTTGGGATATATTATGGCTTTTAAAAATGTTTCTACAGAACCAGGCATTGTGGCATATGCTTACAATCCCAGCATTTGGGAGGCTGAGACAGGAGGATCATGGTTCACAGACAGATTCAGCTACTTAGTAAAGCCCTTTGCAACTCAGTGAGACCCTGTTTCAAAAATAAAGAATTAAAATAGGGCTGGGGGTGTAACTCAGAGGTAGAATGCCACCAGGTTCCATCCCCAGTATCACAAAAAGAAAAAAATCTTTCTATGGGTACAGTATGGCATAGAATGTATCAGAATTCTTGCATTTATAAGACATGAACTTATAGAAACACTGCCAACACTGAATGTATATGTAACAACTCATGGATGACAGAAAGAATATGAGGGTAATGCTGAATCTCACAATAGTTCTAAATATTTACAAAGCAAGACCTCTAATTTGTTTTGAGAGTGGCACACTTCTACATTATCACTTCTAGAGATGTTGAATGTTGTCCAACCATAGGGGAGAAATATAATTATCTTTTTATTTCCATAGAGATTATATCATCAAATTCTTTTTATATAAAGTAAAAACATAAAAAGGTATTATAAGCAGTATATTGGGAAATTAATAAACTAAAATGCTAGGTTGTTTTCTAAGTGTACTCAGAATGCTTTAACAAGGCTGTCATCAGCTCTGTGGCATACAGGAAAAAAAAGTTATTTCTCACAGTTCTGGAAGCTGAGAAGTACAAGTCTAAGACACCTGCAGAAATGATGTCTATTGAAAGACCTCTATTTGCCATAGACAGTGCCTCCTCTCTGAGATCCTACATGATGAAGGAGAATATCCCTTGGGTTCCATCCCCAGTACCACAAAAAAAAAAAATAAAAGAGACTAGCAATTTGTGGAGAAGACTGTGGTCTTCCATATAGGACATGTTGTCCAGGGAAGGCCTCCCCAAGTAGAGATATTTCAGCAGCAGGCAAAAACCTGCTTAGAGGTTGAATATAAAATGATGGTAATGACATTACATAGTTGGTCATATATGTCATTTAACCAGTTTTTAATAACTTTCACACAGTAGATACATAAACACATCATATCCATTATTACTAACTTTAGTTATTTCGACCATATGATAATAAGAAACGTTTATGTTCTGATAGACATTAAAATTAAAGCTTAGAGATGCTGAGTAATTTTTCCCATGATGATTCAGCATGAACAAGGCAGTCTTAAAATCCCAACTTTTTCTGGATCCAAACTCAATGGCCAACTTATTGTTTTATAATGGACTTTTACTATAGCTGAGTCTCCTTTAATATATCTTTTTTGGTAATTGCTGGAAGAACCCTGGTGCTGCTTGAAAACTTTAACCTTGGGTTAAATCTTGTATAAAAGTATCAGATTCTCCATCTGTGACATGGGTTCTTTTTTATTTTTATTTTTATTTTTTGGTGGTACTGGGATTTCTGGAAGCCCTTCTACCTCTGGGCTATACTCCCAGAGATATTTTTACATTTCTATTTGGAAACAGGGTCTCCTAAGCCAGCGTGCGTGGCTGGCTTCGAACCTGCACAATCCTCCTGTTTCTGCCTCCCAAGCGCAGGGATTACAAGCGTGCGCCACCATGCCCGGCTGTGACATGGGTTCTTACTACATGTCCCTAGAGTCATGGTGAATATTAAGAGTTAATCTTCTTTACAAGTAAATGATATGTTTGTCATATATCAGGAGTCCAGTCATGAGAGTTGCCACCAATGCCATCATCATCATCATCTATGCTTTTTCTAAAAGTTTCTGGTCACCTTCATTCATTCACCTTCATTCAGATTTAAAAGAATTTCCTTGACCTGCTGGAAATATAAACTTGGTGTCTAAATAGACCATAGATTTGCCAAAGGGTGTTTGACTTATTATCCAGATGTAACGAAGGTGGAAAGAAATGACTGCAGTGAGCCTTCATGTCAGTGTATATAGTAAAGAGTTTAATGATTTGTGCTCTTTTTATCTGTCTCACTTAGAGTCAAAGTTGAGAGTTAGACACTGCCAATGGGAACATTCATTCACAAATCAAGCTAGACATGACACAGAGCACATTTAATACGACCTCGCTGACAATGACAACCACAGACCACTGAAGACACCTCTGTAGGGTGCTCTCAGCCATGAAGGGGAAATGGTAAAGTTTCAAAACTTTCTCCCTCTGAATCCTGTACTGAATCTCACATATTGACCACCAAAATTATTAAAATATGGTCTCTGTCCTACAGAATAAGGATTGGCAATTTTTTTTCTATTAGGAGCCAGATGTTAAATATTTTAGGCCTTATAGGCCACATTTATTCCCTGTTGCATATTTTTTCCCATGCTTTACAAACATTAATAAGGTAAAAAGGGAAGTCTTAGTTATCATCTGGAACACAGTTTTCTCTTAGGAGGTCTAGTGGAGATACTGCATGTTATCATAGTCCTGATTTAAAAAAAAAAGATCATTCTCTTTCTACAGAAAAAAAAAAGTTATGTTCAGCTCATGGACTATAAAAAAGCAGGCTGTTTAAAAGATTTAAAATGAAAGAGGCACAGTTTTTTTTAACCCTTTTAGTAGAGGATCGTGGTTCTCAGAAACAAGACAAATCACAGCAATGATAAGTCAAAAGAGTGGTTAACATGCACCACATATGGGGTTTGGCTATCAACAAGGAGAAAATATCTAACACACAGCACCTGCTTAGTGTTGTCTCTGTTCCAAGCGTCTTACACCTACAATTCTGCTTAACCCATACTACAAAGGTGTTTGTCTGGTTTGGGGAAAAAATATCCTATGAGCATATATGGATAAATCCTTATTGCAATTTGGGGACAATTCTTCTGACAGAAGTGGTGTTGGAGGTGGTAATTCACAACCAAAATGTCAAGGAATGCAAACTCTGCACCTAATTCTTCTATGTTTCTTCCCATTTCACCCCTTATTCCTCTCTTCCTCTTTTGTATCCATATTTATGTTTAAGGAAAACATGACCAAAAGCAGAGATGATCACAATTATCAAAATAAACACAAAACTTTACAATTTATAAAGTACTTAATATGCACGGACTTGTTTATATCTACACTTAATTTAGGGACAATATCCATGTTACAGAAACTAAACAGTACAAGATCACACAGCTGTTAAGCATCAAAGCCAAGGACCAAACCCAAGCTCTGCATCATGAACCACGGAATTCTCTATATCTGATATTTACTCGTGTGCCATGTTGTGGAGTACACATGCTCTCTCCTATTGGAATAAATAAACATCTATTCCATTTAAATATCTCATTTAAATATCTCATTTAAATAAACATATTATGACCAGCAAGTGATGTCTTTCTCCTAAACCTCAGTTTTCTCGCCTATATGTGAGAATTATGGAAAGCTATATATCTTAGTTATGTAATTCAATTCAGAAAACATTTAGTTTCTTTTGTTCGCTTAAGAAATATGATTGATCTCATTTGGCACATGAAAAGGTGTCCTTAAAAAATCTGATCTCCCTATTCCAAAGTTCTTTTTCTGCCCACCAGGTGGCGATGCCTCTGCAGGCCACCAAGAATCTGAAAACTAAGGACAAGCTTTGTGTGGGACTAGCTGATGGGGGCTTATTTCCTGAGGGCACTGTTAGAATAGGTATTGCCTCAGGATATGTGGCCTTGAGGCACATGCAACTCGATTTCTCTTTCCTGCCTTTGTAGCATTTTTACGTGGATGATGGAAGATTGATCAGCAGCATAGGTCCAGAAAATCTTTGGTAAACTTACCACCAAGATTTTACTGACCAATCCTGTGCACTCTTTGGATGGATCGTGGATTAGCCAACATAGAAGTTTCTTTGAAGTATAAGTTACACCTTCTCCTCAAGATTAATGGGTTACTTGGGCTCAAATACTTTGATGCAGGTGGTAAGTTTTGCAATCACTAGCTATGAGTTTTTCTCTGATGTTAATGATGATCAGTTCTTCACTTTAACTCTACCCCTACTCCCCATGTTACTTTTGCACTAATAAATGCTAAATCTGCCTTTTCCCAGAGGCTCGTGGCTTTTTAAAAATAACTTGTAGTTAATCAATCTTTACTTCTAGCTACCAATATGTTTCTCATGGTAAGTATTTCCACATTTAATTTTTCATTTGATTGTACAACCAATCACTTAAAAAAATGAAGATAAGATAATTTACTTGTCCGGGGTTGTAAGAAGAGTTAAGACACCCCACATACATACTTTCCCCCAAAGGACATTTCAGCATAATAAAATCTAAGCCAGGCCTGGTGGCGCACCCTTGTAATCCATGCGTCCTTGGGAGGCAGAGACAGGAGGGTCACGCAGGTTCTAAGCCAGTCTCACTGGCTTAGGAGACCCTGCTCCCAAATTAATATATATGTATATATATATAATATATATATTATATTACATATAATATATATTATATATTATATATTATATAATATAATATATAATATATAATATAATATATATAATATATATATTACAATATATATTATATATAGAGAGAGAGAGAGAGTGTAGCCCGGAGGTAGAAGGGTTTCCAGGAACCCCAGTACCACCAATTAAAAAAAAAAAAAACTATCTAACACAAATAGATATTCCCAGTATGTAAACTGGGCCAGTCTCCATGGCAAATGCAGGTAAAATTCTGAAGTAAACTGTGCATTATTTGTGACAAGAGGAAATCTTTTGATCAGATCTTTTACACAATCAACAGAAATGCCTCGGTGCCTACAATATGTCAAGAATATTTTGAGACCCCAATGGTACAGATATGAATCAGATCTCTATATGAGCCTCCGACCAGAGGCTAGAATGGAGCTATAGAATGGGACAAAGATTAGGAACCAAAACAAGGCAAACACAGTTTGAGGACTAGGAAACTATATCACTAGAATGTGCTTGTTATTGGAGTCATAGGCAAGAGGCCCAACTCTGTGGGTCCCAACAAATTCGTCCATCCATTTGCCCAAAAATTCCAGAGGAAAAAAGCCATGGTAAAAACTAGGAAAGTCACTTGAATCAGTATGGCCATATGGAGACAGCAAAGTGAGTTCAAGTCCTCCACCCTGTCATCTGGAGTATTACCCTGTATTTTAAGATCAAATAGGGGGAGGATTGGAGCAGGAGCTGGGAAGTATGCATGAACTAGCAGTCTGGGTCAAAGTGTGCTTTGGTTAATCATGGCTCAGTACTGGTTCTTTGTGGTGTCTCTGGAGAAGTCTGTATCACTTGTCGGAGACATCTCCATTTGCCACTTAGAATGCTTATCAGATCTGTGGCCATAGAAGAGAGCAGCTCCATTCCCATAAGATGTCTTCACTTGCTCAGAACTGCAGTCTTCTCTCATGCATGGGTGTCTGCCTTCAAGGTTCTGCCATTTCTTGGAAGGTATGGAACAATGACTGGAGACTCTAGGCTATGTGCCCGGGGTCTGAAATAGGACATTGTAAAAGCTGGTAGCTGGGTGTTCTGCAAATCTTGAAAATGCCTTAGTTATTCTTACCTTGGTGTCTACACTCTTAAAAGTGGCTAAGCTAGGTTAGGTAAATTTAGGGCTAATAAACCTTATAAGTTTTTAGATGAACACTTACATGGTTATTGTGTCTACATGCAGAGCTGAGCAGGAATCTGAAAACAGATACAAAATGAAGGCAGAAATGACAAGTTTTATTCTGCTTTTAGACACCCAATTGGATATCTGCAAGTCCAAATGAAGAGTCATTGCTTTCAGCAAAAGCTGCTTCTAATTCTTTGCTCATATAATATATGCTCCTTTCAAAATTCCTCTTCAAAGACTGACATGTACTATTTCAATGATTCTGCTCCTACCAGGAACCATTGCTAGGGTAGATTTCATGATAATAATGATGCTGACTGTGATTGTCTAACAAATATATTATCTGTATGTATGTCATCAGGTATCAATAATGTATTTTTCAGCTTGAAAAACTTATAAATATATTTAAAATATTTTAAAAAATCATCTCAGAATACTGTCCTTGAATATAATGTTGTAAATGTTTTGTTACACTTCTTTCCAATTTTATGCATATCATTAAAACTTTATAAGTGAATGTATGATATTCCATTGCCTGCATATATCTACTTAATTTACTTAACTACTTCCCTAACAAGTCATTCTAATATTTCACTTTTAAAAGGCAATATCGTTGTGATGATTGTCTTTGCATTTTGACTTTTTGTTTCTGGTCCATTTTCTCCACATGTTTTTAATTGGTTCAAAAGGCTTTTTTAAGTTTTTGTAAGTTATCATAGGTGTTTTTTTTTTTTTTTAATAAAAGTCTGTTTCAATTTCCGGGAAACAAATTCTGTTGTGACAATTGAAAAAAGTAAAGATGGGTGACACTGATTTCACAGAGAGAGAGAGAAAGAGAGAGAGAGAGGGAGACATTTTAGTACTGAAAGGCAAAAGATAATCCCCATTGTCATCTGAATAAAACCCTAATCACCTGATCTGTCAAGAAAGTTCCTTCCCATGTCTCATGATGAAGTGACATAAAAACCAATCTTGGCCAGTTCTCGATTACTTTCTACCTTTGCCTTATCTTTTTCTTTCTCTATAGCTTCCTGTTTTTAACTCATGTTATGCCTGCCAGTCTGTCTGGCTATATTCACTGAAGAATCCTCCACTCTCACTCTCACTTTGTGAATCTATAATTCCACCCCCTTCTCGAACTTCATGTTCCAGTGAAATTTCACTTTGTCAAAAACTGATCATCAGATAAACCTGACTCCTGCTTCTGCTACAGAAAAACCTAATTAAAACACTTCTCCAGGTCACAATTAAAGCATTCATTATAATTTGCTTGCATGTTTACTGCATTGTAGGTAACTGCTCATCTAACTTTTCTTCCCCAAAAGAGTTCTTTCTGTGTTTGAGACTTATGTCTTTAGGAACAATATTGATGACAGCCCACAGAATCCTTCACACTGGAGGTGTGGCTATCAATATAGGCAAAAAGACACTTTTGCAAGCCTCTCTTTTATTTGTAAGTTTTGCAATTGATTTTTTCTGCTTCTTTCTTTCTCTTCTATGAGTTTCTTCAACCTCCTACACCATTAATCTGGTTTTGCACTATTGCTTTTTTTGAGTCTTTTCCTGACCATTTCCCTTCCTGTCCTCTAATCACTTTTAAGCCTGGTATGGCCACTGCATGGAGAAGCTTTGGAAGGGAGATAATGCAAAACAACCAGGTCATAGAAAATGAAAACATGGGGAAAAAGTAAAACCCATAATAATAATAAGGTGTTCTCTACCTCAGAACACTTTTGTGATGAGATCAGATAAAGCCACTCATATGAAAATATGATGCAGGTGTCAAAAGTGATTCTTCTTTGAGCCAGTGTGGGCTGAATGTATGCAGGTCCCCAGCCCCACTGATATGCTGATGCACTAATTGCAATGCAATGGTGTTTGGAGATGAGGCCTCTGGGAGGTAATTAGGTCAAGAGAGTGGAGCACTTGCAATGAAATCAATGCCCTTGTGAGATGAGACAGGAAAGAGATTACTTCCTCTCTCTCTCTCTCTAACACATGGTCACAATGGTATCCATTTGTGAAACAAAAGGAAAGCTTCATTGTGAACCAAATCAATCAATATTTTGAACTTGAGGTTCCCAGGCTCTAGAACATTGAGAAGCAAAGTGCTGTTATTTTAGCTTCCTGTGTTTTTTGAGGATAGCATCTCTATGACAAGAAACAATCCACAGTTCAGCATCATTTAAACAGGAAATTGGTATCTCCCACAGAACAACTGGAAACTCTAAAACTGAATAAAACATCCTCTCACTCTCTGCTTGTGTTGCACACTATCAAACCATGAAGACAGTTGCTACATGAAGTCTGAAAGAAAAAGTCCACACTTCTGGTTAATTTAACTTCACCTGGGGGAGATGTTATCGGGTTGTAGGAACAATTACATTGAGTCAGCTCCTGCAGGTACAGGGAATGGTGACTATTAACACATTTCAAAAAGAACATCTGGAAAGGAGATGTGACAGAGAGTGGAAAAGTGTAGAATAGTCGTCATCAACTTTCAAGATTTTCAGGACCCATTTTCAGCCCTCATCCTGTTATTTGCCGGCTCTTTGACTTGAAAAGGATACTGGACATACCTAACACTCAGTTCTTAACATAAAATGTAAATATAAATTCACAATTAATTGTATAAAAATGATTCTTATAAATGCTTGTAATGGGATGAATTGTGTCTTTCTATAATTTAAATGCTGAAGTCCTAGTCTAGGAATATGACTGTGTTTGCAAATAGGGTTTCGTAAAAGCTAAGTATGTTTAAAGTCAAAAGGGTGCCCTAATCCAGTAGACAAGTGTCTTTATAAGAAGATACTGGGACACAGATATCCAAAAAGGGAGGACCATAGGGAGATATAAGAAGAAGATGACTAACTACAAGCCTAGGAGAACGACCTCAGAGGAAACCAACCCCAAGGACAGCTTGATCTCAGATCTGTGAAAAAATAGATTCCTGATGCTTCAGCCATAGTCTTCAGTCTTTGTGGCTTTGCTATGGCTTCCCTCATAGACCAATGCAATATCTTAAGTAAAATACCCAACTCATAGTGGTAGGTTTCTAGTGCATTTTAGTTATTTTCATTTAGGTAATAATGTTCATAACAGAGAATAAATAAAATAAATTATAAAATATTATTATATGATAAGCAGCTAGATGGAATTTCTTACTTTACAAGATTTTCTTCTCAAATCTTTTAAAGAAGCCACTCAATGCTATGTACATATATGAAGTTATCATTACCAATCTCAGTATTATATATGGGGAAGGAAAGGTAGCTGGGTTAGATCCAGAGGGTACCACACCAAGTGCTGTGTGAACATCTTTCTATCACTCTGAACCTCATTGTCATGTATAATTACAATGCATCAATAAAGGTATATTTTTAAAAATTAATTTATTTGCATTGAATATTGATTTCCAAGTATCACCAAAATATTGAATATATTTTACTAAACTTTCTTTTTCGTTCTTTAAAACTCAGAAAGGTGCTCCCAAGTACCTTGACCAGGTCTGAAGGAGAATATGGAGTTATGCTCCTGCTGTCAGAAGAAGTGGTACCAATCTCTCCACAGAGTGGTGAAGAGAGTCGCTGGTAGGTCCAGAGTGCAGAAGCTACTCTGGGTAGGTCCAAAGGTGGATTCAAAGATAATATCCACTCAGAGTAAAGAGGTTGGAAGACACAGTCCTTGCGTGGACACAAATTCCACCTCCCCCTTGGCTGAACCTGTGTTCTTTCCATCTAGTTGACCCTCATGTTAGAGTTCATTCATCATCTTAGTCCTATGCCTCATTACTCCAGCACACAGTTTGAGCCCAATCAAAGTTCTTGTTGTGTAGTGTAAAATGTATACTTTGCAAGAACCCACCATTTTACTGCAACTATCAAATACAACCCCAGAATCTCAGCAAGATACAACTGCATTACATAAATAGCAGGAGACAGAACTGAGATTCACATCCAGACCTTCTCTTTCCAAACTCTGCTGTGGATGATAAGATGCACAAAGTATATATTTGGATTGTATAAGCCTGAGGGTAATAGAAAAAAATTAGCATTAAAGCATTCTTTTAGATAGCTAGCATAATATAGAGAAAGCCTTTTATTGACTCTCTTTTCCTTTGATAATTACCCTTCTCATTTTCAAAGGATTATTATTAGGATTAAACAAAGATATGTATGCAGAAGAGTACTTCTATATTTTTGCAACTATTGCAATTGAGAGGATAATTAGTGGGCTTTGGAGTCTTATGATTCCAGTTGTGAATCTCATCCTTATAACCTTCTAAATCTGTAATCGTGGTCGAGTTTCTGAAGATATTTAAACCTCTCTTTACTCACTTGTCAAATAAGAGTTCTTGCAGCTTCTTTCCACTTTCCAGACTGAAATATCTGGCTCCACACCACTTTTTGTTTTTGTCCTTCTCTACCTAACCTGGCAGAGACTCGGGAATATCGGGAATATCCTAGTAGTCATGAATGTTTTTGGAATAAATAGTGGAAAATATTAACAGCCACTTTGTGGGTTCAAATTTGACCCCAAAGATGTTCCAGGATTTTATTCTGATATTTGGCCTCCTAAGTTTCCTCACTAAATTTAACTATCTACCATGTTGGCAAGTGATCTGGAGCAAGGAAAAAAAAAAACTCTGCCAGAACATATACCAGCATGAGTCACTCAGGTTAGGTAGCCTGTTGCTGCACCTATAATGTTTCAAAATGTCTAATCTTTTCAGACAGGAAAACTCCTTAAGGTGGTCATTTGCCACCAGGTATATAATAATCAATCTGATCCATGGATGACCTGGCCTTTGTTTCTTTGTTAGTTTTCTTTTTATCTGTCCCTGGATTTTAAATGGTGAAGACAAGCTCTATTGAGTCCTACAAAGAAAATGTTTGACTAAAAATTTTATTTCCAATCTTTTTATTTTTCCTTCGGTAGCTTCGGAGATCCAATAATTTAACTTCTGTATATATATTAAGGATTTAATATGGAGCCACAGTCTAATCATTTCCAAAATGACTTTAGCTATGTTATAGTAAATCAGGGAAATGAAGCATGCTTCATAAATTCCATCACTATTAAAATAAAGGTCATACTAAAAGAAGGGGGATATGTGCTGAAAATTAATACCTGGCTTTGAATGTTTAAGGATTAAACATTTAAATTGTGCAGCTCAATTCTGCTAATACTGAAATGCATAATTTGAGATACCAGCAGATTCAATAAGGAGGATTCAAATGAAAAAGTAAAGTTTTTTAAATTTCCTCCATTTGATTGGGAATGTAAATTACTTGAGAAATCCTTTTCTTTTTTTCTTTTTTCTTTTTTTTTTTTTTTTTGGTGGTACTGGGGTTCCTGGAAGCCCTTCTACCTCCGGGCTACACTCTCAGACCTATTTTTACATTTTTATTTGGAAACAGAGTCTCCTAAACCAGGGCGCGTGGCTGGTTTCGAACCTGCGCGATCCTCCTGTCTCTGCCTCTCAAGTGCGGGGATTACAAGCGTGCGCCACCACGCCCGGCCTTGAGAAGTTCTTTTCTAATACAGTGTCCTGGTCTCCTTCCTCCACAGTCTGATTGGGTTAGGGGATTACTGACAGGATCTCGCAGGAGTTAGTGAGCATCACAATTATAAATAAAGTTGTTGTCCCTCGTAAATGAAATGGCCCTGCCTTGTCCGCTGCCTTCCTGATCCCTGCCATCGCTGGAGTTGAGACGTTCCTTTCCTCAGAATCTTGTGCCTCACAGGGATTAAAAAAAAAATCTTCTATTTGTAGCTCCCGTTATTAAATGCAAATCACCTGTGTGCTTAGTGTTTAATAACAAATCCAGACTTATGTATGAAAGGACTCTATTTTTAAAAATTCATGCAAGTGGGAGGAAAAAGGATAAGGAAAGGAAACAGTTCTTTATCCATTATGGCTTTTGAAGATCAGAGGGCTCAGCGAATGTTCAACATCTAGCCAATCTCTATTTGACCTTGTAACTCTTTAAACAATTATTGACCACCTGCTGTGTCCCTGACATGGTCTTTCATTTTGGAGGTGTGTGTGTGTGTGTGTGTGTGTGTGTGTGTGTGTGCACGTGTGTGCACGCACGTGCTTGTGTTATACTTGGGATTGATCTTAGAGGCATTATACCTCAAAGATACAACCCCAGATCTTTTTATTTTTAATTTCTTTTGTTTTATTTTCATAACAGGGTCTCACTGGACTGCTGAGAGTCTTCCTAAGTTGCTGAAGCTGGTCTTGAACCTGTGACCTCCTTGTCTCGGTCTCCCAAACACTGGGATTACATATGGTCTGGATCATCCCTATCTTAAGCATTTACTCTGAGCCAGTCACCAAGAACACTCAAGAATTCATACACATAAAGCTGTCATGCCTTATACTGACTCTAAGAGATACATGACTCTACTCATGCCTACTTTCCAACTGAAGACTGTCCTGGAAGTATAAGATACTTCCTCAAGCTTACCAAACTGGAACCTGGATTCAAAGTCAGAGAGAATGTACATTTAGCCACTCCATTATACTGGCTCTTAAAAAGCTTATTAGAGAACCAGTATGCTCACTACAATTTCTTATATTATTTGACATGGCTTGGATAGGGGTGTGTGTGTATGCATGTGCATGTGTGTGAACACCAGTTACCCCATACAGTCTACTCCACTCATGGGCTGTAATGAGAGTAGACGTTTGTTTGGTCGTACATAGAAACCAAAGCAGGGGCTGAGATAACAATATTCCTATGTGCAGCACCAGAGTCCACACAGAAGAGAATGAGAAGGAGAATAGTGTGGAAATGGTAGCTTCCTTCACCTTGGGAATCACCAGAAAAAGTAGAGCATTTGTATCTCTGTAGATCATGAAATATAAGTGTTTTAATCTCATTTTGAAGGGTTAGAGAGAATCTGACACCTAGGTACACACAAGCACAATTCAGACTTTGGCTTGTCAAGGTTGAGAAGCCATGTATACCCCTAACATAGGCAACTGATCTGATCAACTACGCAGATGAGAATATTCCACCATGATGGCATGACTGACGGTGATAGAAGTTTGAATAGGAGTGAAACTGCAAGGAGAGATCAAAGTTAGGAGATAGTGTGGAACCTTATGAATAAGATCTTTTGAAAAGTCAACTCAGGGCAGTTATGGCAAGAATGCAGACCAGAGACAAGATTCAAATTAAAAGTCAGTATATTGAATAAATGGAGTTTGATAAATTACTGGCTCACTACAAAAGGCCTTCAGGACAATCAGTCATCTTAGCCTGTGATGAGATGTTTAGTCCTTTTATTGCTGTGTTATTTTTTTTTAAATGACTTCCAGAAATCATCAGAGAAGAACAATGATGTGCTGAAAAAAGCACAATTTGAAATAAGACAGGTGATTTATCCTAACTTTTCTCATATATAAATATATCTATACCTATCCTATAAGGATGCCATGAATGTAGCAGTAATTATGCAAGGCATGCAATGTATTAACCAGGGTGTGTGTGTGTGTGTGTGTGTGTGTGTGTGTGTGTGTTTTACTGGGAAATGAAGCCAGGAGCATTCTACCTACCAGCTACCACCCCCAGCTCTTTTCCCTATTCTTTTTTTTTTTTTAAACAGGGTCTCCCTACATTGCTGAGGCAGTTCTCCAGCCTGTGATCCTAATGTCTTAGCCTCCCAAGTATTGGAATTAAGAATGTGTGTCACCACCACACTTAGCTAACCAAGACTTACATTCTCAATGGACAGCAACATAGTTCAAATGAGCTTAGTGGGGAATTTATTAGAAGAAAATAGGAGTATCTTCAGATAGAGTGAACAATCAAATTTCCACAAAGCAGAAGCCAGAGTGGACTAGTGACCACAGAAGTATAAATAGGCAGAACCCTCTTTTGACTATCTCTCTATAGCATTGAGGGGTTGTAAAGATTTCTTATTCTCCTACCATAGGTTGATTTTTCAATGTAACGAAGTAGTTAGTCATAGAGTCCTAGGCAGCTCCCAACCTCACATGACCACGATGTCATAACATCTGTGGAAATGTCCCTTCTTTTGCAGCCCATGTTTGAGTAACTGAAGGAATGATTTCCTGTGGACCTGTGTTGGATCAGATGTAGCCATGCTGGACAAAATGATGGAACAAGGAAAATCTTGCTTTAGAAAATGTTTTAAGAAGCAATTCACAGAAAAATGTAATGCCATTCAAGGTAGACAAATCAATAAGTGCTCGTTGACCTGGGATACACAGTTAAACAGTGTCATACATAATATTTTGAGAACTACATGTTCTTATTACTGAATCTTACATCCTGATTAGAGGGCTACAGGCTACATCCTAATATTAATAGCTTTGACATACATAAGTTGATTGAACATCAAAATATATTTTTATTAAAAGGAAATTATCGCCGGGTGTGGTGGCGCACGCTTGTAATCCCCGCACTTGGGAGGCGGAAACAGGAGGATTGCGCAGATTTGAAGCCAGCCGCACTGGCTGAAGAGACCCTGTTTTCAAATAAAAAAGTATAAAAATAGGTCTGGGAGTGTAGCCCGGAAGTAGAAGGGTTTCCAGGAACCACAGTACCACCAAAAAAAAGGAGGGGGGGAATTATCAGCATTCTGATGGAAGTTTGGGATGGGAGCCTGGATTGGAAGGCCCTAAATGTACTGTGAATGCATTAAGGTCAACACCAGTAAAATACTGCAAAGCTGCAGAGATCCTGGAATCTCTGGCAGATTGGATGAGTATGATGAACAGAGAAAGAAAATGTAAAGGCCAAGAATAAGACTAAAAGAACAGACATCCACTGATTCTTGGTGCAGGACTGTACAAGAGGTCAGGTGGTCAGGGGGATGCACTTTCCCAGCTATTTCTTGTCTGCATTGAAATTAATCCCAATGCAGGTCAAATTATGCATTCCTCTAGACTTAGCAGAAACAATGTACCTTGCACAACTCTTCTCTGTAACACAGATAAGGTGGTTTTAATATCTGTCTTCTGGGATATGATGTAGAAAAATGAGAGGAAGAAGTATCTTTGCAGATAAAATATTGAAGAACCCTCAGCCTTTCTTTTCCATCCATTGTTCCCAATCATTTCAAGATGCTCCACAGATGTCTTTCCAGCTCCCTTCTGCAGAGTCCACCTGTGCTGCTTTAATGAATGTTCTCAAATGTAAAGACATACTGTGCTACCCCATCTGGTCTCCCAGAATAATCCACTTCACCTCATAGTAATATTTTCTAGGTGCAAAATAGTCTCCTTTCTCCCTCTTATGCCTCGTATCTACACCAAGGTTTTGTTTCTAGAATATAGTTGCCTGACCAGGAGGCTGTGCAAAGGAACTTTATTCCCCTCACCATGTTCTGTCTAAATTGTTAGTAATCCTCCACTACTGAATGAAGAGAACACTAAGATTTTCTTTAGAATATTCTTTTAGAACGCCCAAATATTCTAAATGCATACTGAGAAAAGCATGCAGTCAAGTGCTCATGGGAATCTTGCTGGCTTTAGAGTGTTTGTTTGTTTGGTTGGTTGTCTGGTTTTTGCAGTACTGTGGGCGGCAGCCAGGGCTACCTGCTTGCTAGTGCTCTACCACTGAGCTACATCAGCCTGTTTTATTTCCATTTTTATTTTCATATGAGGACTCTCTAAGTCACACAGGCTGGCCTTGAACTTCCAATTTCCTGAGTAGCTGGGATTACAGAGCACCAATATGCCCGCTAACTTTGGGTTTTTAACAATGACAAATTTTGTTTATCTGGTGATGAGTTCTGCTTTCAAAAGTTTCCATCCCAACTTACTTTGGAGTACAATTTGAGATTCTAAAGAGATTATTTTAAATGCATTTCCCTGAATTCTGCATATATACACAAATATGTATCTTTCCCAAGTTGCTGTAGTAATTTTATACAGAGTAGGATTTTTTTTAATGCTTACAATATTTACATTTCCCTAATGAATTCAGAATGTGTTATATTTTTAGTATTTATTAGGTATGTTTCTTATTCTGTAAAACAGCAGAATAAGTAAATATAAGAAATGCCAAAGGGGTTTATAATGAATTCTCTAAAGGCAATAGTGAAGTGTACATTTTTTCTATGGTATTTAATTAAATAGTTTCGAAGAAGATAATTTTTAAATTTTAGAGTGAATTAAATTATGAATTTATTCAAAATGGTAGTTATTCAGATTTTTCAAGTGCTTTAAATAGAATTTTAAAAAATTATCCAATATTAATCCAATATGTGTTCACTGCAAAGAAGGCGAGTAACATAAAAAGATACAGTGAACATAAACATCCCACATTACTTCTTCCCCAACCACAAGAAAATAACTATATTTTATAATGATTATAAATAAACTTTCCTGGGTTTTATACAATCTGTATTTTCTCTCGCCTTTTGTTTGTAAAATGATTTTAAAAGAGCATAACTATTTTTTACTTCTACTAGCTTATACTCTTAGCTTTAAAAATATTATTACTCCTTTGTATTTGATAAATTCTAAAAGAAATTAGCCCTGTGAATCCAACCAATCAGTGTTGATATAGTGTGGAGATAGAGAGCTAAAACATCATTTAATTTTATTTTAAATTATGTAGTATGAATTTACAAGTTATATTAGATGTTATTTAGTACATTTAATATTATAAAAATATGTCAATCTATTTTATATTATATTTCTATCATTTGCATTTACATTTATACCCTATAACTAAATATTTTAATATAAGCCATTGGTCTCTTTATTGATTTTGTAATTTTAATCATTTTCAAGTAATTCATTCACTCAAAATTACATATGTTGCTTCAACATGTCCTTATTTTACACTGAAGACAAATATTGCCAAATGAAGCCCAGCATGGTGGTGTATACCTGTAATCCAGTACTAAGGAGGCTGAGACAGGAAGATCACAGGTTTGAGTTCAGCCACTGGTAACTTATTAAGACCCTGTTTCAAAAAATGGTTAAATAATACAGTAGGGATGGGGATATAGCTTAGATATAGAATGTCCATGAGTTCAATCCATAGTTCCACAAAAAACAAAGAAATATGGAATGAGATTCAGTATTTGATTACAATTTTTTGTAACTGTGTTTTGCTTCTTTTTCCACCAGAACTCAGGTGGGTTTGTATTTCATTCTTAAACAGAACACAATTCAAAGTGTTCTACTCTCTTCTATATGGCTGTAAAATGCCTCCTGCTAAGCTGACTCTCAACACATAAAACTGCAATGTGTAGGCACAATGCAAATTTCTACAACTTGAAGACACTGAGGAATAAAAAAGCAAGTAGAAAAAAATTCTGAAGGGGAAATAACATTTGGAAAAACATTTCCAGAATAGATACTTTGGGATTCAGTTGTGCAGAATCATCTAATACAAATTCCATTCTGTAGTAAAATGCTGAATATCTCATGTTGTTTATAATCCTTCCTTCCTCTAAGTTGCTCCTGTAAGATATTTTAGTCAGTGATGAACAAGATAATGAATACAGATAACTAGTTAACAAACTATTATTATTGTTGGCATTATTATCATTATTATTATTATTATTATTATTATTGAAACATTATTATTATTTCTTATTGACATCCTTAAGGAACCAGGAGGAAGTATAGAACTTAAAATTGTGTCAAGGATGACTGGACATTGCTTCTGCCATGAGAAGGTCCTACTTATATTCAGAATGGATATCAAGACAACACATATTATAAAATTCACTAAAAGCAAGGCATATGAATTTAACAAATACCTTTCAAGGTACCTTTCAAGATACAACCAAAAGTAAAACAAACATCTTTCCCTTTAAAGAAATGGAACTTACAAACAAAACGTTTCTCATAAAAATATCCATTCCTGTGGTTTCAGGGTTAAGTTCTAATAAATTTTAAGAATGAAGCAATGCCAGTCTTGCATCAAATCTTTCAGAAAATAAAGAAGTAACACTTCCCATCTAATTTCATGAGCCTACATGACTCTGACAACAAACCAAATAAAAACATAAATTATAAGAAACTATGTCTATATCAATATCCCTCATAAATATATATGTAAAAACAATTAACATAATTTATCAAATTGAATTCACCACCATAATGATACATTACGATCAAAAAGGATTTATAACTACGATGCAAATTTAGCCTAACATTTGAAAATTAGTTAATGTGATTATCATATCACTGGAATAAAAGAGATATTTTACATTATCACCTACACAGATTCATAAAAATATCTATGAACTTTTATAATTAAAAAATAATAAACTTAGGTGTAGAAGAGAAGTTCTGCAATCTGAAAAGAAAAGATTTATTGGAAATAGAGAGTTAATATTAGACTTGATGGTAAAACAATAAATACCTTCTCCCTCAAATTAGAAACAAAAAAGGTGGTCACAATACCACTTCCATTCACTACTCCAACAGAGGTCAAAGAAGCTTCAATACAATAAAAAAATTTGAAATAAAAATAACATTTAGGGCTATAGCGCAGTGGTAGACTGGTTATTAGCATGTACTAGGTCCTGACTTCAATCTCTAAAACTATAAACAAAAATAAAATTGAAACAAATAAATAAATCTTTTACTGTATTGCAGTAAATGATTTATATTGTAGTATTCTGAAGAATTAGTATTTTGAAAAATTATTAAGATTAATAAATTTAACAAATTTAAGGTAGAAATTTGATAAGTAAAATGCAATTATAGAAAAAATGATTATGAATAGGAAGACTCAGTTTTGTTGTCAGTTCTACCAGGATTCATCCATAGAGTCAATGCCAGCCCCATCAGAATCCCAATAAGATTCTTCGTTTTTTAATGAGGGTGACAAACTGATTTTAAATACATCGTGAAAATTTAAAAGGTCTAACATATGCAAATAGTATTGTAAACTGAGTCCTATATTCACACATGTCACTATCAGTATAAGATACATTATGATGTGAGATTATAATACACCAAAGTATAAAAAATCAAATAAATAATGAAGAAAAATCAAAGAGCTTACTACTTGATTTCAAGACTGATATCTCACCTAACTTCAACTAGAATAACAATCATTAAAAATCAAACAACAAATGCTGGTGAGGATGTGGTGAAGTAGGAACTCTTATACATCATTGCTAGGATTGAAAATTAGTAAACTTACTTTGGAAAACAGTATGGCAGATCCTCAGAAGAATGGGAATCAAATTATCACATGATCCAGCAATACCACTTCTAGGTAGCTACCGAAAAGAATGGAAACCAAACTACCAAACTAATTCATGTATATCTATGTTCATGGCTACACAATTCACCAAACTATAGAACCAGCCCAGATGTCCATCAACAAATCAATGGATTACAAAATTATGGAATATAAACACAATGGAATTTTACCCAGCCATAAAGAAGAATAAAATTACATCCTTTACAGGGAAATGGATGGAACTGAAGAAAATAAAGCTAAATGAGATTAATCAATGACAAAAAATAAGAAACCAGACAAAAAAAGAGAAACTATAGATATGCAAGTAAGGTAACCTAACTGAAAGGGATGGGAGGGAGAAGAGGGAAATTCCCATATGTACATGATGTACATTCAAACATATTAAAGTCAATCACTAAGCCAAACATGAAAAGGAGGGAGGGGGGAGGGAATGGGGTGGGAATTGGGTAAGGGCTAATTGGGAAATGTGTACATGTATGCCTCTACCATTTTGTACTCCTTTAAGATATACAACTACAACACACCAATAAAAAATTAAAAAAATAAAGCTGTGGTCATCAATTACCACAATACTGGTATATAATGTGACAAATGCATCAATGGAATATTGTAGAAAACTCAGCAACAGACTCATATATACAAAATAATTTTGATACTTTGCAAATATATTAAAACAATGAAAAAGAAGAAAGAAAAATATTTTAGTAAATACCACTGGGACAACAAAATATCAATATCAAAATAAAATTGAGTCTTTATCTTCACTTACAACCATTCATAATATTTAACTTGAGATGAAACAAAGAACAGAACCTAAAGGTTCAAATTATAAAGCCATCAGAGAAAAGATACAGGGATGCTCCTGTCCTTCCCTAGCTGATGGTGTCCATGATCTTAACATGCTTCAGTTGATAGTTTAACTTGCATCATGGATACATCCAGAAAAATAAAAGATAATTGAGTCCTGTGGGCCACTGTGGCTATCCATTTCCAAAATGTTCGCCATTTGACTGAAACCCGTGTGCAGTAATGACTGATTTACATCCACCCCCAATATCAACTCACTCCCCCATGTTACCTACTCGTGAACCATTACAAATAGCTAGCCATGTGGCCCAGTGACTGGTAGGTAATTAAGAGGTTCCCTGTGTGGGTCATTGGGTGTACCACACAACAGAACATAGAAGTATGTTTCAGATGCAAAATAGTCTAACAAACCCCACACTAAAGAAGATATACAAATGACACACACAGGTGCATGAGAATCTGCTTATCACATTAGTCCTGAGTACAATTTAAAAAAAAACATTATGCACCAAAATGTCTCAATTAAAAGATAGATAATGTTGAAGTTATGAAGCTGAGAAGCAACCAGAATTATCATTCATTACTAGCAAATGTGAGAATTTTATAACCACATTGGGAAAAATCTTTGTAGCTTTTCATAAATCAATCACATGACAATTTATAAAATACTCATTTTCCTTCTTTTGAGACATTTACTCAAACAAAATGTAAATATATTTTCATGAAAACACATATAAAATGCATGCATGAATGTTCGCAGCATCTTTACTTATAAAAAAACTGAAATCAAGGGATTGTATGAAAAAAACCTGCCATACTCATAAAACAGAATGCCACTCGCCAATTAAAAGGAGCATACAGTGATAAAAATAAAATAAGTATTTGTTGAATGAAAAAATCCTCCAAAACATGATATGGACTTTGTGATTCTATTTATATAAAATTATTATATAGGTAACACTGATATGTTAGGTTTAAAAACAAAAGTAATTGCATCAAGGGGAGAATGAAGGTAAAGACTGAAGACAAATGACATAAGGTAGTGGCAATATTTATGTCTTGTTAGAAATTAGGGTTAATCAGGTAAATGCTTTTTTCAAAACTCAGGGAATGTGTACTCAGGGATGTGTTTATCTTATTGAACATGCATTGGATATCTAAAGTTAAAATTATTTGTTAACAATATTCATTCTAATAATTAGGGGGAGTGTACAAATATCTGGGATGACTTTGAAGTGCATCAAATGCATGATGGATTATTGATGACTAAGGGAAATGATAGATGGATAGATATGCAATAAACAAATATAATAAATTTTGCAGTGTCTCATAGTGTTAGAAAACAAACCTTATCACATTAAATTTTCAAACAAACACTGATACAGAGATGCATGCCTGTAATACCAGTACCTCTGGAGGCTGAGGCAGGAGGATCACAAGTTATAAGCCAGCTTGGGCAAGACACAAGACCCAGTCTCAAAAAATTTTTTTCCAAAAAATATATTTTATCATTCATAGATTTTATGAATTGATCAATACCAGGTGCAAGAAGTTTAGTGCACTCCTGGGAGAGTTGAGGTTGGAGACTTTTATAAGATACTTGAGGGCATGATATATATAAAACCATTAGATTAATTAAGAGCAGAAAGTCCCTAGTTAGAAGTTAGTTGATAGTTTCTAACTGGTAAACTTTGCATTTTGTTTTTATTTATATTGGGCTTCCATTTGTCCATTTGTTAGGAACCTAAAGCTTATAGTTTTTTCTGACTAATGGCCTCCTGATAATTATTTTTAACAATATAATCCACATGATTTAGTTTTGATCTGCACTGTAAGGCTTCTTCAATTGTGTTATATGTTGAAAATTGTTTATAATAAAATGTTGGAAATATTCACTACAGTTTTTTTCAGATGTTTACATAGTTAAATATTTTCCTGACACTCAGTAAATATTCTTTATCAAGAAGTTTAGGTTTTCTGAGTTCAGAGAGTTTTTTATTATTTTTATTTTTATTTTTTGAGATTTGGCATTACTGTTATTTAGAAAGTACATTGTATATATACATCATAATGGGGTAAAAAACTTGTGTAGATATAAATGCACACATCACCCAGCCAGCCCCCACCCAATCCCCAACCCACTCCCTCCTCCATCCCTTCCTCCTATGCATGGTTTAGTGGTTGACTCCGGTATGAATAAGCACATCATGCACTTTAAGGAGTTTCTCTCGACCCCCTCCCATCCCCACAGTTAGGTTGCCTTATTTGCTCCTCTACAGGATCTCCTTTTTCACCTGGAGTTCCTCCTATGATCCCATTCACCCTAACTTTCATATATTAGGGAAAGCATCCACTTCCTTACTTTTTGCAACTGACTAATCTCGCTTATAATGTCCTCAAGATCTATCCATTTCCCTGAAAATACCACAATTGTATTTTTTTATGGCTGAGTAAAATTCCATTGTGTACATATCCCACAGTTTTGTAATCCATTCATCTGTTGATGGACATCTTGGAAGGTTCCATGGTTTGGCTATGGTGAATTGTGCAGCTATGAGCATAGATACACATGCATTAGTTTGGTAGTTTGGTTTACTTTCTTTTGGGTAGATACCCAGAAGTGGTATTGCTGGATCGAATGGTAGATTTGTTCCCATTCTTAAAATAAATATTTTGTTATTCTCATTCCTTTGCTTTAGCACTGTCTCCACTTATATGTAGATTGTCTCTTGAGTTCTGGTCTTTTACACTGATTACCCTCTCAGCCATGATTTTCATAGATTTAACCATTTTCCTCTGGCCATCTTTGTTACTTCAAATTGATTATTTATTTTCTGCATTATCAGTCCTTATCTGTGTGTCCCCAAGACCAATTTCAACCTAACAACTCAGTTTTGAATCCCAAACTCCCTTTTGCTTACTCTGCTTTTCTTCAGCTCAGCCTCATCACCAACCACCTTTCTGCTTAATGCAATATTTGGCTTTGCCATTTCCTTTCTTTCTTTTTTTTTTTTTTTTGTGGGTCTGGGAATGGAACCCAGGGGCACCTGACCTCTGAGCCACACCCCCACCCTATTTTTATTCTTTATTTTGAAACAGGGTCTCACTATGTTCCGGAGGGCCTCACTAAGTAGCTGAGGCTGTCCACGAACTGCGATCCTCTGGTTTCAGCCTCCCAAATGCTGGGATTACAAGCCTGTGCCACCACGCCTGGCTGGCTTTGCCATTTTCCATACCATTTTTAAGTCTTGTTTCAGAGTTTATATTTTATTGTGCTTCATTGAGAACAGAGGTTTCTAAGTTTTATTTTATATCTAAGATATTTAAATATTGTGAATAAAATTGTACTTCTGTATTATGTGTATTATGTGCATGTCCCTTCTTTTTCTCAAACATTGGAAATCAAATGTTTTGATCTCCAAATCCATACGCCAAAGTTCTAGTCTTCAAGGTGATGGTATTTAAAGGCAAGGCTTTTGGAAAATAATTAAATTTAGATTAGGCCGTGAAAGTGGGGCTTTCATGACAGAATTAGTGTCCCTATAAGATCAGGAAATGAGAACCTCTCCTTTCTCTTCCCATATGCACAAACAGAATCAGATACTGTCCTCAGAAGGAAGTTTCTACAAGCTGGAAAAAAATCTTAAATAAGCAATAAATGTGTTAATACCTTGATATTGGATTTCTTAAATATAGAACTGTGAGAAATAAATGACTATTGCATAAACCACATACTTCAAAATCTTAATATGACTGCCTAAGCAAATTAAGACATTAAAATGTATTTTAAGACCACCATTGGAAATTTTTAAGGGATGTGCACAAATTTTAAAGTTATAACATTACCAGCACATGCAATTACTAGTATATGTCAAAGCCATGGAAACCAGTTATCCTGGCTGTGTGAAAAATAGACTCTTCTCAGACACTGATTCCTGGACTCAGACTTACCTTGTACTCCTGAAATACCTCATCTTCTAAATGGCTGACTCCCTGGGAGGCTTACTAAAGAAATTCACTGGCCAAAGAAACCTGATATATCTGAATGTTTAGCAATCTTACCCCCACAGAACAAAGACAGGGTATTCTGGCATCTCTTAAAACATTCCTCGATAACATAAAAAGGTTCTAACTTGAGACCAGCAGTCGGGGTTCATGAGGCTATCACCAACATTGTGATTGTACCTCCCCCATGAAAAAACAAGTGCAACTTTTCTTCCAGATGTAGTCTAAGAGTGCCTGTGGGATGAGAGGTGTCCAAAGGGTCTAGTGTGGAAGATAAAATAACATTGATTGCCTGGAACAGCACAGCACGGAGTGCGTATGAACGCAAAAAGATGGATGTGCAGGAGGTTAAGTCAAGCACCACTCACCAGCTGCAGTGTCCCTATTCCTACATGATAAACATATGGAAATTTGCATGTCTAAAACCTGGTTTATTTTTCCTGCTTCATTCACTGTGTATAGTGGAGGTTATAACTTCTGCTGCTTAAAAAAAAAAACAATTGAAGCAAAAATGGAAGAGTTGAGTGTATGCCCTCAATTGCTGATGATTATTATTCTTGGAAAATAATTAAGTGTAGTTCACACGGAATAATGATGAAATCGATGCATTTTAATCAAAGTGAAGGCTAAGTATACAGTTGAGTGACCATTTCTATATGAAGTTAGATATAAAAGGATGAATTAGATAATATTGAAAAATTCCAAATAGAAATATTGTCCCAGTGAAGGATGTGTGAGAACATCACACCTTACTCCCAGGAAACATTGGGCTATAGTTGTATCAATGCAGCCACCTAGTGGAACTCTTGGACTGGAGGCCCAAGGCAGGAATTGTGGGCCTGATCTTGGACATTGGTCTCTGCTCTGCTGTTGGTCAGCATCTGGCTCCTGACATTACATTCACATCAGCACTTGGAAAAGTGACATGTCTAAAATGCCTCCAAAGATATCCATGATCTGTGGCATCTGTGCTTTTCTCTAAATACCATAAAATTTCATGATATCAGGCATGTCTTATTACAAAGAAGATGGCTTTCTCCCTCTGTCATCAGTAGCAGCCATCAACATGGTTGGAAGAGGAAGCTATCTTCAAAATTAGGATTTAAAGGAAAGAATTTCCACCTGACTCTCTTTTACCTGCTCAGGTGTTATGGTTTCTAAATTTCCACTATCAAAGTTCTTTCCATACTATTTTTTGCAAAAGCAATCACTCACTTTCTTTGTGCCTGGTACCCCCATGTGATTAACTTATCACATATTAGTTGAAAATAGGTCCGATGTAGAAAGATGAGATGACTGCAAAGTGACTGCAAAGAGTGAAGATATATGAAAGAGAGATAATGGTTTGGAGAAAGAGTTGATAACAGCGATGGTGCAGTAATTACAATGGTAATAAGCAGTAGTAAGACTGGTATGGTGGCGCATACTTGTAATTCCAGGACTTGGGGGTGCGTGACAGAAAGATAGGGACCAGCCTAAGCAACTTAGCACGACCTTCTACAACAGTACTATAAAAAAATTTTAAAAAAAATAGTGTAGCTCAGAGGTAGAATGTCCCTGTGTTCAATACATAGTACTACCAAAATTTAAAAAAAAAAAGGCTAGATGGAAAAGGAAACATATAAGTTCAAGTCCTGGCTTATATTTATATTTTTAATTGGTACATTGTAGTCATACATGTTAGAAGGGTACAAGATGCACGCATGACTCAATTAGCTCTTTCTCAGTCCCTATCCATTTGCTTCTACTTCCCCCTTCTCCTGTTTTGTTTGGCTTAATTGACTTTGATATGTTTGTGAATGGACAGCATGTACATTAGGGAATTTCCCTCTTCCTCTCTCCCATCCCCCTCAGCTAGATCACCTAATTTGCTCATCCATGGTTTTTGCTTCTTCATCTAGAGTCTCTCCTATGAGCCATTTTCTCACTAGTTTCCTCATGCTAAGGTGAGAATCCTATTTTTTACTTTTTGTGACTGACTAATCTCACTTAGCATAATGTTCTCCAGTTCCATCCATTTCCCTGAAAATGACATAATTTGTTCTTCTTCATGGCTGAGTAAAATTCCATTTTGTATATATCCCATAATTTTTTTTTTTTTGGTGGTACTGAGGGTAGAACCCAGGGGCTTTTTCTACCTCTGGGCTATACTCTCAGACCTATTTTATACTTAGTTGGAAACAAGAGTCTCATTAAGTTGCTGAGAGCCTCACTAAGTAGCTGAGGCTGGCTTTGAATCTGTGCAATCCTCCTGTCTCAGCCTCCCAAGTGCTAGGATTACAAGCGTGCCCCACCATGCCCAATTTATCCCATAATTTTGTAATCTATTCATCTGTTGATGGACATCTTGGCTGTTTCCATAGTTTGGCAATGTATAATTGTGCAGCTATAAACATAAGTACACATGCATTAGTTTGGTAGTTTGGTTTCCATTATTTTGGGTAGATATCCAGAAGTTATATTGCTGGAGAGTAACCTTGTACAAGGTTACTCTCTTCTCTGGATCTATTTTCCCATACATTAAATAATACTAATAATAACTACCCTTTCCATCTCAGAAGACATAATTTTAGCAACTCCAAAGTTAAAATTTTATGAAGATAAGAATAGCTCTGGCCAATGTGCTGTTCTCATCCCACTGATAGTCTCCTAGTACAAAAATAGATATGAGAAAAGGGAATAGAAAGCAGAAGCTTTGGAAGTAGCTTTGATCAATAAGAACATATTGACCAGACACCATACCCATTCCTGGTACAGTATAAAAATCCAAAGTGGGAGATATAATTCATGCCCAAGAAAAGCACTAAACTCTGTATTATGTTTGTAGTTACCATTTATCAAGGACTTAGCTATGGTAAGAACAATGCCAAATACTTCATCTCCTGCAATCCTCACAACTGCTTTGTGAAGTTTATAATATCTCCAAACACAATAAGCTGTAGAAAGAAATTCTATCAGTAGCTCCCAAATTTTGAGGTAGATAAAAATCACTTGGAAGGTCTGTTATAAAACTCTATCAGTGGTACTCCCAAGGATTTTGATTCAACATGTCTTCCATACAGGTTGGGAATTTGCATTTTTAGCAAACCCTCCAGGTAATCTGATACATATGAGCATATGAGAGATGGACCACTTATGCCCAAGATCTCCATATATTATTAACTATGAGATGTCAGGGGACAGAGTGATCCTGGGAGCCCTTATTTTTCAAATATATGATTGCAAGCATCACCTGCAATACTTCTTGAGAATTAAGGTTATCTGTCAGCAATTCTGACTCAATAATCTGGAGTCAGGTTCAAGAATCTGTATTTCTCTCTCTCTCTCTCTCTCTCTCTCTCTCTCTCTCTCTCTCTCTCTCTGTGTGTGTGTGTGTGTGTGTGTGTGTGTGTGTATAATTGTCCCAAGTGATTTTCATAGTTGGACAAACTTATAGTTTAAGTGAATTGTCTAGTCACATCTTATCAAAGCCAAGATCTCCAGATGCTCAAAGCTAACTTCTTTCAATCCATTACTGCCTTGAAAGAGATTTTCATGGGGTCTGCACAGGTTATTATAGATGTCCTGATTCAGGAAAGGGTAAGGGACTTATTGAGTTCACTTCCTCTGCGAGTCTATTTCAAGTGCCCTGGTCCTTCTCAAAGTTCTTAAAGATCATCACAAAGCCCTTCCAGCATGGAAACAGTAGAACACAAAGGCTGTGTGTCAGGTCTGATGAGGGCTAAAAACAAGTTCACAGAAATTGTTGTCACAGTCACCAAAACTGCTTAGCCAGCTGCAGGAAGCAAACAAATCCACTGAAACAGTAACTCAGGCAGAAGGTTCCAGCTCATTGGAAGCAAGCCGTTTGTTTTCCCATTACAGCTCACCAGCATCTAGGTTCGGGCAGCAGCCTGACAGAGCTGGGAAAGGTGATGCATTTATACCACACGGTCTCGATGACATATTTACCATGCCTTGCCTGCTGAATTCCAGGAGAAGGAGGGTAGAACTTGGAAAAGCAGAGCCCTGCTAAAAATAGAGCCCATTTGGAAAATAACAGGTAGAAGGCAACTGATGAAAGAAGACTGCTGAAATATGTGTTTAGACAGTAGCACTTCTTGTGGGTAAAGGATCAAGACATTGGAAAGTCTTCTGCTGGGTGACAGGGCAAGTGTCCAGTTTCTGGCTCTGTTGCTTCCAGCCTAGACAGCCAGTAGGAAGTCTCATGACTTGTCCAAGCCTCAGTTGCTACACTAGAAGAAATAGGGTTAAGCCTTTTCCTGTTTACAGTCACTGGAACCTGAGGCCCTATGGCAACGTAAGGATAGATCAGTACCTATTCTAGTATGAGAAATATCTCTTATATATCCTGCAAGTGGAGATGAGATTAGTTTTGAGAAATAATTTTCTTACTTTTTATTTTCTTTTATCTAAACCACAGGGAACCCCATAATCCTGACTATGCAAGGCATTGCAGTTATTTTATTGAATTCTATTTTTATCAGATAGAAAGAGCAAAGAAGAAAGAATATTGATTATGTTCAAATCATATGCTGAAAAGGGTTTTTGTGTGTTTTTACTTTTTTCACTGATTGCTCAGAAAAATCCTGTAAGTTAGAAACTATTATCTTTACTCCATGGCCAAAGAAACTGAATCCCAGAGAAGTTGTGTTTTCACAATCACACAACTTATTAGAAGTACAGCAAGGATTTCAGCTGTTCCTGAGACAGAGTAGGTATTCAATAAATATATATACATTAATCAGCATATTAATATTTAAAGAATAATCACAATATTAAATAAATATAATGGTGCACATCTTATATATTTTACTAAATAATTGCATTATAATAATTATATACCTATTAATATTGATATCAATTAATATGTCAATTAAAGAAGTAGTAAATGTCATTAAAACTAGAATGCCTTTTTTCTAATATGGTACACAATAGGTTTTATGTGTCCAAGAATCTATTTATGCTCATTTATTTACACAACTTGCTCTCCTTAAGCCACTGCTCTGTGCAGTCCTTTTGAAATAAAAGACAAACCAGACATTTGCCTCTCTGATAGCTGTATGGTATATAGGGGAGAGTGGGCATGGATAAAAATTCCTATAACATAAACCTGAATGTGCTGAGCATATGGGAACTTTCAGACTGATAGAAAGTAAGTCCCACATTTCATCAGAGGCTGGAGATCTTTTAAGGGTTTAGCTGGGCAGAGGCAGGGGGAGGACAACACTAGACCCTGATAGTTTAAAGGGAAGGTGGGTGGTAAGTTTTGTGAGCTAAATAGATGAGCTAGGTGGTTTCTGTATCCATTTCTCTGGTAATCACAGCGTCTGTCCAGCACCACTGAAAGGTTTCATCTTGGAAAGAACGTCAGTGTGAGGGTGGCAGGTTTCTTCTGCTGCTCAGTGGTAAGGGGGAGGCCAAATGAGGCTACAAAATATTCATTCTTTAAGAGCATCCATAGATAACCACAGCATCATGTTGTGACCTAAGGATGTAGCAATTTTCTCTACTGCTGGAGTTCATAAGAAGTCTGTGCCATATTCCTATTTGGCTACAATCAACTAGAGCAGAAACATTAAGAAAATTCTAATAAAAGGTAAAAAGATAAAAGTTTAGTATGTCACTATAACTCTTTTTTGGCCTGTCACCTCCATTTCATTATAGAAGCGTGTAGGAAAGATGAAAATATAATAGTGGCAGTGATTCACGTGGACAGGCCGAAATTAAAATTCACCTGTAGAAAAATATTCATTTCCTGTCCAGATTTCTGAAATATTGGTGACAAGACTATGATATTACAAATGAATGTAATTAACATAATGCTTGCCTAATCGATTAATTCCTTCTGTGGAACAAAAGGCGAAAATATTTTTCTTCCCTCTTAATCTCCCCTAACAGATTCAGATGTGCCAATAGGGGTGAACGTTTTCTACATTTTGATGCATTTATTAGGTAGATTCTCTTTTTTCCCATAGATACTTCAATAAAAAATACACCTAACTGCCATCTGTGCAAATAGAGAGCTTTCATCTTTAGAACCAGAGAGAAAAATTGTTTTTTAGTTACTCCTTGGGAAATTTATGGTCATAATAGGATGATCTCTTACTCTGAGATGTTTGATCCAAAAAAAATCATTTCTTTCATTGTCCCTCATGGGTCTAAGAAAATAGACAAAATCTTACTTTTCTTTGAAATGTTAAACATGGTACCGATAGTTTGAAAAGCGATCTGTCAATATACATCAAGAAATTTTGAAATGTTTATCTCTTTCACTCAGAAATTTCACTGCAAAAATGTGCTTTAAGGAAAATAAATTATTCTAAATATAGAAACAACCATGAGTTTATCGAGTATATCAGGTACAATGTTATTTATATTAATGAAAATAATTTAAAATACTGAGATAGTCAACAATAAAGAGGTGATTAAACAAACTGGTGTTACTTTTCATTAATTTAGCTTGTATTGGTGTGTTGTGATTGTACATGACAGTAAGATTTATAGTGATACATTCATACTTGCACTTAACCTTATTTGGTCTTTATTCCCCCTCCTCCTTTCCTTGATCTTCTTTTAGTAGTATTTTACTGATCTCTCTCCTCACTTTCACGAGGTCTCTTTCATTTTCTTTCTCTGTCTAGCTTCCACATATGAGAGAAAACACGTGATCCTTGATTTTCTAAGCTTTGCTTGTCTCACTTAGCTTTATATTTCCCATACATTTTCCTGCAAACGACATAATTTTATTATTCCCCATGGCTGAATAAAACCCATACATGCATATTGCATTTTATTTATTCATTCATCTGTTGGTTGTTTAGTTCCATAATGTGGCTATCATGAGTTTTACTGCTATAAGGATATATATATATATATATATATATGTATATATACATATATATAGTAACATGGAAATGCTCAAAACATAATTACAGTGACAATACCTAATATATACCACTAATAACTAATCCAATACTTTATATATATTAAATCCTCACAGTAGTTCAATAAAGCAAGCATTATTATTGTTATTATATTTTCATATTAAGTGATAAAACTAAAGCCTGTAGTGTTTGGGTGGTCTATGGTCACATAACTCATTTGTTCTGTAACCAGATGCAGTGGCATGATAGGTCCCCAAGTCCCTCTTCAGTAATCAATTTAGTAGAATAAGTCACAGAACTCATAAAAGTGTTTTCCTTATAGTGACAGTTTATTACATCAAGAACATAGAGATTAAATTCAGTAATGGTAAATATGATGGGGTTCAGGAGAGATTGAAAACAATCTTCTTTTCCTCTTGATTCATAAAAAAGAAAGTACTTAATTTTCCTCATCCACAATGTGAGCTAGTATGTGTAGATTCTTGCCCACCAAGGAGGCTCACCTGAGCTTTGGTGTTTAGGGTTTGAATTAGAGATCTGCCAGAGAGGTTTGGCATCTAGTTTTCTGGCCTTAATTACTTGTCTCCAGCCTCTCCAGATGTCACATTGATAGAGCTTGTTCTGAAGCCCCCCATTTATAACATTGTTCACATAAACTACTTAGAATGACCAAAACCTCATATAGGGTAGCGTGGAGGTTAACTTCCATGAGATAGATGGTCATGAGCCAGAGTTTGAACACATTAGACCTGCTGTGTTTTGTATATTAACTCTTGAATGTAAAAAAACCAACTGGACAGAATTAAGAGCCCAAATGCTTAGCAATTATGGAATCTACCAAACAAATGAGCTATGTGACCATAGACCACCCAAGCCCTACAGGCTTTAGTTTTATCACTTAATATGAAAAGATAATAATAATAATAATAATGATGATGATGATGATGCTTGCTTTATTGAACTACTGTGAGGATTTAATATATAAAAATAGAAATCCAGTTGTTCACTGAGTTCCTTCTGTGGGTCCAAAGCTGCACCATACACTATGGTTTAGGAAGTTGGAAAGAGAAATAAGACCTGCCTATGGTAAGAGGCAACCTGCAAGTCCATGTTGCAGGTTGTATGTAAAGATAAAAATACATGGGCAGTGAGATAGGATGTCACGAAGAGGCACAGCATGGGTGAGAGAAAAAGGCTTCCCATGGAAGGAAATAGTTAAAACAGGATTAAATTATAGGTAAGAGTAGGGTAGAAATGTCCCTCTAGTGGGGTTTGGGGGAGGCAGAAGCATGATAGGTTTTAGAACTTAAAAGTAATTGATTTTTTCTTATAATTGCATGTGAAACTAAAAGTATCTCAAAATTTTAAAAATGACTTAAAATGGTTGGTGCCAAATGAAACAGAGTAGGAAAGGGAGAAAAGGCAAAAGACAACGCTAGATGGACAAATGGAGACAAATCATTAGGGACTTTGTGTTCTATCTAAAAAAATGTACACCTCTACTAAAAGACACATGAAGTGATGGGAGTATTTCAATCCCCGGAGTAAGATAATTATAGTTTCACTTCTTTCTAGCAAGTATAACAGCTGAGTACAATTTAGACAGACACTGTCTTGACGAGAGGTAGACAGATCAGGTAAGCACTGACGGCAAATCTTCAACAGAGAGCTAAGACAGTGTTCATCATGGTAGAACAAATAGGCTTGATGGAAAAAAGATTATCAGTGGTATTAGTATGCAGTAAAAACTACATATAGGAGCCTTACTACTTGGCCTTTGACTCTGGTGCCAGTGAATGATATTATTATTGGAGGAAATACAAAATGTAGAAAAGGAGGCATTTGTGAACTATGATTGAAACAACCATATATATTCATCAAATCCCTTTACTTTTCCTTTCGTTTTCTTCCTAGTACCACAGAGAGAGTGAACTGCAGACCTGCGTGACTGAGTTCTAGTCAATGAAATGTGGAATCAGTAGTATTTAATATGTTCAAGCCAAATCCCCAAGTCTCCCACATGAACCCCCATGTTTTCTCCTCTCTGAAAATGGGGGTCTCCAGAGTAATTCTGAAGCCATGAACTAAAGGCATCCTGGGACTCCACAAGAAAATCTCTTGTTACATAGAAGACCATACATGAGTGAGGAATAGTCCTCTGAGACATTGGGTCAGTGAGAACTGGTCTTCTTTTACACAGAAGTTAGCCAACCCTGTGTAAATCAAAACTGGCACATCGAGGTAGGGGGTTACTATAAAAACAAAACCATACAAACAGAAACCAAAACTTAAAAATATGAAATAAACTTAGGTTAGGTGTGAATATCTTTGCAGTTGTTTGCCAGGTGGCAGGCAATAGATGTGGCTGGCTGGACAGGTAAAGATGTATGTTATATGGGAGCACATTATTTGGGAAAATTTCATGGTATTTGGAGGTTAGACTGTGGTCCTTATGAACTGAAAACGAGATTATAAACAGATTTTATTACTGTGTGTTTGTTGTTATTGGGTGTGTTTGATGATGATTAAATTTTAAAAATAGCTCAGGAATGAAATGGCTAGTTGAGCAGCAGAAAAGAAAAAATCTGCCAAAGTTCAGAAATTCAGAGTTGAACTGAGTTGGAAAAGCTAACACTCTAGATTTTAGGATGTAAAAAAAAATGCAATTTTAAAATACTTTTTGTAAAAGATCCCAAACAACTTCTGAAAACAAAAAGAATCATCACTTGGCAAAGAGGAGAATAAAGAAGTGACCTTTCCACCTATCATTTTAGGATGATTTAAAGTATCAGCTACCTTTTGCTAGAAAAAGAAAGAATCTTCACAAAAAAAGAGGCAAAGACATAAATCAAATGAGAGAATCATTAATTTGTAAGAACTTTGGGTAGCACTTGAGACTGACTAAATAAAAATTAACTGGAAGTCAGGAAAGTTTGCAAGAAATTTGTTTTGCCAAAGAAACCATGAATCTAGAATAAAAATATTAATAGGAAAAAAAGATGTGTTCAAGAATCAAAATAACTTTGAAATCGCCAGCCATACATGATCACCAATCAGGCTGAAAAGCTGTGACATTCTTTCCACCCCCCTTTATTTTTTTTTTGAAGATTTAAAAAGTTTATTAGAAAGATAGAAATACAGAAAATAGAAATGCAGCCCCATACCAGAGTGGCATGGAGGGGTGACTCGAATGAATACACCCTCCACCCCCCTTTATAATGTGGCCCACAGTGTTCTGTGAGGGCATCCTCTAGAAGATAAAACCAGTGGCCTTAGAGGACAGTCAGTAGAAAAGTTCTCCTTGACAACAGAATAGAGGGAAGACTTAACCTCTCTCTAAAGGTAGAAAACTTTGAAAATGTCTATGCAGCAAGAACTGGACTTGAATTACTCTAAGCAGGTGCTGAGGTGTGCCTTCTCCTTTCCTCTTGACAAATTCAAGTCCTAGTGCAGTTCTTCCTCACCATTCTATGTTGTTTGGCAGTGAGGGCTTGTAGGAAAAGATAACTTAAATTCTTTTCCAGGATCACTGAACCCCAAGGAATGGTATCTAGTCTGGTGAGGAGAACTGTGTATCACCCATGGACACAGGTGTTGTAATGGGTACAATGACTGTAGAAATTGAGGATTTGAGTAATATACTTTGGGAAGAAGTACCATTGGTTGTATGTGTAGAAATTAATTATTTACCTCTGAAAACTGTCAAGTGAACTTTATACTCTCTTCCCTTTTCCACCAACCCACAAGATAGAATTGAAACCCCCATGCTTCTGTAAAACATAGTAGAGCCATATCACTGAAAGCCCAAGTCCCTGAGTAGCATACTTGGAAGTGACCTGGCCTTCCAATGTTCATCTTGAACTAAATCATGATGAGTCATTCACTTTTTAGAGTTTGTATATTATAGCAGCTAGCAAGATTTATTCTGATTAATACAAAGGGGAAAGAATATAAAGAATATGAATTGAGTTTGAATATGACATGTTATGGTTTATATCTGGAATGCCCCCCAAATCTCATATGCTGATAGCATATTCCCACTGCAGTAAGGATAAGAGGCAGGGCATGACTGCAGGAGAGGGGTCACTGGAGGCATTGCCTTAGAGGCTATATATGTCACTGGTACTTCTCTTATTCTCTCTGTTTATAGTCACAATGCCTGTAAACAACCTTTTTTATTTCTCCATATACCCTGGTTTCTGCCTTGGAGCTAGCCAACCATGAACTGCCTCTAGATCCATGAGACAAAATCAACCTTTTCTCCTTTAAGTTGTAATAGCAACAACAAACAAACAAACAAACAAACAAAAAAACTGATTAAAGGATGATGAGTTAGGGATGCCTGTGGAACATTAAGACTGAGATATTAATAAGTCAATGTGTGTGTGTGTGTGTGTGTGTGTGTGTGTGTGTGTGTGTATTACCTAGGGAAAAGGTCTAGGATAGTCACTAATGCTTTACTACTGTTTTCCATTGAAAAGCATAGTCTAGTAGGTTGGATATAGAAACCTGATTGACAAATTAATGTGCATAGTGCAGTTACATCATACAAAGCCTCATGACATTCTGCTAGGCTTCTGAAGTGCTTGTTCTAAGGCGTTAAGTTATCTAATTCTTGACTACCCCAAGACCAAAATGCTGGAGAGGCCATGTGTATGTGCTCTGACGATCCGAGCTGGGCATGAAAGTGAAGACCCTTTGGCCCTCTAGGCCAGTCCCTCTGTCAGCTGAAGACTACTGTGTGATCACATCAAGAGCATTCTGACAGAAGCTACTACTGAGCAGGTAAACTGGGGGAAAAGATTTTAGTGTTTATTTCTGTAAGGTAACTATTTCCACTATGGCTTATTTCAGGTGTCTGAAGGTTGACTATAGAGCTCACCAAATCCCTGAATATACAACAATTGACTCTTGTGAATGGATACAAACCAGTTCTAGCATTTCCTGGAAGAATCTTCTGGCTGATATTTGCTCAAATTCTTGAACCACAGATCATTAGATATATTAAAATGTTTACTGTTTTGTGTACTTTTTAGAATATCCATAGATTATCAAAAGATAGAGCAGTATACTAAATGAATTATCTTATTGATACCAATTAAAGATTGGAAGACAAACCTGAGAAAAAAGAAATTGAAGTTATAAAACTATAGGGATACATACATATCCATTTTTATAAAAGCACAATTTACACTAGCTAAACTTTAGATAGAACTAGACTATATGTTCATCAACAGATGAATGGATAATGAAACTATGGTATGTACACACAGTTGAATTTTACTCGGTCATAAAGAACAAACATGTCATTTGCAGAAAAATGGATGGAACTAGAGAATAAGCAAAATAAACCAGACTCAGAAAATGAAGGGCCATATGTTTTTTTCTCACATGTAGAAGCTAAAAAGAAATTGAGAGACAAAAGGACTTGATATAAATGAGGGGAGATACCAGTAGAATAGAAGCAGGGACTTGAAGGAGGAGATGAGAAGGGAAAAATGGAGACTTCATAAAGGAAACCTTTCCAATAATGTTCTGTTCATATGTAAGTTATTGATACCAATTTCAATAATATGTATGAGGAAAGAGATCAGAGATCTGGAGGAAGACACACTAAGCACTGTGTGCATGTATGGTTCAGTCACTCTGAAAGTCATTGTGATGTATAATCACCATTCACCAACAATAGCATATTGGAAGGGCTAAATGCATGTATGCCTCTACCATCTTGTACCCCATTAAGACGTATGACTACAATGGACCAATAAAAGACAAAAAATAAAAAATAAGTAAAAAATATAAAAAGATATATCACATACTTGTATGTTCTAAGAAGAGCTGTAGACATCTGGGTGAGAAAACTCTCCAAAGCAATGAAAATCCATTATCTCAATCATCATCCTCAAATACTCATCTTTTTAAGAAGATGGCCAGGACAAAGAAAAATGTTACTGACAGTTTTGTGAATGTGATGTTTCCCACAATCCCCTCACCCAAATGCCAGATCCAACTCTACCATAACCCAAGAGGTTCATGGACTAAAAGAGTTTGATAGATACATCATCTGTTGGACATCTGATTCTAGAAATCATATATGTTGATCTTATTTGCTCTTACCTGTGCAGATGGTAAGTGAATTCCAATGACATAAAAGCAGAATAGCTTCTGTTTGCTTTGCAATACAAAGACTGCTTGTGGATTTAGACAGAATCCTCGTGGAAGAACAGAATGGGAAGAAATACATTGTGATATGTCAAGAAGAGAGTAGATGTTTCAGCATAGAAAGATGAAATCATTTCATTTTGAGGAGGAAAAAATAGGAAGTATCTAAACTTAGCTCTGAGTTTACAGGCTAAGAGACACGGTAAGCCCAGGAAAACAGAGCACTTGAAATGTTAAGTAAAGGCAGCCTAGTGAAGGACCTGTCAACAAAGTTAATGCAGGGTTAGGGAAACCTGTTCCAGATGGTAAAGCTCTCAAGGGCTAGCAACAGCAGTAATGAGGGCCTTATCACAGAAACTGGCCTCACACAGAGGGATGCAGGCACCTTGGGAAGAAGGAGGAGGCTCTACTTCTTCTCTAAGAAGGTTTCTATACAGATTGTCCTCGAGGATTCAGTGAGTATGTCTATATTTCTGTCTTTCCATGTTCCAAGAAAATGAGAGTCTCTCTTCCTGGTCCCCTTATGAATGGGTGGGACTGTCACTATTTCCAGGTAAAAGTTTGTGAATATGGGTGTGTGGTTTCCAGGTACAATAATGAATGATGGTCCTAAAATCATCTCCTTCCCTCTGTGCGGAGACAAGATACTTCCTGGATCTTACTAATCTGGGTCCTGGAGCAAGGATGCTCAGAAAAGAGCCATGAGGTACCTTTCAGTGCCATGAATTATGATTCTTGACATGACACCAAGATTATTCTAAACCATCGGGTGGTCTAGCCTGTCATGACTGATAGATGTTTAAACTAAAAATTAATGAATGACAGTGAGCTATGAGCTTGAGTTTACACTGCTAACACTGGTGAGTGAGAAAACTTCTGGATAGAGAAGTGCACTGAAATTGTTTGATAAACAGCTTAAAAAAAAAAAAGTAGCCACAGGGTGGGGCTAATTATGTTCCTGTCATTTATTTGTCACTTCCTACAGGACACCAAGCATAAGATGTAACCCTTTGACTTCAATTAAATCATTTGTGAAATGAAAGAACTTCAGTGAATGAAGACAGAGAATCACACGTAGCCTTAGGGTCTTGGCTTGCATCTGGGTCACATCCCAGCTCTGATACTAACCGGTTTGTGATGGTTGGGAAGCTTCAAAGCCTGTAGCTTCTTCATCTACAAGCCCAGGGTGATATACGGTTTTCTTATACGGATGAAATAAAATGATGTATTGGTATATTTTAACTCAGTGCTTTGGATTTAATATTCACTCAATAATTATTAGCTTCTGTTACAATTAATCCCTTTTTCATGATCATCAATAATGCCTCATGGCTCTGAAAACCTATGACTTATTTCATTCAGCAAATTATTCATATGTTAAATTTTTAAAGATTTTTTTTTCTTCATTAAGGGCAAAAAGACCAGGAATATGTAGGACTATGAATTACAGAACATGAAACTTGAAGCCAGTTTTTCAGGCTTCTGGAGTATCTATAAATATCAAGTAAAAACAACCAAAAAGCTCTTCTATTCATAAATTACTAGCTAGTATCTTTCTATTTATTAGTGTTCAACTTTTAAATATTTCCTTTTCTAACATCTCATAGCAAAGTTGAGGTTTGCTATTAACAAAATTTGATTTTAGTCAAATCTCATATAATGGCCATTTTAAATTTATGAATGCAGAAGTTTGTTTTTATGACTTGAAATGTTAAGGCTTCAATAATCTAACTGCCTGTAACTTTGTCTAATTAAGCATCATTTGATATATCTTCCTAATTACTATAGAATGAAACATAAAATAAAAATAAGCCTGTTCAATATAGATAGGAGTACTATTTCAGTTCAATTTTGCAACTGTGTATTGATTTGTGGAAATGAGGAGATACCTTGACCCCACATCAGGAAGCACCCACTCTAAGTTCTCATTATGTTATGTATTTCATTATACTTCCTTGAATATGACTGGCTGTTTCTACTGGATTACAACTAAGAGAAGATGTAAGGTATTAACCTTAAATGCCTTATAACATACCCGTAAATGGTAGGTGTCACTTAAGAGATTCTGAATGAAGTGGTTTGAAATCCTGAGATGCACAGTGATGTTTCTGGATTAATGCTAAGTTCAGGTAACCCTGACCAAGTTACAGACATTGAAGCAGGCTTCTTTTACAGTTATGCCTGTGCTGAGCTTTACTGCTCATTTAATTGTGAGTGGATTTTATTTATAGAACGCTTTAAGACTATGACATCCATAAAATCAAGTTGTTAGGATCCTGAAAATGGGGTAATCACTCTGAAAACTTTGAAAAATTATAAAAAAGGGATGGTATGATAATAGAGACACCTTGCTCTCTTCCCTGTCCATCCTTATACCTTTTGGTTAAAATTAATTGTTCTGGAGTTATGTCATTAATTATATAAGATGGCTGGGATCAAATGATGTCACCAAAAAGAATCAGGATCCTGGGAGTAGAAATCTATGAGAACTACACCAGGGGATAAGCATTCACACTCCTGAACAGGCTGAGTTGGGCAGATTCCCAGTCATACCTTGGAGACTTCTACCTTCAAAACAAGTTTATAAAGCTATAATTCTTAGTGGTTTTTCATCAAAAGAATGCCTAACTTCTGTGTTTTACTTGTATGTGTTCATTTCTTTCTCCAGCTGACTTCATGTAGTAGATACAATAACTCACCTTCCTGTTCAAAGAGGAAACTGAGAAATAGGGCAAAGAAACAATTTAACCAAAGGGACAGTCAGTCATGAGCACAAATGAATTGGGATCGAAGTTAACCCATATCCAAGTGCACACTGTTAGCTACTGCCTTTAGTTGCCATGAATCTCACGTTAGTGGGGCAAAATAGAAAAAAATATTTCATCTTCTGAGCTTCATTTTCCTTCTCTGTACAGAAACGCCATCCAAAATGCTTATATTACATGGTATTGTAGCTTGGAAATGGAAGATCCCTCATGAAAGTTCCTGTGTTGGCAATGCAGAAATATTCAGAGGTGAAATAGTTGAACTGGGGCTCTTACCTGATTGGTGGATAAATACATTGAAGGATTATTAGTTTGAATGAAATTCCTGGTTGGTGATGATAGGCAGATGGGGTGTAGCTGGAGGTGTGGCCTTGGGGACCCTCTCTGACCCTGGTTCCTTTTTCTCTCTGCTTCCAGGTGCCATAATTTGAGCAGCTTTTCTCCCTCACACCTTGCCACCGTGATGTTTTTGTCTTGGAGCCAGCCAACTATCAACTGAATCTCTGGAACTCTGAGCTAAAATAAACTTTTCCTCTTCTAAGTCGTTCTTGCTAAGTATTTTGGTAACAGCAACAAAAACACTAATGCAGAAATATTGGTAGACAGAGAGACAGACAGATAGAAATGTCAGATATATTTATGCATGTGTATATCGTATCTGACACATAGTCAAGTATGATACATGTCCATTTTGTCAAGACTTCTAGTTTACAGCCAGATATGGTAAAGCTTTCTTTCACTAAAACTTAACCTTATAATCACTTCTTTATGCAAACACTCTTTCGGAATAGTAGCCCTGTCTCTTGGGAAATTGCATGCACAGTATGCCTACCCAAGACTTCCACTTTGAATAAATTTGCATTTGCTTCATTTCCTTTGTTGTTTAGTCTGCACATTGCTAATTATCACCTGGATCCCATCAGGTCTCTGGGATTCAATGGAAGGCTGACAAAGTCATTTTCTAGACACAAAGGAGTAGCGAAGCTTGTAATATGTTCCTTACTTATGTTTTCCCTTTTCTTCCCAGTGGCACCTCACCACCAGGCAGGCTGATGGTGGTGTTTAATTGACCCATGTTGCTGGGACCAACTCCCCATTTTTAAGGATATACTGCCCCCAAATATCACATGTTTTTTTGATCATTCATCCAAAAAATGCATTGTTAGTGGCTACTAGAGATAAAGCCCTATGAGTCAGGAGAACAAAGATGACATAGTTAAACTTGCCACCTTCACAGAACCCACAGCCTGAGAAGGATAGCAAAAAGACAAGATAGGAGAGAATTACAGCATGGTGTGACAAAGAAATATCTGAAAAGGCACTGTGGGATCACAGAAGACGAGGCTGCATCCATGGAGAAGGGGACTGGTCTTGAGATCTTCCACAAAAGATACACCTGAACAGAATAGCAGAGAATGAGTGTGGCTTGGAAGATGAAGGAGAGGAGAAAGTAGAAGGACAATAGTGGGTATTGCCAGAGGATCCCTTTACTTATTCTTCATTCATTAATAAATATTTGCTCAGCCCATACCCTATGCCATGTGATATTCAAGGTGTCTAAAGTACAACAATGAATAAGATAATTTATATCCTTCCCTCATTTCAAAATTATTATTTCCTAATGGTCAAGTGTTAGGATGTTGCAAGCACAGAAGAGGTGTGTGGTTAGGATGCACTTGGAGGGAGTGCTTAAGCAGCCCTGTGTGGGCGTCAAGGGCTTCAGGTGTCAGGCAAGGAGTTCGAAGAGACAATGACAGTGAAAAATATGATTTTGTCAGACTAGGAGGATGGACAGCTCAGAGACAGAAACCAGCCACTCTGTTTCATTCATCTAAACAAATATTTAAACAGCACCCACTGTTGGTAAAAGCTGATAAGGCAAAGATATGAGACACATGTTCTATGTCCTTGAGGAGTATACTTCTTAGCAAAGGGGAAAGCGAGCCCTGTTTCCCATTCAGAAGAAGAAACTTGTTCCTACTGAGATCATTTGAATGGCATTAGTGAAAAGTCAAAATAGAACTGGTATTTGCTATATCCCCAAGTCTGGGTAACATTTCATGCAGGAGAGAAAAGGCAGGCATACTAGGAAGAAGAAGAAAGGGGGATTAAGTTGTGATCGAAATGATTGCAAAAATACCCCATTCAAACGGAAGAACATAAAACAGGAACATGTCACCCTTATATGTCCTCTGTGAACTGTATTCACTGGGCAGAATTAGCAGAGATGGTTTAGCACACACATTCTGACAACAAGCTCCCTCTAAAATACATTACAACTTTTATCTGATTCTGCAGCAGGGATTCAGGATTATCTCAGAGATTGTCCTTGCCTCCCTACAGCAAAATAGTATTTTTGGAGAAGGATAAGGTTACCTAGGGAATAATTAAGAAGAATTATTGAGCACAGGGCATGAATCCAAGAGCTGAATAGTCAGATTATCCCAGTGTCTTCATCACCATAAACAGGCTGGGTGCT